>NW_025113140.1:6293829-6639006 GCF_010416935.1 Polistes fuscatus | reverse complement strand
TATTAAATTTATCATATATAATTTCAGTAAATTAATCAACTTTACCGTAAAATAATCAAAAATTAAAACAAATTTTTAAAATTAATATCTCAGCTGAATTAAAAACCACTAAAATTAAAAATTCAATTTTTTTGGTTAAATTAAATTAATGTAAACTAAAATAAATTTAAAAAATTTAATTTTCAAAATCTAAATGAAATAGATAAAAATTAATTAGTTTAAATTAAATTATTAATTTAAATAAAAACACAAAACTAAATTTTACTTTAATCGAAAATTATTTAAATTAAAAATTAAATTAATTCATTCGAATTATAATAAAATAATAATAAAATTAAAAATAATAAAAATTTATAAGATATTTACAACTTAAAAATAAATAATTCAATAAATTAAATAATTCTTCAATAGAAAAGAAAAATTAAAAATTGTTTCGAAATTCAACAGTAAATTGAACAATATACAATTTTTAAAATCTAACAAAAAAGACTAAAATTGTTTGAATTTTTCTTTTGATAAATTGTTTAAAAAAAATTAATTTGTTATTATAAAATTTATTTTTTCAAAGGTTACGGCATGTTAGCTACGAGTGTCGATAATAACTGGGTCAATTTCTAGCCAAATCGTTGAATGTTTTAAAAATCAATGCTTTCCACGAAATTTTAAAAACGTGGTTTCGAGAAGAAACGCGTTCAAAGTTTATCAAACACTTTCATACACACTACGGTGCGCTCTCTTCTTTTGGCTATAACTTTAAAAATATTTTAAATTTTAGTCTGAAACTTTCAAATAATATTTTAAAGATGTTTTTCTGTGAAAAATGTGAAAAAAAACGTTCAATATTATTTTCTTCTTTTTCCTTATACTTTAATATTTTTTGTTCAAGTAGAAAAACGCGAAAAATGTATATTACATTTCAACAATTAGTAGAAGTCCTGTAATTAATATAATAAAACAACTGCAATGTGGGTGTGTGTGTGTGGACCATCTTTTTTTTTACATTTGTATTCATTAGAAAACTTTCTGTTTTTTGTATTTGTCAAATCCATAAAACAAGATAAATATGAGTCATGCTAGGTCGAAAAACTTGATTTTATGTTTTATTCTATAATAAGTTTATTAGAATTTTTTTATTTAGTTCATTGTCTCCTAATAAATAATAAAACATCTGTTCAATATTATAATAGAAAAACTAAAATATATGTTAAATGTATGTTAAAATCTACTATTTATTTCAAGTAGAAGATTACTACTTCCTCTTTCTCTATAAACGATTGTTTCTTTTCTTTTAATATTTATTTTGGGTTTAAAAAGAAAAATATTTTTCCAAATGAAGAAAAACGACACGAATGTTTGTTTCAATTCAATATTTTCATTTTCATATAAGAGCATTTTCTCTACACAGGATAGACTATAGGTAGAGTTATATCTTTCTTCCCTTGTAATTCTTAAAGTGTGATGGGTTAGATGAAGTAGGAGGGAGGGGGAAAAGATAAAAGAAAGTTTGTTCATATGGCTAACGGAAGTAGTAACCAAATCGAATTAGATGGGGGGGGGGCAACTGCTCGTAGAAACGCAGTGGCGTAAATAACAAGTGCTTTTAAGGTTAATTTTATTTTTATATCTTTTTCTTTCGTTAGGAAAGTTTAAGGTTGCTTTTGTAGGCGGAGCTCTCTTCTCTTCTCTTCTTTTTTTACCTTTTCTTCTTCGTTAAGATTCAATAATGGTGCGTTCGCCTTTCTATGCTTTTCCTTGATAATATTATTTCTCGAACGTCGTGAACTTTATAGTCAAGACAGGGTTTGCAAAGTAGACGGCAAACGAACCTTATACAGATGTTGATCATGAAGAAGAAAGAAATAAACACATCTTCGAGGGGGTCATTTCTCAGGGGAAAAAACCACCGCAATTAGATGGATGTAAGATTTTCATTTTTGTTTTCAATCAATTTGCTGTAGCGAACTTTTAGAAAAGTATCTAATACAGGTTATTAATTGCTGTTATATTATTTAAGTTTTAATCAAATGATTTATTTTTTTTTTATTAAATTAATAATTTTATTACCAACGTTTAATTATTTATCTAGTTTAATTGTGTAACAATGTGGAGAAATGAAAGGATATAAATAATAAATGTTTGTAGAGAGAACTGATCCCTCAAAACGGTTAAAGTTGGAGAGAGTAATAAAGACTAACTTAATCGAAATACATCATATTCAGTTCACTGACAGACGTTTATACTTATTCGAGTTATTGATCATCGAATGATTTTCTAATGGTAAAAATCATTTTCTGATATGAAAGTCGATGAATTTTTGAAATAATTTTTGCATGTTTATTTTGTAACAGTTTACTTTATTAATTATTATGTTAAAAATATAATACTTACCTAAAACTCGAAGATAAAAATTTTGATTTCATGTTTTAGATTATTAATATAAGATTTAATTTACTGTGAAATTTCATTTGTTACTTGAATTATTTTATTTCAATTAAAAAGAATTTAGAATTTACTATTTAAAATAGTATTTGAAATATTATTTCTATAAATGTACCTTGCTCTGAAATATTCACTATACGTGAACATTTAATTTATATTTATTTTATTTGCTAAAGCATTTGCTTCTTTTTCATTTTGAATTATTTGAAAAATTAGAAGATTTGAACTTTATATTTTTATAATTTATATGTTTATAATTTTATAATTTTATAATTATTATTTAATAAATAAAATGAAGAAAAATAAACAATTTTTTTTAATAGTTGAAGTTGAAAATTTATCTTTAAAGAGGTTAATACACAATATATACAGAAGTTTGCAAATATTTTGGATTTTTCAACAAGTATATTTCCTCGTTATTTTGTAGAAATGGTAAAAATCTTAAAATTTCAAAGAATTATTTGGTCAAGATTACATAACATTTCGTAATTTTAAAAGTAAGTTTCAACATCACTTGTAACGATGAATAGTTGAAGTGTTGGATTAAGTGAAGTCATGCGGACAGAATTCTTGAAAGAGATTCTTGAAAGAGATTCTTGAGACAAGATTTAGTCCGGATACTTCTCAACGAGATTTCTTATTTTATGTTTCATTAGGTCATTTCGAAGAAAATCTCCGAATATAACTCTGTAAAACCTGTATTGAAAACGTAGAATCTGACGGTTCATTATACTTAAAATAAACTAATACAACAATATCGTAATGTTAATGAAAGTTCTTCTGGTTAAATTTAATGTTTATCTATTTAGTAACTTTCTTGTGGATATTAATATCGAGAAAAAACGTTTTATAAAAAGAAACACATTGTAACTACAATTTCTTTATATCTTTTTTTTATACTAAATATTTTTTTAAATTTAATTAAATTTTTGATCATTTTTAAATTTGATATACACGTTTTATTCTGTAATCTTTAATAGGTAACCAATAAGATTTTTATGTTGCAATAATCGATTTTAACTTAAAATATAGACGTGAATTTAATATTTTTAAAAATATTTTATTTATTTGCAATTTCTATTTAAAGGTTCATATTTCTTGAATTCAGGTTGAATAATTTTTTTTATAATTACGAAAAAAAATATACGGGCTTTAAAAATTTGTAGATTTATACCGGACAGATTTGTATTCCTAGGAAGGTGAGATTCCATCGATTAAGTTATTGCGTGCTTAACTGTTTTTAATTAAAAACCGAGAATTAGTAAAAAATAATAATAAGGAAAAAGAAAGTGAATGAAACGAGTTAAATCTTATTGAAAATCACGATCCTGAATTCTTTTTGCGATGCGCTTTGTTCTTTTCTTGACAATGATAACCATTTTTCCTTTAAATTGGACTCCAGTGCGAAACAAGATCTATTGCTACGGTTGCAAGTCCTTTTCTTTAAATAAGAAAAAGCGAGATGACGGGTAAACGAAAGAGTGGTGAAAAAATTAGTAAAAGCATCCTGTATTTTCTGAGGCTACTGTTAAGAGAAATTCTAGCTTCCCACGTGTTCAGAAATTATTACGGAAAACAGGAGCGTACTTACTCTCTTTTGCTCTTCCTTCTTTTTTTTTTTCCTTTTTCTTTCTTTATATCTGTATTCAAATTGTTTTCACTTTTCTTTTTTTTCTTATCTTTCTTTCTTTCACATAATTTTCTTCTTTCTCTTTTCTTCATTTTTTTTTTCTTTTGCATATAATATGTGTTACATTTTTATCATTAAACTCTAACGAATTTAAAGCTAATTTAAAAACTGGATTTTATAATTTTTTTTCCGTTCTACATACAAATGTAAAAGTCAATTATATTCCGAAATGTAATTATATTTTTGCGTGTAAGTACAGAAATGTTAGATTTTCGCGTATTAAAATGTTTAGTGGCATATTTCTATCAAAGAAGAACAAAGAAAAAAATATTACCTAAAAAACTATTTTTTTTACGATTATACAATTTATTTGTATGAAATATTTTATGTTATATAAGTATACGCTTTATATTGTCGTTAACTAAAATTAATTTTCTCTTCGCATCATTTGTCAATTTATTGGAAACTATAATATTTTTAATTTTTCATCATAGCTACACAACTATTTCCATAAATTAGGCTCAGTTGTGATATTTGAACCTATCATTGTACATTGATAAATTTTTTACTTATATATTATTATATATATTTCATTTTTTTTTGGTTACGTATTATACATTTTCAGTCGACAGAAATTCTATTAATTAAAAAAAAGAAAATAAAAAAACAAATATGTCATTTGAACGGTAATTTCAAAAGTAATAGAAACTTACAAATATATGTCAGCATCCCTGAATAGGATAAATAATAAAATAAAGCAAAATAAAATTCTACAATAATGAAACAATATATTTATAATTATAATTATAATTGTCGTAAAGTCAATAAAAAAAACTAATAATTATAGCAGAATTTTAATTCCAAGCGTAAGATTAATCATTTTATTAACCTCTTTATTTATATTTCTTGAAGTTTAAAAGTTTAATTAAAAACGTTTAAAAATTTGATCTAGTCACAAATTCGATCTTACGAAAAATTCGTTTATTGATAGAATTAAAATCATAATCAGTACTTCGCTTGCAAATGCGAATAGATAAGAATACGAGGTAAAACGAAAAACGGTTATAAAGTTCCAAGTCTGGATTGCAGAGTAAATGCGACATAACTGCGATGGATTTTTTGCCAGTAATTCTCTTACAATTATGGGATGAATGGTTTGACGCTTTATCATAGTTAAGAATTCATAAAAATGAAATTTTACAAGGCACACGAAAACAATTGTCTGCCTGAAAAACATTTACATGAATTCGGTGAAGGTAACAACTAAATTCTTTTTACATATCTGACAATGAGATATCAACTTTCGTGATTTTGAACGGTCATTCATCCCTATTAATACAAAGAAGTGTGATATTATATAATCCTTATTTTTTTTCCGAGCAGAGTTCATATATAGAAATAAAAAATGATCAAGTAAAACTGTGCCACCATATGCTCGAATCTATCTTGTATTAACGATTTTCTTAATTTTTTTAACGCAGAAAACGTGCATTGTCATATATATTTTATTTTACAACCAACAATGGCTTTCACAAAAATAAAAATTAAGTTATATGGCTTCCTCAACAAAAGCTAAGTATAAAAAACCTTAATAGTACGTAATTTTATTTATTTTTAATCTCGTATTGCATTAACTGACCATCCACGTAACTTTTTCTCTCTCACGTTACCTTTCTGTATTTCTAATAAACAGCTTTTTTGGAATTTCACGATAATATATCATTTTTATAAAGTAAATTTCGTTTTCCGTTCGAATTAGAACGTTGTTGTTATAAACGGTGTAAATTTCATAACATTTATTAATAAAATATTTCGAATTGTTTGAGTAAATGTGTAGGATATTTTCTAAATAATTTTAGTTATCGATAAAACTCGAATTATAAATTTTAAACAGATATAAACGTCATTTTCGTTAGTGTTTTCCCTGTTGATTCAATTGTTTTCGTTATTTAATAAACTTTATCAAAAGTTGTCTTTATTAGCGGAAAGGATTTATTCATTTGATTTCCTTTCTTTTTAGTATTTATTTGAATTTGAGTATTTCAAACATTATCGGAAAATATTCTCAATAATGAGTGGAATATCTCTCACGAGGACATTATAAATACTTTTGAGAATAGAATTGCAAGTCCGTGATATCTCTTTGGGTGTTTAACGATAACTGCAAAAGCACGAGATCCAGGCGTATTTTACGTAACGATTTTCTTGAGAATCTTGATAATTCCAAGACAAAGATCTTTTCATCGCATAAAAGTAAGGGGGGGTGGGGGTAGGGTAATTCGGTCGAAAAATTGCATATATTTATGAATTTTTATTGAAGAAATGGTTAGTATAAATGATGCTATTCCAATAGGGCATTGTCAAGTCACATTTCAAGAATACTCTGTAAATTTTTTGTGAGAAAATATAACGATTTGAGCCAGTGGTAGCAACTTTTGTCAGGCGCCGCGGAAAAAACGCGTTTTGCGGTAGACATCAGAACTCAAGACTGGATCATCAAAAACAAAAAAACTCAAGCGATTCTGTTAGTTTATACGTTTATTTAGGTAGCCTGTCGAGAAAAATATTTTTTTTTCATTTTTGGATGTTTGGTGGCATTCTAAAGTCAAAAACCCGATTTTCGACCAAGAAACCAACATTTAAGCCCCTATAAAAAATACTTAAAATTAAAAAAACAAAAAAAAAAAATTCGAAAGCGTTACTTTGCTTAATATGTGTAGAAAAAGTTTACAAAAAATCAAATCGATCAATTCAGTAGATTTTGAGTGACAGTGTCCACCAACTTTTAAAAAGCAAGTTGTAGGAAATCGATATGTAGTTTGACATTGAGAAATTTCAAAATTCATCATAAATAAAAAGGTATTTTTTTTTCTTTTACTTGCATAGAGTCGTAAATTTCTGGTCTGTACATTATAGAACAAATATTTTAAAAAAATCGAAAAAAAAATTAAATACTCTCCCCCCCTAAGAAATAAATAGATGTATGTCAAGTACGAGCATTAACCCTTATCGGTCGCTAGCTTTTTATACGTGATTCTCGCTAGGTTGTAATTAGTTCCGTTAAATATGCAAAAGAATTTCAGTATTGTAAGAATAACATTTGTGTTAGAAATTATTTATTTTTATTTGCTTTACACATATATGAGATTCAAATAATTATTTATAAGTTTTTAATGTATGATATTTTTTAAAACAGTCTCCAACATGAAGGAATGGTTTTCTGCTGCACGTTTCACAGAAGTATACTGTTGTTTTTCTTCCTCCAGGTAACTTACGATTCGAACATACTAAGCAGTCATTATGTTTTCCTTTAGCATCAACTTGCAAAATATGTAGTTTTCAATCTAATCTCTCCTCATTGTCTGCTGTTGATGGCTTTTTATTTCGTGCAGTTTCACCGTCACGAAAATTCCCAATTAGTGACATAACTAATTTCCGAATAAAGTTTATATGAGACATTGGTTTACTGTTGTTATATTTACAATCAGCTTTATACAGAATATAAAAATTCAAGGAGGATACTTCAATTGTCCACAAAAAAACTTTCCGCCATCATTTTATTGATTTGCGTAAAAAACAATAAATAGATCCAAATTGATCTGAACGGTCCACTCCGCCCATAAATTTGTTATAATTCAATATCATTTCGAGTTTCTTAAGCTCTACCCGATTGCCATCGCGTGTCATTCTTGATACAGTTTTCATTGACGCAGCATCATATGAGCTAAGTATGGTAATAATTCGTTTGTCTCGCCATGATAAAGCTAACAGCTTTCTTTTTCTTGAACGGAATTTGATAATAGTCTTAATTTTAGAAGTCGGTTTTCTTATTTGTGTTGGCAGAAATTTTCTATTACTTTTTATTGTAATTGATAAATAGCATTTCATTTTAAGCAATTCCTCAGCCAGTTGAATACTGGTATAGTATCTGTCGACATAAAGATGATATCCTTCGGAATTAGGGATTGATTCGAGTAGATTATTGTACAAATGCAAAACGATCCTCGCACTGACAGGAAGTTCGGGACGAAGTAAAGACTTCGACGTAAGAGATCCATTCAATGTAGGGCAATATCGAATACACATATCCAGTATTTGAATCCGCCAAAACATACATTCGTATTCCCCATTTAGTTGGTTTATTGGGACTGTACGTTAAATAACTGAATCTTCCTTTGAATGGTACTACAGTTTCATCAACACATATTTCTTGGCCGGGAACAAAGTTTTGTCTAAACTTTAAATCAATATAGTCTAGAAAGTTTTTGACTTTCGCAAATCTTGTACTTGGATAATTATTATTGTTCAAATTTTGATGTAAATGGAGCATCAAACAAATTTGAAAGAACGCTTCCTTTTAAAAATCTTAACGAAAAATGGAATATTGCACGTGAAGTCTTTGGAAAAATAATTTTTTATGTCATTTAAATAGATTGTACCCATATTCAAAATCACACCAAAAAAAAGAAGCATTTCCTCATACGAAATGTTTTTCCAATTTTGCCAAATTGATCTGGCGCTCAAGTCTTTCTTTGCAAATTTTCTCCTGCGCATATAAGTTTGTTTGCTATGTATATATATTACTATACTATACTATATATATTACTGGAGATGTCAATTGCTCTGTTACGGATATTTAACTAATAAAACAATAGTGCCTGCATTTCACACAGAGCGAGTTTCGCCATGTTTCGTCTTGTCACCTCTCACGTGACTTACGACCGCAGCGACAAAGTATTGCTGTCACGTGAGAGGTGACTTACGACTGATAAGGGTTAATATTGGGTAGGCAACTAAGTGATTGTGGATTTTAAATAAGAAGGAAAATTCCAAATTCAATAATTTAACTATTAATTTCATAAATAGATAAATATAATTTTATTTATCAACTAATAAACTATCAAATAAATACAAAAAGTTATAAGAAAAATTCGTTGTGTAGATAATAATAAACAAAATTGCAAAATTTGCAAGCAATTTATGTATTCAATGTAATGAAAGGAATTTCTATGAATTTCAAGTGAACGAATAATAATTAATTTTTTCTTAAAAGTCACAGTGATTATTAAAATAGTAAGATTGTTGTATTTACTTGTTTAGATGTTTCAATTTACAAAAGTGATACTTATATTTAATTTAAATAAATGCGTAGTGAAAATATTTCCTATCTATTGAAATGTCTCATTGGAGGGGACATACGTTTCATGGTTAAGTCTTTAACCTTATTGGAGAGTCGTAACAATTGCCCTACAAATCCTGCTGTGATAAGTGCATTCCAAAAGTTCACTAGGAGTAGTTGATTGACCCATCACTCCCAAAGAATTACGCCGGAAAAGTATGGCTTTTAGCCGAGAAGAAGTCAATCGTTGTCCGAAAACTTCTGTTAATGCAGAATATCAGCTTCCACTTCCTCTAAGGCAGTCAATCTGATTGTTTTAACAAGTTCTCCGGTCCTACTTCCAATATAATACAATAAGTAGCAACCCCTCGTAAATTCCAGTGCTGATCGGGAAAAAGGTATGTTGTAACTAAGAGTGTAACAATTAAATCTAATTGTCCCGTTACATTAGTTAGGCTATCCTTACAGATAAGTTGCCCTCCAGTAGGAAGGGGTATAAGGGTTACTGGCTAATTCAACTCCCATCACATATGTATATGATATCAGATACAGTCTCATAGAGAAAATACATTCAGAATTTAATTGATTTATTGAGCAGTAAGTGTTATAGTAAGTTGGGTTGCTTCTGGTCACTCGTCAAATAAATGAAGATTCAAAGCTATATTCCCTCATTGATTATCCTCTGGAAGAAATTTTCCTAATTCCGTTAATCTAACTTCTTTCTCACTTTATATAAGAGACATGAGGATTAATCAAAAATCTTGTTCATGTCCATTTGTCTTACTGCAGATGATATCCGATTTAATCTCAAGAAAACTCCCAGTTGAGAACCTATGTGTGAATACTCAGAAAAAGAGAGGAGTAGGGCAGTAGGAGGGCAGTATTTATGGGTCTTATTTTATCAGATCATGAGTTAACCTTACCTGGCGGCATCGACCTCGTATCGGTTCTGTCTCGTTCGATATAGTTGGGCTGGTTGGATGATAGGTCCTACCTCCTTGGTAGAAATATAAGGAGCATAAACTCCATGTATACAAATGGGATATAAAAATAAAAGGGCGTTAGTGCTCTATTTTTACCAAAATGGAAGGGAAATAAAGCGGCAATTTGAAATAGAAATAATAATACGAAATTATAACGGTAATCATTTAAGTTGTTTAAGTATAAATAATTACAATTAATAAATAATTATTTAATAATTGTAAAATAATGTGTAAATAGTAATAATAATAATAATATTAAATTTAGATTAAATCCTAATCATTTAGTAAAAAAAAACGAGTACGTGTTATTCGACCTTTTATAATTTTATTCACTTCTCCACTTGGTAAACTTGTGACATAAGAATCTTAAATGGCTTCTTTTTGAAAATGTGAATCACGAATATAGTGACACTCACTTAATTATTTACTTTGAAGTAAACGCAACGGGGTCGCAAGAGTTAAAACGTAGGTACTTATATTATAAAGGCATAGCATGTACGGTCGTCTTTAGTATGTGACTCATTCTCCTACTTTTCCATTCGTTTTTTCTTCCTCGCAAATAAACTTAAGTAACGTTGATACCTTCTTATATATATTTGCAATTATTTTATATTTATTATACTTTAACGGAAATGAAAATCTGTTGTACATTTCACATTTACATATAATCTAACTATTTGTATAATATAAGACTTAAGCAATTTGAAATTATTGTCGTGAGTTCGTTCCTCATCAACATCAGTTCCGTACCAACATCATTGGTAGCGTTGCGGAAATCCTCGCGTTTATACTAGTAGTTGGAATAATATCTAATCACTGAAGGGTACAATTTAACGAGACGGTATGTACTATCACTTGGGATTACGTTAGAAACTATTATACATCCAAGATCAATTAACTCAGCAATTCCGCTGGCACTCCACATCTCGTCAGGAATATCATCCTTCTCCAAAACAGGTATACCTCTACGCTGAAAGTTCCTCCTAGCACTACTTTTGCCACATTCGGCTCGAAGGACCTCAAAATGTTTGAAGAATATAAGACTTAAGCAATTTGAAATTATTGTCGTGAGTTCGGTTAATTCAATGGACGAATGAGTGAGATAGGAAAATATAAATAAATCAATCAACACAATTTTACGCGGTATAGAACACTTTCCTCGGCATGAAAACTCTCACGAAGTTGAGAGAAAAGCCAGGGCAAGCGGAGACTTTATTCAAACAAATGATACAATAAGTAGTACCATGTGGAAAAGCTACACAATGAACGCATGCACCCTTTTTTGGTCGCGAGGGACTTCTTTCTTCCTTACGCTAGAGAGCTCTCTTACCTTTGTTTCCGCACAACTATTCGAGATACCGCAACCTACTTACAAGGGGACCTTACACTAAGGCCAACACGGATTTTAACGAGCTTTGATATATTAGTAGTATACTTTGAGGTTGTTATCGTGGTAAAGTATTTTGCCCTAACGCTCAACCATTTTTGAGAAAAAAGCTTTTGAAATTTTGGTTTATATTGTATACATGTTTATATTATCTTAAATTCGACCGTCTTTCAAGTGGCGCGCTAGCGTATCTAGTAGCGTTCTAGCTTCTCGTGCCGCTAGTTAGTGTTCGATCCTTCATGGGGGAATTTTTTTTTAATAATTTTTTTCTGTCTGTTTTCAAATTATTTTTTCATATTTTTTAATTTTTAAATATATACAGGAAAGAAAAAATTATTTATTACAAAAAAAATTAGAAATAATAAATTTTTTCACATCTTGCGAAAATAATAAAGGAAAAGTTTATCCTTGAATTACAGTTAATATTTTATTTTTTAACGGGTATATGAAAATAGATAAATGAAGATTTATCTCTCGCGATTTTTCAGGGATACTGGTTTCAGACCCGGAAATTGCTTGTTGGATATATATATATACCTGTCAATTAACATCTTTTATATTGTAATTTCTATTGTGTACCGAAGTTTTACATCTACTTCACAAGATGTCGCAGTCAACGTTGGATGTAGTTATCAGATTATTCAGTAATCTTGAATTGGACAGGACGAAAAGCTGCAGAAAATGCAGTGAAACGGGACATTTTGCAGCGGACTGCAAGAACGGGCCGACTTGCTTTCAGTGCACTGAGGAAGGGCACGGTGAAACGGCGCATTTTGCGGGATCCAGGAGCTGTGCGGTTTTCCGGACTGCACTGGAGGAGTGTAGAAAGAGGGCAGGACGATGGACAGGATAATACAGGGAAACCTGAACAGAAGCAGGACAGCAGACATGCTACTTCCTCAGATAGCTGACGTACATGACGCGGACATACTGATACTAAGCGAACCGTACAAGACAAAGACGACAAAGACATGGATCCCCCAACACAGAAGTAATATCAACATTGTACCTGGTTGGGGGAAGAACTAAAGGAGATGGCGGTTTAGTGGGTAGGCTTCGGGAGTCCCACATATCCACTAGTTAAACTGGTGGAATCCGTAACCTGGATTCCGCAACTTCTGTTCTCCTTTTTGAGGGATCTTCGGATCTCTCAAAAAGGGAAAAAAAAAAATCTTGAATTGGACGATTCAGAAGGAATCGTTTGTGCTTTTGAGCGGTGTGTCGGAAATAAGGAATGATTAGCAAAGTATATCTTGAAGACCTTTAATATTGATGTGCGAGAGCACGGATTCATCGCTTATGGAAAGGATATCTTCGAATTAAAAGAGAAAATGTTTGAACGGCCGGATAGAGATGAGTTTACATATTTTGAAGGGGAAATCTTACCATCATGTATATATATATATTTAGGGATATAGTCAATAAAGAGGAATTCTATTTGGATGGCCCTTTTCCTAAGGGATTTCTGTTTGATTGTATAAAATGTATGACTCATGGCCTGGAGTGCCCAACGTTTGATCCAACTTATGTTAACCAATTAGATGAGAGTTGTTTTGAAAGTCCCGATGATTCGGGCGCATGTGGTAGACAGCCACTATCTAGTGTTAGTGAGCAGCAGATTTTGGATGATAATAAGCAACAGTCAGGGGTATATAGAGTCCAACGTCACCTGGATATAATCCAATGTCTCCAGAATATAGTGCTGCTCAGGACTTTGAAGGCACATTTGAAGTAAGAAGATCCCTTCCACTTGAAGAAGTTGGAAAGTCACCTATCAATGATCTTGTATTATATTCTCTTCAACATTTATCTCTTGTGAAGATTGTATCAAGATACAATCAATAGTCCATCATCAATTATCATCAAAAATTTTTCATAAAATGATTCGATATGCATAGTACGCTTTGAAATTATTAAAACCAAATGAAAGAGAAATATTCTTAAACGTTAATCAGGTTTGTTTTTCAACAAATCTTTTAAAAAATCGTTATTCATGTAACAAGTCATCTTTTATTAATTGCGCGAGATATGAAAAAATTTATTGTTTTGAATGCTTTTACGAGAACTATCACTCTGGAACGTGCGTTTAATAAATAATAATAAATGTACAATAAATGTTATAACTCATAGATATAAAAAAATTATACATGAAATTTTTAATGATTAGAATATATACGATTGTTATTTGTCAGTACATTGAAGATTTATCTATTTTTATATACCTGTTAAAAAATAAAATGTTAACTGTAATTCAAGTAATCAATTTTCCTTTATTATTTGCGCAAGATTTTAAAAAATTTATTATTTCTAATTTTTTTTGTAATAAATAATTTTCTCTTTCCTGTATATATATAAAAATTAATAAATATGAAAAAAAAATTAGAAAACAGAAAGAAAAAAAATTAATAAAAGAAACTTTCCCCACGAAGGATCGAACACTGACTAACCGCGCGAGAAGTGAGAACGCTACTACTGACGCTATCGCGTCACTTGATACACAGTTGAAATTAAAAGAATTTAAACATATATACTACAAAAGTCAAACTTCAAAACCTTTTTTCTCAAAAACGACTGCGCATTTTGAAAAAACCCTTTACCACGATAACACCCTAAAAGTATACTACTAATATACCAAAGCTCGTTAAGATCTGTGGGGGTCCCAGTGTAAGGTCCCCTTGTCAGACATTCAGTCGCTGGATAAAGACTGTTCTAAAAAACAGTAGAGTTAATAAGGACATTTTACAGCATACAGCACTTGTCACGCAGCATCATCATCGGCAAAGAGAAGCGGAATTAATATAGATCTCATTAGGTGCACGGAAGAATCGACTGCGGAGTCGAAGACTTTTGCAAAGTTTTACGATCGAGAGATTGTATAAGACAAAACACAATTTGCCGAAGCTGTCCTGGGCAAAAGGCTAGTATAAGGGGAGTTGTTCATCATTTATACAATTATAACACGATAACAACCTCAAAGTATACTACTAATATACCAAAGCTCGTAAAAATCCGTTTCGGCCTCAGTGTAAAGGTCCCCTTGTTAGACGCGTTATCAGTCCTACAATGCGCGTTATACCTGTCGCTAACAACCTCAACTTGAACGTAGCCTGTATCGCTGCAACTTTATCCTACGTTGGTAGACCGGCAAGCACTGTAAAGAAACACCGCAACTCTCAGTAAAAGGAATGGTTGTAGCCTTGCAGCTACAACCCTCGAATGGTCGTGTCTCGGCACGACCCTAAAATAGTTGTGTCTCTGCAACAACCCCTAATTGGTTGTGTCTCTGCAACAACCCCTAAATGGTTGTGTCTCTGCAATAACCCCTAAAACTCACACGTTAGTAGCTTGGAAGCGCACCACAAAGAACACCACAGCTCTCACTTAAACAAAGCCAATATAGCGTCACTCTCTATTTTCAGAAACTAACACTCTCTCTCGCTATCCAGATCTGGACTACCGCGTGCGCCCTCGAGACCAAGGCCCCACGCACGCATCTCCCCTCCCACCTACCTCAAGACGCATTCGCATGTACCTGGCGCACTAAGGCGGTCCTACATGTATTTTTAATGTCCCCGCGCGTCCACACAACTCAACTAAGGCCATCGTGACCGATCCTGTTTAGGGTGTGATTCTACCAAATCTAATGACTCCACGCCGTCGCTATCTAACCTATTCCGCGCGCAATACAAAACGGTCAAGTACCCTAATTTCACCGAACACTAACTATAATATTAACGTAATTTATAAGTAAATACAGAGTTAGTCTGTAACAATTACGAGCTGGTAATATAACCTAATTATTTTGTATTTTACGAAAAAAATACTTAGGACAATGTTACACTATTTTAAGGGCTGTAACTGATAGGAGACATTGTTTCTTAAAATAAATTTTTTTATAGGATTTCAAAGTCATTAGTATTTTTTTATTTAAATTATACTTAATTGTTTTTTTTAATCATTTCGTAAGACTAAATGGTAAAGTGTTAGGATACAATGTTAAAAGCTAATTTGTTTAGAAGGAACACAATTCTATTTCTTTTAAATGTCGTACATATGCGTTATTACATTTGTTAAAAATATGATCGTAAAAATATGTAGTTCTTGAATCATTCATTTTTGTATTCCAAAAACTTCTGTTTTAAATTCAACCAAAAAATTAAAGTCGCGCGAATTATGAGATATTTTTTTCACCATATTTTCGTGTACCAATAACTTTTTGATATTGAATCTTGATATTTTTTTATTCAAACAGTCGCGAGAGTGTGGGTGAAGAGATTTTTTGGGCTTTGTAAAAAAGCAATATGGACGACCTGGAAATATGGTAAAAACATTATTTGAAAGAAAAATTCTTTACATCATCAAATGCGATTCTTGCAGTTGAGTAATTTTCCACAATTACTTGTATTATTTTTAATATATTTATCAACGAAACCAAAGATAAATGAATTTTTTCAGTTCGTAATAGTTATTACACTCATCCTGTATGAAGTAGAATAGGGTAATCGATTCTGTAACTTGCTTTACAATAAATTACGTTCAAAGTGAAATAGTATTTCACGATTTCAATGAGTTATAAACGTTTAGTAATAAATTTGAATAAACGTAGTTAAGATTTTGTAAAATAGAAGAAACATTGGATATTATATATAAAAAAAAACCTTTTAGACGGATATTCAATCCTTCATGTTAATGTCGTTTTTAGGTATGAGAGCCTTAAAAATATTAAATTTACGAGTACTGCGCATTCAATCGAGACGAGCAAGCACAATTTAAAAAATCGAAGATCGAATTGCTGTCTCATCGGAAGATCTTCATTTTCGATCAAGAGGTGTGATATATATTTTTTGCTATTAGAAAACTGTATTCCAGTTGTTTTTATTACCAGGGAGGGTCGTGTCAGATAATAAAAATAATATCTTCTCATCGTAAAATTTTTACGAGATTTTAAGATGATAGGTATTTTTTATGAATGAAATCTTAGGGTTTTTTTTTTCCATAAATTGATTCTTCGAATGGAAAATTATGGGAATACAATGTTAATAAATGATTCATTAAATCAAAATAAATGGTTAAATATTATTTATTTCGCGCAAATTACAATATTTTTAGAAATTGTTTGTAGAATATAAGACTGTAAGCGTTTTGATATTAATGTCGTGAGTTCGGTTATTTCGACGCATGAATGAGTGAGATAGGGAAGGATAGATAAATCAATTAACACAATTTTACGCGGTATGAAACACTTGCTTCGGCATAAAAACTCTCACGAAGTTGAGAGAAAAGCCGGGGCAAGCTATGACTTTATTTAATCCTATAATACAGTAAATAGTAGTCTCTTATTTCTTCTTTGACTAGAGAACTCTCTTACCTTCGTCTCCGCTACAAATATGTAACTTATCATAGCCTACTTAGATGCGTTATCCGGTCTTCAAAACACGTTAATCTCGCTGCCAACACCTTCCACGTGGGGTAGCCTTTTCCTTCACAAATTTATCCTCGGCAGGTCGACTGGTAAACACTGTAATAGGCACCGTGACTGTCGGTGACAAGCGTAGTTGTGCCTTTTGCACAACTCCTTCAAAGCGAAGTAAAACAGTGTGGTCGTGTGCTTGCACGACCCCATCGAACTTAATAATGAGCGCGGTTGAGTCTATGCAAAACCCCTTCTACTTGGCCAAGTGCATGGTTGTGTCTATGCACAACCCCCTCCTACTTAGTAAAAAAGCTCGGTTGCGGCTATGCCCAACCCTTTCAAACTTACCAGTCGACAGCTCGAAATCAGACCACCAGAAACAGTTCTTACTTTACGGAAACCAATATGGCGCCTTATACCTTCTCAGCAAACGAATAGTCCTTTTCCAAATCCAGAATCGGTCTGTCGCTTGCGCTCTCGAGCCAGGGCCTACGCACCCATCTCCCCTCTCCCAAGTACCTCAAGACCCACGCGCACGTACCTTGCCGGCTAAAGGCGGTCCTACATGTATCTCTAATGCCCCCTCGCGCCCTCATAACTCAACTAAGGCAATCGTACCCGATTCTATTTAGAATGTAATTCTAACCAATTTAATATCCCAACGCCGTCGCTATCTAACCTATTCGGCGCGCAATACGAATCGGTCAAATGCCCTAATTTCACCGAACAGAAATAATAATAATTTAATAATAATAATAGTAATAATTTTTTACAGTTAACTATTGTTACAATTGTTTAAAACATTTTTTATGCGCGGTCTCGTCTACGTCTTTATTTTCATTTTTCTACCGGAATCTAACGAAACTTTATTATTGTTAAATAATGTTCATAGGACGGAAGTTATTGTACGGGAAGGTGATGCGTACAGAGAAAGTTCAATGAAACAAGAACATGCTTCTAATTTATATTAGTCGTGCAGAAGAAGGGTAAAACTACGTATCTTTATTGAATGAAACTCGCATGTCCTTACAGTTCACAAAAATGAAATACTCGTAAATGTTTCCACAGTCGTAAGACACTTGTGCATACGAGCAGATACACGTGTAGCAAAGAGGGTCTACCAAACGTGTATTACACTTGTTGAAAAACTCAGATGAATAAAACCAACCCCGTGCTACGTGTGCTAGCGTAGAAATTTTTTTATTTCAATGACTTTGGGTTGTTTAAAATCATCGGTTGTGAAATTGTGAAGTTTCTTTTTTAATTTAAAATTATTTATAGCGTCCAGTAAATTTAAAACTATTCCTGAAAATATATTGTTTGTATGTTTTAATCGAAGAAAGATGATTACATTCAAAATAAAAAAGAAAGTTTTTTTTTTACGAAAATAGAACAATTTTTAAAGGGAAATAGAAAAACTTATGTTTTTATCACAATACTTGAGAAGAAAGTTTCTTCGAATTGAAATGGAACCAAAAGTTTTCTCATTTTGTATGCGCAAACATAAACGTACAAAAATGCTACGCGCGTTTTATCGTTATATTAGAATGTTATGAGAGAAAGATAATAGTACGTTTTTTCTTTATTTTTTCAGTTAAGTAGATCGGTTAACATAACCGAGAAACTTGTATCAGATTTAAAGATTTAACCAGAATTGTGTTCACTAATAATCACGTACTCTCTTTGCATAAGTCCTCATAACTATTGCACCGTTCTCTTTTATTTTAAAACATGACTTGAATCAGGTGTTCCATTTAAAGAATATAGTTCGGTCATGCAAAGATAACGAGCACAACTTTTTCATTCGTCTACAGCCGACACGTCGAGCTTCGCAACAACTCTTGGTTACATAGACAGCTTTCCCAACTAATTTCTGTTTTGTTAAAAATCGCAACGTATATTTGTAAAATTAATATTACAAGAAGTCTTGAGTCAGTGATTTGAATTCTTGTTTATATATTTTTATTAAAATGACAATAATAAAAAATTAAAATTTTTACTAACAAGTGATGGGAGAATTAAAATGAAATATGTATCATTTCTTGAAAAGATCTCTGTCCTAGATAAATGGTACGTGTTTCAATAAATATTTAAAACTTAAATGTATACCATAATTAGAAAAAATGTAAAATATTCGTTTTAGTAGTTTATGACAAAAAAGATTTAAACATTTTATTTTACACATTTTTATTTAAATGTTAATCAAATATTTCAAAACAAACCATCGTTGACTTTCCCATACAAAATGATTATCAATGGTGTAACGACGACAGAACTGTATCAGGATTTATAATAGTTATTTAGACAAAGGTTCTATTCATTTTCACTGAAATTGTGTCAATGATTCTACTCCTATAAGCTTAAGAATTGTTTAAGTAGAAAAAGAGGTAGCGAGCTGGACTCGTGGGAATAAATAATCCGTTATAAAAATTAATAAATAATTATCACTGTCATAAAATTTTAATTTTATATCAAGTGCTGGTAACTTTTTTTCTTTTTTTCTCTTATGCATGAATTACTTTCTTTAGTAAGGGCCAATCTACGGCATTGTATACTTAAATACTACAAATTTAGTGTAACTAAGGGAGAGAGAATATTTTCACCTTTCCTCTTCTCTTCCCTCCCCCATCCCCCATTGGAATGAGACGTTTCCTATTTCCGCTATTTCCGATATTTTCGTATGAAATAATGCGAAAGTTCCAAGCAACGTTAAAGGAGACTAACGGAGACCGAAAATAAAGCACTGTTATTGTATGTGCGCAGATGTGTGTTTACAAACACTGCATTTTCAGAAGTGTCGTATCCGGTAGCATGTTTAGTTTACTTTATCCGCTACAAACCGAAAGAGCTTATTATTAATTCTTATTATTTAAAATATCAATTATTCTATTGATCAATATTTGTTTAATCGATATTTTGCTCTTTCCATGTTCCTTATTCTGTTTTTGAAATCACATTATCACAGTTAATGTTTCCTTTAGACCAAAAGTAAAGTGTAGTAAAGTTTTTGCCTTAAAATTTTACGCATTTTTGCATTAAAATTTTTTAATGTATTTCATATAATAATCTGTGATTAAAATATTGGAAAGAATATTTATTGATATAAAGTACAAAAAATTGTCGAATTCTGCTACACCTTGTCATGTCTCGGATCATCTCAAATAAACTTTATTTGCTCTTAAGGTCTGTAATTGCTGAAACAGTTTGTTCTGGTCATGCTGCCTACACAACACGTTTTACTTAATGTAAACGGCCCTAAAATCGTTAACTTATAGATTTATAATGACCTACTTTTGGTTACTTAATAAGGTTTAAGCGAATATACGATACTTCAAAATGAGGTGCGTAAATATGGGAATTGAGCACTACAAGAATAGTAAAAAGAAATAGTATGAAAAAGAGGTTGTCGAAACTCGTGATTATAATGTGTCGCGAAATACAAAACGGGATATACGAATTAAAAAAAATATAATATATTCCAATAATAGTAATAATTACAATATTATTAGCTGTATAACAAAAATATTAATTCCATTCTCAAAAAAGATAAGAGACGCCGTTTTTACAATTTAACTTAAACTTAGGTCAATAAGTTAAATATAACTATCTTTACAAATTATATATTTGGTTTGTGTGTGTGTAAAGTAAAATTATAATGTGAAATCGTTTAAAACTGTTTTGAGAATGACTGCGATTACAGTTTCCCAGAATAGGGCTTTTAGAAGAATTTTAAATAGACCGCATTAGTTAATCGGTTGTAGTAGACTTTTGATGAATTATGAATAGTTTAAATTAAATAATTAATCAGTGAAAATGATTTTTAGTTTTTATTATCTTTTGTTGCTTAGAACTGGACTACTTAGTTATATAGGAAAATAGTAGTTGTTGCGTTAGTTCATTACCTTATTATAAAATGCTAGCTGTAATATAAATATTAATCTGCTAAGGCTCTTTTACGTGTGAGAATCAACTACATCATTTTCTAGGTTTAGCTTTGTTTTTGATTCGAATTTATTCTGACCGTTCCGTTGTGTGGGTCTAATAAAATTATGAAAGAAAAGCTTGCGTGCAAGATTTTCCATGGGTCATTAGTTCAATCAGCAATGAAATAGAAAATAATTTTTTTTTACCACTGAAGTTAGGTATTTTTAATATTTTTTACAATGCCATAAATTTAAATAACATTGTTGACTCAAATATTTTCGTTTATTTTAAGCATTTAATCAATAAATGTAAATTCCAACTATATTACAGATTAGTAGCGTGCAAATGAATGAGCTGTCGATAAGCTTCATTTTATTACCTGCTTGAAATCACAGCGGAGTTTGAATTTAAGTAAGGAGTTCGATTACTCGACCATGTTCTTCTAAGGGGAGATTAAAATGTTTTTGAATAGTATTGTATGTATGTATTCGACCAAACAAGGGTGGCGAATAATAAGTGGCTCGCACACCTACGTATAAATTCGCTTAACGTAGGCCGACTATGTACTTTACCACGAATGGAACGTATTATTTAACGTCGGTGGAACATAATATTTGATATTTTACCGCATCGTGTCAATTTGGGGATTATTATTCAAGTTGTATTAAACTAATATTATATAACTGTTATGTCCTGTTTAATAATATTTACAAAGGTGGTCTTTTCTTGGTTAAATCATTAAGCCTTTACCAAAGAATGATCTTCTTGAACGTGAGTTGGATGCTGGGTAAAGAAACAGATGTCATAGCTAGATTAGATGTAAATGAAGGTAATGTAATAGCAAAATAGGAAGAAATAGAATTTAAATATACGAAGATCAGAGATTTAAAATCAGAGCTTTAAGTTGCTTACCTTTTTATTAGATGCTGATAGATTATTATATAAACTTAATTTCAATGATAAGTGAAAGTCATTGAATAAAGATTCCAAATAAAATTCAAATTAATTTACAGAGTTACTGGTATAAGTTAATTTCCTTAAAGAAATTGATTTATTGTAATTATTTCATCACTCAAAATACAGACTTAATAATTACTATCGGTTTCACTAAATACAGGATATGAATTTAATAACTAATCAAAAACTGGATTTATAGGGTATTTGTTCTTATAGGTTGGTTACATTTTACTGACTATAGCTGACTTTTATTCTTACCGATCCTTTTTAACTACATGACGTTAGAATTTACTGAAGATGACTCGTAATTATTATTGGATATAATAATAACTCCGATTGGTTAGGAGCCTTATTGCATTACGAGAAATATCAGACTGATATAAGGTTTGAGATATTTGGTGGAATGCGCTTTTATAACTAAAAGTGTTGTAACTTTTGTGAATTATTTGTCTTAGGAATGCTGTATATATATTTGTATACTCATGTAAGGATCTTCAATTTCCGTACTGTGCACGGACACATGCACGCGTCTTCTCAAACTACTTGATAATAAAATTTTACTCTTTCAAGCGTCCATGTTGTAAGGACAGAGTAAAAGACAGGAGTTCGTTTACTATTAACAATGTATTCTGTTATTTTGTTACAACATAGATAAGCGTGGAGATTGGTTTCTGTTACGAATTCTGTTCTTCTCACGGCTTTGTTTACTACCCTGATTTATTCCTAGATTCTGTTAAATTATAGCCTGTTTTTCGATAATTTTTGGATTTCTTTCGCTTCAAGAGTTCTTGTGAACTTAATAGCGGAGGGTTAGTTTTCTCTGAAATAAACATGGCAAAGGCTTAATAAAATAAGGTATTTCTGTAAGCATTTAGTTTAAGGTGAAAGAGGGTTCTCTCTATTTCTTTGTTATACCCTTATGGGAGGACCGTAAAAGTAACCCCTTTCTGATTTTTTTTGAAACTTTGCACATTTGTAGTAGTCCATGAGAATATTTATTGTATTTAAAAAAAATAGATATTCAAGCGTTTTCGAAAAAACGAATAGAAATTTCGCAAAAATGATCCTCGTGTCTCTAATGCGTTGGATCAATTCCTCGACAGGGAAGATATTTTTTTCTGGTCTTTTTTTAATTTTTCTTTTTTTTCTTTTTCTTTTTTTTCATTTTTAATATATATATTATATTATATTATAAAGTATGTTCAATTAATTTTTTTTTTTTTTATTTTTCTGGAGGACGTTATATTAATTTTGTAGGGAATATAATAAAAAGGTGCATTTTTATTAAAAAGCATGTGAAGTTTCCTCGTTTTGCCAACGTAATTATTTTTTTATTATATTGAGAAATCAACATTTCTCTTGATCTCTTCTTTTCATAATTTATAGAATTCTTTCGCTGCAATAGATTTTTTTAAATGATTGTTTATTGATATCTAATAATGAATTCGGCTACTCTTGCGCTTATTTGATCCCAAGATTTTTATAGCTTTATTATTTTTGTTGTTGTCGTATAATATACTTTACAATAATAAAAACCAAAAATAATAAAAGATCAGAAAAAAAATATTTTCTCTGTCAAAGAATCGATCCGACGTATCAGACATACAAGATCATTTTTGCAAAATTTCTACCCCCATTTTTCCGAAAACGACTCAATATCTAGTTTTTTTTTAAAAGTACAACGAATAATATTTTCATGGACCTACTACAAGTGTGCAAAGTGTGCAAGTATTTAAGTTTTATATATATATAGTAACAAAAATTTTAATGAGTTAATTTGTCTCAGTCCGTAAATCTAGTGTTAAAATTGATATTCTGATGCGATCACTAAGGTGACAAATTCGTTGAATCATCTTACAGTTTGTTTTCTACTTGAATCTTGATGAAATAGTTTATTTTTTAAAAACATGTTTTCATCTATAGAATGTACAAATGGTTTAAATAAGGATTTATCAAAAAATAGTCTGTAAATTTATTTAATACATTTTTCGACGATTTATTTATGAGCAACATAGATACTCGTTTTACTATTTGAATAAGTCACGTAGTAAATTTGACTTCGGACACTAATTTAACTTTATCATCGAAGCATGATTCAAATAATAGGGATGTTACATTACAATCGTTCGATTAAAATCGATTGCTTTTAACAAGAAGCTAATAATATTTAACAGTAATCAATTGCTTCTAATAAGTTCGCAAAGATAACTGCGAAAAGATATTCAGTTTCCTGCAATGGAGTTGTAAGAAAAGAGACGAATTGATTTCTTAATTGGTTATAGATGAGTCTAGTTTTTTATCTATGATATTTGAAATATGTGCATTATTCTAAAAATATTTTTGAAATTCATTGTCTCTCGTTAATCGATCATATTTATGTTAGGACATGCTCCAAAATATAATATAAAAAAAATATTCTTTGTCAGCTGATCCATTCCTGTCGATATTTTCACAGTAGTAAATTTTTGAGATAAGAAGTATGCATTTTTTTGGTTTATGGCCTTTTAAGTAGAGGTTTATCCGTCTTCGACATAGTTTGTTCTCTATTGGTTTAATAAATTTATTTATTATATAATATATTTAATTAGAGAATGTTTTAAAAACTAGAAAATACTTGGTAGCAGCAAAGTATCGACGATCTTTCACGATCTTCAAACGATCTTCAAAAAATTATGAAATATAAAAAGAAAATAAACGCAAACAGTAAATAGTAGAAGATTGTAAAAGTGACCAGGAATTTTTAAAAGTTTAGGTCCTCAACAACGGTGTGATAAAATATTTGTTGCTTAATAAATACCGTAAGGCATCGGTTGGATCCTAAACAAGTTGCTAAGTTGAATATTTTAAAATTCTCGCAAGAAAAATATATTATTAGGAACCAAAGAAATTAAGTTATTCTATGGAAGACTAAAAATAACTAAAGTTTTAAATATGTTACGTCTTGTGGCGTAATATAAAATTGTTAGGGTCGTGAAAGCTTTACCAGGAAATGACCTTTACGTTAACCAACCTTATGTTGCAAGTGCTAACTTGATACTGAATAGTGGAATACGTGTCACGGATCGATGAAATATAATAGAAGATGATAAGATTGGAAAATAAGTTAGAATTTAAGGAAGCAGAAAAAATGATAACGAAAATACAGATTTTAAGTCACTTGCCTTTTCTTCTAACGGCGTGTTGATTAGAGAGTAGATTTTATCTTAATGATAGGCGAATGATTATATTCGGAAATAATTGTAATAGAATGCAAAACGTTTTTTTAACTTAAAATATACTTTTATTACTTTTAGAAAAGATTTAATTGTTTACCCGTTTTATACTATCTAGAACATTGCCTTATCAATTGCTTGATTTACTAACTAACAAATGCAGAATATAATTTTTTCTGACTGATTGACTTATTTTTATTATCTTTCGTTACATGCAATTCTTCTTTAAATATACTTAGTTTTTCATATAAGAAATATTTATCAAGTACATTGGGTTTAATTGTTGCACAAAAATATTATTGTCTATGAATTTGACTAATTTAACATTTAACAAGGTTTCTATTACATAATGAAACAATATCTAATGTTTCTACTAATTGCCGATAATACAAACTGTTAAAGAGTGATATCGAAAGGATTGCAATTATATATTTATTTATTTGTAAAGAAAACCAATAGTACAATTCAGTTTTTATCTAAAGATTTTAATTTTATAATATTGAATCTTATGTGAGACCGTAAAGTTATTTCTTTTTCTCTCACACTCACTCTGTCCATATTTGACTATTTATTTCTCTATCAATACAGAATAAGTAACAGAATAAGTGGAAAATATTATACGAATAGCTTTAAAACAGAAATACAAATTCCTGTAAATATGTCTTATTTGACCTTGTTTCGGAGTTACATCGTGTTTCTATCGCAATAATTATTACAAAAAGCAGAAATAGGACGTTAAACTGGATGTCTAACAACCTATATGGTTAATGCATGATGAAGCACCGCTGCATTTTTACTGACCACCTATACAATATTTAAACGAACGATTTCCAATGATGATATCATTTGTATCTTATTTCTTTTTTATCGACAGCGATTTAGCGAGCTAGAATGAATGGAAAAAACAATGAATATACAAGAAAGTGATGTAGACTTTTTTTTCACGTAGAATAATTTTAATATAGAAAATGTATAAATATATATATCAATATCCTCGAAAAGGTTATGATTTTACAGAATATCGTCTAACTATTAAGGTACTATTCGTATAATTAATGCTTTAACTACACGAGATTGAGAGAATTGTTAATAAATAAATTGTAGCTTAAAATTTTTTTTAAATCATTGTAAAATTTTATTTCAAATTTTATTCTTGACGTATGAATAATTTAAAGGTAGACGTTTTGATTTTATTTTGGTATATCAAACGCGCGTGCGTTAATGTAGATATATACATAGCACATATGACGTTGATACAGAAACGCTAACTAGTTTCAGGTCAAGCTAACGTGGCTGAACCTGTCAAGGGAATATCAAAACATACAGAAAGAGAAGGAATCAGCTTTGCATTAATATGCATATCATCAATGCTTCAGAATTTGTAGAATTGTATTCTGTGAAGACGTTGAAACTCGTATAACAATCGGGTAAATTAACAAGTGGTTATATTTACCTCATTAAAAGTAATGATCGGTTACTTCTTATAAATTATATTGTTTGTGCATTTTAGATTGAATAACCGCAATAAAATATTTTTATACTTGCGTATGTTTCACTGAATGTAGTACTATTAAGATAGATATAAGTTTCAGATGTTCAATCAATCGAAATTATGGTAAAATGAACTCTTTTTTTTTATTTATAATGTTAATATGAGATATCTCACACTTGTTTATATTATCGAGTTACTGAATTGAACTTGGAAAAAATTGTTTGTACATATTTTCAGGTCTTTATTAAGAAGAACTTTATAAATCTATGCAGTTACGTTCTGTAAAATAATATAAGATAGCATAATATAAGATATAAGAAATAAAAATATATAATAAAAATTAACTTCATTTTATAAACGTTAAATGAGCATTCTTCATCATGCAGCATATCTATAAAGCAATTGATTCAAGAAGTTCTTTGATTATTGCAAATCATCAACCATGCTTGTATTACTATGCTCTTTATTAGTCATTTATACAACCGATTAGGACATTACATGAGTAAATATAGTTTAGGAGAAATTAGGTTTTTTATTGCTTTTTTTTTTCTCTTATTAACACTGGAAATTCTGCAACTTAGTATATACCTATATTGCCCAAAAGCAGTCAAAATGACTGCATCGTGAAAGAATTAGTAATGCGTAAAGAAATTTATTTAAAATGAATTTTTATTATTTTTTATATTATTTACAATTATATAATAAGTTATTAATAAATATTACCAACAAAAAAATTTACATCACTAGGACAAAAAATAATTGATTCATTATTTGTACATTTTATGCAAATGGGTTCCCCATATACCAAGCCGCCGCTATCTCCACTCCGTCTTAATAAGTCAATAAGTCTTATTGAGCAACTACAACTTATCAAATATGTACGCCTAAATCGACAATTTATCATGTACTGTTATTTAGATTCTAAGCCGAACTGGTCATATAAGAAATTTACTCAATTCAATAATAAGAGTCATTTGATTCTTTAAAATTTCCCATGCAGTAAAAATGATTGCTTTTGAGCAATATAGGTATAACACATATATATACAGGAAATGAAGGAAGGGGGAGGTAACTACAATTATTAATAAACGCATTTATGTTGTACAAAAAGTCACAATATTCTAAGAAATTGTATCATTATATACATAACTATTTTTATAATTGGAATTAAAAAGTAGTCAAAATGACTTCCTTGGGAAATCTAGTGTTAAATTGTTTACCAAATAAAATTTAAGATTAAAGTACGCCACTTTCCATTTTTTTTTTTTATAGTTTTTGAATTATAATATAAAAAAAGAAAATGATCGGATTTTCAGGGATCTACAATATTTTACAACATAGGAGTTATATTTAGTTTCTACTTTCTCTTTTCCTATACATAATATAATAAAATAAATCTAACAATTTCAACAATATAAAAAAAAACTGGTGTGTGTATTTATGTACGCACGTAAGAAGTTACACTTCTTCGGCGTACCAAAACGAATATAACCTCAATAACCTCAAAAATAACCTCAAAAATAACTTTAAAAAAATAACTTCAAACAAGTTATTGTTGTTATCGTCGTCGTCGTCGTCGTCGTCGTTAATTTTCTTTTTACATAGAATATAGTTGAAAAAGAAACCTGTTCCCTTCCGCCCTGCTTGATGATCGATAATATTCTCTAATGTAAGAAGATTATTTTTTTTTATTATTAAATTTTTATTCTCATTTATTTATTTAATTTTATAAATATATATGTATATAGCGGGACCAGGTAAAAAGGGAAGGATTAGAAGTATGAGAAGATAAGCTACCAATTATTATTAATTATTTATTTAACAAAAACAAAAGAAAGAAAACATATTTTCAATCGATCGATCTATTATATATGTAGGATTTTTAAATGGAAAAACAGTTTTATTACAAAACGCAGATCCTCTCTCTTACAACGCTCAATACTCACTACTTAATTCATTTCATTATTTATCATAACGGAAGAAGAAAGTCTTTGTAACTATGGAAACATTAACGTTCCCATAGAAACGACAGCAGGCCGTACTCTTTGTCGCCCGTGCATTCATTTGTCGCATTCACACCGTCTTTTATTTCGTCCGCCGTATCAGGTTACCCAAAATCTAACCGATATTAGACACAGATAAAAGATAAGACGGCGACGCTTACCGTCTCCTACACTCGGCCATTCTGCAGCGGTATCTGTCCTCAAATACCGTTTCGTTTCACATTCATTCATTCGCATCAATTCCATTTACTCATATCCATTTACACGTCTGCCACAATAATCACTAATCGTCACTCGACTCACTATCGCTCAATCCGACGTTTATTCTTTCGACCCACGGTTTCATGTGATCCGCCGATGTAGAAGTTTGTAAAGGGCCCTCCGATTCGCCTACCTTACGCACCACATATCGATCATTACGCAAGGCTTTTATTATCTGATACGGACCCGAGTATTTCGATGCCAGCTTCAAGCCTGGTGCCAATTGCGTTCGCTTGATTGCCACCAAGTCATCCTCGTTATATCGTTTTGCAAACGTCGTTTGTTATATGTTTTTATATTTTCCCGCTGCACTTTCTGCAACTGGTCTCGAACAGCATCTCTGAGTTCATCGCGATCTTTTTGAAAAACTGCGGGAGAATTGCATAACCCAAACGGCACGTATAAAAATTCGTATTGCCCATCACAAACCACAAACGATGTGTATTTTCTGCTTTCCGGTTCCAATGGTACATGGAAAAACCCGTTTCCCAAATCCAACGTACTAAAAATATTTGCATTCTGAAGCGCGTCCAACTGATCGTCAATCAACGGAAGCGGATAACGATCCTTCACTATTTTCTTATTTATCTTTCGGTAGTCCGCGCAGAGCCTTGTACCACCGTCCTTTTTCTTTACTAGTACAACCGGACTCGCGTACTCAGATAACGATGGTTGAATAATACCGCTAGATAACCAATCACTGATGTGATTCTCTACCTCCTGCCTTTCCGACGGAGGTAAACGTCTTGGCCGCTGATAAACTGGCTCTTCGTCTTTTAGCATCGAACTCATTTTAACACCAACATCACGCACTTTCACCGGATTATAGTTACTAACCAAGTCTACTACTAATTTTTTATGCTCACTCGACGGAATGTGCGACAGATCTAGCTCATTCGTATCATATACACAGTCTATCTTTAAGATTTCGACTACTTCCTCGCTGTTCTCCCCGCTTCCCGACGGTTTGCTAATTGCAATTTTTCCCTTTCTAATATTAATATCCACCGTATCTAAGAAATCAGTTCCTATCAAAACAGCATGCTGCATCAATGTATCGGGTACCACGGAAATTTCAATGGTATATTGATTACCATCAATCTCAATACCCGCAAAGAATTCCCCTAACGTTTTATTGTCCTCCGAGCCTATTCCACGAAATCTGATCTCATTCGGTTTCAATCTAGGCGATCCTATTTGTATGTATTGTGCGGCTCGCATTAGAGATATATCGCTTCCGGTATCGATTAGCGCGTCGATTTTCTGACCATTTATTACTACTTCTTTGTAATACTTACCACGCACCGATCGCGAGATATTACATGAATCTTTGTTAGTAATACGGTTTCTAGGGCAATTAACCGCGATATGACCAAATTCTCTACATTCGAAGCACTTCGTACCTCTACTCTTATATGGGCATTCCTCGCTAAAATGACTCATCGCACCGCAATTTTTGCACCTCAAACGGTTATCTGATACGTTATTTATCTTTCTTCTAACGCTAGCGTCTATGTTGCTTCGACGTGTCGTCGAGTTATCCATCTTCGCCTGTTGCGGGCGTCCTTGTAGCGATATATGCTCGAACGCGCTCAGAAGGGATTCCTTCCTTTTATGACCATGCACCCTTGCTTGATCTCGTAGCGATTGATCTGGTATCCCAGCGATGACGAATTCGATCATTCTCGTCGATCTCTATCCGGTTCGCTAATATGATCTTCTCATGGAAGTAATCGCTAAAAGACTCGTCACGCTTCCAAACACGTTCCTGGAACCTCGTTCGCAAGGTCATCTTGCTGATTCGCTGATGGAACATTTTTTGCAACTCAACTAAAAGTTCATCCACTGTGAGATGCAGGTATTCTCTCCGCGATCTAAACCACTCTAACGCTCGCCCCTTTAAACGCTGTACGATCATCACTTTCGCCTGGTCTTCGGTCAAATGATACATGTCACGCAGGTAGTTTACGTGGTCTTCCCATATTGTAAACTCATCTGCCTCCCCTTCAAAGTATCCAATCAATTCAGTAACAGCTTTTAAAGATAATTTATTTATCTCCGTTTGCGCAGGTGGCCGGTTCGCCTCTTCCAACCCGTACGACTGACCAATAGCAGGACTTTGTGTCCTTCGCAGGATCTCTATTTCCTTCCGCGCTAGTTCTACTTCTCGTTCCGCTATCTCTTTCTCTTTTCGAAAGATTTCCATCTCTCGTCTTAAAAGCGCAAGCTCATCTATACTCTCACTCACCGCGGCTACGGTTGTGTTCCGCGTTTCTTCGACATCCCTCCTCGCAATACTGTCTCCTATTACCCAATTTCCCGATGGATCAGCTTCCATAAGGCGGGCTATCAACTCGCTTTTAACACCTGTCGTGGCAAGTCCCAAAGTTGCCAACTTCTCCTTCAATTCCGATACCAAAAATTCCGAAGGCGCTTTACGTACGTCGCTCATGATTTTTTCTTCTTCTATACTGTTTCGCACACACGACTCTCTGTCACGCTGTTCAACGCTAATTCTTCACTATCACAAAGGTTCACACCAATTCACTATCGCAAAAGTTCACATCAATTCACTATCGCAAAACTTCACACAATTTCGCTATCGCAGTATTCGCTGTTGTTTTTCCGCAATCCTACTCTTCGCACGCTGTAGCTCTTCAATCCCGGCTGAGCCCCCAATTTTGTAGGATTTTTAAATGGAAAAACAGTTTTATTACAAAACGCAGATCCTCTCTCTTACAACGCTCAATACTCACTACTTAATTCATTTCATTATTTATCATAACGGAAGAAGAAAGTCTTTGTAACTATGGAAACATTAACGTTCCCATAGAAACGACAGCAGGCCGTACTCTTTGTCGCCCGTGCATTCATTTGTCGCATTCACACCGTCTTTTATTTCGTCCGCCGTATCAGGTTACCCAAAATCTAACCGATATTAGACACAGATAAAAGATAAGACGGCGACGCTTACCGTCTCCTACATATATATAAAAAAGAATAAAAAAAAAATAATAAAATCAGTCCACACTAAATATAAGGGAGATACATCGAATTACCTTATGCGTCAACGGCAATGACTCGGTAATAGAACTACTTCCCGCTCGATCATTTAAGTCAAGCAGAAATAAGTACGATGCTGCGCATTGTAAATAACGACAAACTTCGTAGTGTCGATTTTTACTATGTCGTTCGTAAAAATTTCACTCTCGTCACATTTTCCCAAACACGCCAAAAGAAGTATAACTTTAAAAATATTTTTCGAAACATTTTCAAAGAAAAATTTAATTTTTCTTATTCGTCAAAAGTATTTGCATTTATTAACCATTGAGCACTATAATGCTTCGGTATTGATCACAGATTTTTTTTTTAAATCTCAGATATTTCGTCATATAACTGATAAATGTAAAAAAGAAATAATCTACATAGTGTAGTTTATTGCTTATATTGTTTACTCGTTGAGATATCGTTGAAGGTCCACATAAGCGCTAAACCTATTACTGCTGGTCGAATTAACAATTTTTAAACTTTTGGGTATAATTTCTCACATACAATCTCATCACATGGCTATTTATTTTTACGGAATTTTTAAAAATATGCATACATTAAATGTTTCATTACTTACTTTTTCTCTTCTTTTTTTTTTTTTTGAGGGAAAGTGATTGTAGCCTCTCCTATTTACTACGACCGGTCAATCTGACCAATCAGAACAATTATGAAGACTTTTATTCTTTTGAATTTATATACTCAATACAAAAAATAAGATTATCTAAATGTGTTCTCGGAAGGACAAATTGAAAGCGGAATGAATCTTTTTATTACATTGTCTGAAAGTGTCCATTATTACAAAAGTGTAAACTGACTGTAAAGTAAGGTAGGTGTTACAGAACAAATTTATAATTATAGGAAAGAGAATAATCATAGTACAAAAGTTCAAAAGTGTTTCCCCGTTGCATATTTAGTTGTAAGTACTAATTTGAAGGAAAGAAAAGTAAGCCAACCATACTTCGATCTAAATTTTGTATTTTGTATATGGTGTATTATTTTCTAGTAGATATTTGAGTCGTTTATTTTGAAAGTAGCCTAAGTTCATTTTAATATATTTTTGTTGTTGATCGTAATAAAATCTACAACTGGAAGTCAACTGTCATTAAAAACATTTCGCGAAAAAAAAATAGTCTAAGGTTATTATCAAAATAAACGGCTCATTTGTTCGAAAAATGTCATAATATTATAAAAATATGACATCAATAAAAGAAATAAATAGCATATAGGGGTAGTATTCGGATTTCAAAAAACAATAAATTTTGGAAACTGAAGATAATATAGATAAAATAATGACATTTGACACATCCGATGAGCTAGAATTTTCTGACAACGATGATGACGAGGAAAAAAATTAATTTGAAATAACAAAAAGCAATAGATCTTTGTCATCAATTTTTTACTTCTTATATTTGCAACTGGTAGTTCAGCCAATCGTGAACGCGTAAATTTATTACTACAGTATTGTATTACATTTTATTACATACGTTTTATTTATATAATGTATTAAATAATATTAATAATCTAATGTGTATTACATTATCTTCCAATCTATTATCTACGATAATTGTCGATAATATAACTTTTTTCTAAAAATCAATTTTAACACTATCCTTATAGAAATAGCTATATATAAAGTTTCGCAAGGTTTAATGTCCATTGACATAAATTTCCAATTTAATAAAAAATTAACTATTATCTACGTTTAACTGCAAAAAATATTCTTTCTGTCCGAAAAAACGGTTTATATTCTTAAAAACTTTTAGGATTACTGGATAAGTAAAAACTGAAGTAATTAAGTAACCTTACTTTATATTTAGTAATTATTATAAAGCATCATATGATAATAGCCAGACATTTGTTTTTTATAAGAAAAAGATTGTAATTATTTTAAATAATGTTACATCCGCTATTTTTAGAAAATGTGAGAGATTTTGTTAAAAGTAGTATTAGATTGTAAAAAGGAATACTAAAATGAAGCACTGAACTAATACGGAATTTACAAGTTTATTGCAAAAGTTGTTATAATTGAAGAAAGGCTAGAAGTTAAAACACACTGCTATTAAAAAGATTTAGGCTGATTTTAAAACAAATTGTTTAATTGCGGCTAGAATTTAACACTTGACTTAAAAACAATATAGTAAAGTTAAAGTCTTTGACGATGTTTCAAAAGAGAAAAAGATATACCGGAGCAAACGTAAGGATTATTTAGAAAATTGGGCTAAAATTACAAATGTCCCTTTGAATCGTCGATTATCGATTAGTCTGTTTTCGAGCTATTTGCGTTCAAAAATTTACATAAATATTTCTGGTAGATGAGCAAGGTTGTTAAAGCAGGAAGACTTGTTTCGACTTCGACTTTTTTCCGAGCATTGGTAAAATTTTTAAAGCGTTTAAAGTAAACAGATGACTTACAGCTAGCGAGTGCTGTGATGGTTCGATCTTCTAATAATGCTATGAAATTTACCGAAAATCGATTAAAATTATCGCTAACGGCGATAAATTTATTCTAAAGTAAATTGTTATAAGTTAAACATACACAAAACTGCAGATTTAAAAAAACCGAGCACAAGATCGGTTTCGTGGATAACAAAATTACGAAGAAAATAGTAGCTAAAACAAGTATTGACGATCGAAATAATAACTGGAAAGAAGATAAAGCAAGTAAAAATCGTTAAGTAATCTCGCATTCATACGATTCCGAGACGCAACCCTGGTTACAAGAAATATCAAAATCAAATTCGTTTAGCTTTTTAACCCTTTGCGGACCGAGCGCTCTTCACCATTTCGTTCCAGCTGGTCCGCGCAGATTTCACTAGTCGCTTATCCGCTTGGTAGCGCTTACTTTGGAAAACATTTATGACCTTACTAACATAACTTACTAATGATGAGACTTAAAATTGAGACATAGTCGGGTGAAACTTAATACAGTACACAAAGCGGCAGTACAAAAAGTAATGTCGAGCCACACTCGACATACTACCGCAAAGGGTTAAAAGAAGAGGTAGAGATAAACATAATTAAAGAAGCTTACTAACAACTCATTTTATTAAACCACAACCAATTTACGTTGTAGCTCAAATAGTAGAACCTCTTATTGAGTTGCTTAATTATACAGCACAGAGACAAAAACTATATTTAAAAACAAATAAAACTGCATCAAGTTAAAAATACAAACTAATATTCCTGAAATATTTCTTAAAGTAAAACAAGTTCTAAAGTCAAAAAACGCAGTCGTCACACATATCAGCTGAAGACGGAAGAAAGCTACAAAACAGTCATCAGAGGCTTACATCCGAAAAAAGCCAATACAACCGTCAAAAAGGATTTTAAGCTGGAACATGAGATAAGGGAAGTAAATTGTATGACGAAATTTTATATGAAACAAGTATTGCCGTTGTTTATGGGAAAATTCTCGCCTGGAAGCATTAACAAGGATATTTTTAGTATTAACAAAATGCTAAATACTATAATAAGCATAGAACCACCACGACATAAAAAAGATATGCTGCTGTGCATAGGATTTCAGCAATACGATATACAAAAAATTATTGCAATAGAACACATACGTGCGTAAGATGTGCACAAAATCACCTGTCAACTAACTGCACCATTTTAAGAAAGATAGAGTTAATAAAGTGCTACAATCGCAAAGAAACAACTACTAATTAGTTACAAAGGTTGTGAGATAAGAAAGTAGCTTCAAAAAAACTCATCTTAATTCCTCCAAGCAGAGTACCTCCGCAGCAAAATATACAACAAAAAAGAGGTAACTTACTTAAAAGATGATGCGTAGGTACTCTGTTCTAAGCACAATGTGGGGAAAAAATAAATTTTACTAACTCAAATAGTTATGCACAGACGACTTCTAATACAATTAATAAACGAAAGGGATACAAATGACGCTACAGAAATCAAGAAACTCTTCAAACAATCAATTAGAAATACAGAATACTAACAAAAAATAATAATAAAATTAAACGAAATAGTAAAATAACAAACAATAACTAAGCTACAATTGTTCACAAACGTGATAACTAAGAGATAAAAATAGAGATATTCTGAAAATAGCATTTTAGAACGCTAAAAGATTGCAACAAAGGGTCATAGAGACAGAAACATTCTTATACAATAACAATATTGATATACTCATTTCGAAATCCAACACACACTTCACCACAAGAAAGTATATAAAAATCTAATATTACAATAAATTTAAAACAAGACATCCTATCAGGGAAGGCACACGAAGTTGCAAGCATTTATATTGAAAAGTGACATCAAACACCATCTATTTAGTAAAATTTGCCACAAACACAATCAAGCAACAACAGTTACAGTACAATCTAACACTAATAAATTTCAAATTTCTAACCACCTTTTTTTTAACCACCTATCCTAATAGATAAAATGCTTCAATCGTTCTAGATCTAGAATTCTTCACTTCTATGCAATCTTTGAAACTTACTTCGCCCAATACGATTGAATGCGTATAATGAATTTAAAGAAATAGAAAAAAATTTGATAACGTTTTTGTAATACTACAAACATCTAATGAATTAATTATTTTAAATAAAAGAGGAAATTCCTATAAGATTCTTCGTATCATTAAGACAAAAGTTGTCATGAGGAATGATTAGCAGCGAATTTAGTATGCTTCTATGAAGCCTTAGAAAAGATCAAGTTCCATTTTAATTATAATTACTTTGTATTTTGAGTTTTTTAAATGTATATCATCAATGACTAAAATTTCAAAAATTTATGTATATATGTCCACTATATTGAATCTATTTTATACTTTGATTTTTAATTTGTAACTAGTAACTTCAAAACATTATTAAACCAGATTTCTATCAAATTTAATCTTTTTTAAACATATGTGTTTACCGTGATAGATTAATTCTTTTCTTTTTGTGTTATCTTCAATTTTAATTTATAATCAGCGGTCTTGATAATCTTAGTATACCAAATTTGAGCCTTAGCAGCAAGAATTTTTTCGGTCTCTTCTTAAATGACTTCTAAGGTTAAAAATATCTTGCCTACAACAAGATAAAAATTGAGCGTGGAAATAAATTAAACGTACACAAGACTGAATAACGAAATGTTTAAAACATAATTTTTGTTAATATTCTAGATGGCAAAAAGAAAAGATCGATTAAAAATTTTATAAAATATATTTTAGTTTTAATTATTTAGATTTCTTATCTTAAAAAAATAGAAAATTATTTTTCTCATACCTTCTTAAATTCGAATAAGATAATTATTTTCATAAATTAAAAGAAAACAATATAGGAAAAATTATTTCGATATAGTTCTTTCTGTCTATGAAATTTTACTTTTACAATTTTAGTTTTAGTAAGTTCTATTAAAAAGACAGATTCTCTTAAGAAACCATTTAATATGTATTTACAGATACTATTTCATAAGAAGTATTACAATAAAAGTTAAATTCAATTTGTGATTACCATAAATCTCAATAAAGAGACTTCTAAAAAAAATAGCATAAAAATTGTTGAAGAGATGATCAAAGTCCAAATAATTCTTAAGATTGATATATCCTGTTACAGAAATGAATTTTCTTATAAAACTTCTAATTCGAGCTGTACACTGAACAACATAATAATGTTCAAACGTTGAATGTCATAGCCACCACTGGCAGCCGATACTAATTGTAAGTTAGCTTAAAGCGCTAAAGGGGCACGTCGATGACCGGTGAAACCATGATTATCAGGAACATATTTAAATGTTATATGAGGGTGAGGCTAGTAACCTACCCTCGGTAAAAACAATAAAACACTCTCGGAAATAGCAATAAAAGCTGTAACAGGACGTAGTCCTAATAAAAAAGAAGAAAAAAGAAGGTAATTTAAATAAATTTCCATATATTTAAACTTTTACATATTATTATCATTAGTGCTATTGTGCGAGGAAATTATTGTCATATAAAACATATAAATGTAATTTTATTTAAATAAATAATTATAACATATATACTTAAATATTATGCACGCATATTGCAATTTGTCGTATTGAAATATTTCAAATAAAAGAAAGGTGAACCAGTACAGTCTCGAATTTTTCAGTTTGGGTTTATGTGTTTGTCCTACATAGATTAAAACAATTTTTTTTGTAAAATTGTTTAAAATCGTCCTGTTTTGGTTTGTCCTGGCATTTTTTGTATTGAGCTAGTTTTTTAAGTAAGTTTACAAGTGATAAAAGGCTATCTTCAATTGCACTATCTCTGGATTTTATTAATCGAGTCAACACAAATAAATGCATTTCAGCGCTTTGGGGGGTTACTACCCATAATCCCCCAATAAGATAAATGCATTTAATATAGCTATATAGAACTTATCTTTTCCAAATAATATTTTAATTTAATATGTAATGCATAATAATAACAAATTCGTGTTAGCGCTATGGCAGGTTATGTAATAAAATCACTGTGACAATTAACATGTTAATGCAATCACAAATGTAATTTTTAATATCTTTAAAGTTAATGAACAGTATATATTTTCAGTTTAAATAAAAATTCGGTTAAAGAATTGTTACAATTAAAAGAAATTATGTAATTTGAGTAAAGTTATTGAAATTGTTAATTAACTACTTAGGTATGAAGAAGTTACTACTAGATTTAATTCTCTTGCTTACACGTTGATTGCTTTTTAAGAGTAATTATTGACTAAGACAGCATTCATTTTTGATTTCTATCATTTAAAATTTATCCCCACAGGGTCGGAAGATGGTTCCACCGATTGTATTGATTTCTCAAGAATAGCAATGTCTTATATTCACTTCCTTAACAGTTTGAAAGTTTACCTCTTACCCTCGTTTTGAAATGATTGTAGTATAAAATAAAACTTAACGAAAGAGAAGTGTTTCGATTAAATTTTTCAGAGCAGATAATTTTTGATACTTAATATTTATAATTTGTTTAAAAAACGAATACGTTGTTTGCTTATGAAAACGAATATAAATTTTCTGATATGTATTTACTTTTAGTTGAATAGATTTTATTTATATAATTCGATTTATTAGTGAAGATTTACTAGTATAAGAGTTTATAGGTAGGACTTATGTACAATTCTACAGGCATGTACGGCATGGGTAAATAGGAGAGAGTATAATAGGCATATGCATTAAATCAATGTTTTAAAATCATGTTTTTACTACACTAGATTATTTTAAATTTTCATTAAATGTAATATATAATATAACTGTATTTCGCAAATAATATACTAATCAAATCATTCAGAACGTACTTTTCAATTTCTTATAATAGGACTATCATACAAATGAATTTTATTTTATTTTTGTGGTAGAAAATGTAAGAAATAATTATCGTGATATATTATTACTAACAATAAAAAAATATTTGGTTGGCAAATAAGTAATATTGAAATTTTCGATATACTATAAAATAATTGTATCTAATATAGTATATAATTAAATAATTAGTACATTTCTAAAATTTGATAGTTATTTTCGTAAAATTTTCAGTATCGTGAAGCTATTGTAATGAAAGTAAAAAAAAATCAATAGTGATAGTTTAAAAATGTAGTAATTATATTGACAAAGTATATTTCGTTGAATTATTTAAATTACAATAGATTGTTAGAACAAAACAACTTTCGTTTATTCAGACACAACGAGGAATAATTTTTTACAATAATCCTAAATAATAATTAGCTTATAAACCTGCTTATAATAATATTTTCGAACAAAATGAAACTGCTAAATATAAATCACCATAGTGTGCTTCCCAATAATGATAATACACGTAATTTGTAGTACTATTCGTCCGTTTGTGCAGTTTGTCTGTGTCGAACTAAAAATGTCCATTTATATATATCCGGGATCGCTCAGGTTCTTCATGGTAAAGGAAATGGGGTTTTCTCCAAAAAAAAAGATGTTCTGGGTATCGAGGAAATGTCCCATTGATCTTTAGGGTTCTTTTTTCGACCTGCCGATTTATCCAGCTCCTAAAACATTTTTTCGGATTTTCTTCGATCTATGTATTTCTATAAATATGATATTAACCCCTTGCACTATTCGGAACCTCAGGAAACGCCAGGCTAAACGCGGCTGCCTCGATCATCGCGGTGAAAGGCGAGCGGCGGAGCGCGCTTGCTGAAATTTGAAACCTATTTTTACGACCGAGCGCAAAATAGTCGTGTCCATATTTACTTCACGCGATGGAACTCTTGTGAAATTTAAATTAATTTGAATCAAAAACTTTTAAAAAATGCTTTAATTATCATATAAGATGAAAAAAATTCTGAATAAATAATAATAATATAATTAATTACTACAAAATAAAAATATATAAAAGCAAATCCACGGCAGTAGTATTTGAACATCAAACCTAAAACTGAAAAACACAATATAAATAACCAATTAAGTATGAACAAAATATTAAATTAAAGAGTACTTACAAATATAAATTTAATATTCTTGCATGGTATGGTATTTTTTAAAGCATTCCGGTACATGCAAAGCCACCTCACATCGACTGCATTCCCAGCTTGTTTCGCTACGTTTTTAATGTTTGTAACATACTTTACACATCCTAGTTGGGTGTTTCTTATTAGGCGTTGCATCAATATGTTTCGGGAAATGAGCCCAATATTGCGCCTGTAAGCGCATTGTCGTTTGCGTTTCTGTGGATTTTCCACGTTTTGCATAGTCAGGCAGCTGTACATATTTTAGGATTGCCTCGGCTATATCTATCCTATAATTAACGTAGGATTCTCTTTTTGTATTTTGTAATTGTTTTTTTATTACATAAGTATTATAAAGGCCCATATCGGTCATATAAAAAAAGAGTTTTCTGTAGCCATTAATATATTTCCTCATAATGGGGAAACATGCCAGCATTTGATCATTGAGATCAATTCCCCCCATTCCATTGTTGTATTCAATTACACACTTCGGCTTGAATTTCGTCCTATCTCTTTTGTCTCTTACTTCGGTCATTTCTATAGATGCGTGTTTTATTTTCAATACATACACATCCCGTTTGCCTTCAACCTTACAGCTAATATTCCACTGCACGTTTTGTAGAGATGTTCGCCTGGTTTTAATTTGACTGTCGAAAGATCCTTCGGCATATTTTTGCTATTATGACGCACGGTGCCGATAACATTTGTCTTCTGCTTGTGCAGGTTTAGAAATAGACTGGGTGAGGAATACCAATTATCAATGTATAGCGTGTATCCTTTATTTAAAATTGATTCTGCCAATTCTATCACCACACTTTCTGATGCACTATCAGTGAGGTCAACTTTGTCTTCCCCAGTGTATATTTTAAACTTGCTGCAGAATCCAGTGCTTGCTTCACATAGTTTATATATTTTTATACCAAACCTGGCTCGTTTTGAAGGATTGAATTGTTTATATATTAAGCGGCCTTTATATCTCATTAACGATTCGTCAATACTTATATGTTCTTTCGACGTGTAAATATTATTAAATTTTTCATTCCAATAAGTAATGATTGGCCTGATTTTATGAAGGCGATTATTGTTACGATCCGTCAGATTATTTGAAAAATGTAAACATCGTGAAATTTGGGTGAATCTTTTCAGTGGCATTACTTTTGAAAATATCGGTGTTTCTATTACCTCCCGCTTGGACCAATGCATCTGTATGTTTGGTTTTTTGATTTGCGCCATCAAAATACAGAACGCATAATAGGCCAATATTTCATCTTTGGTAACCAACCGTTATCCAGTTTTCTTCTTCTCCCATTACTCATTATTTGTTTCGCGTAACGATTTGTTTCCGTGACCACAATATCCCACAAATTATCGTCAAATATAATAAAAAATAAATCTAACAGTCCATAATTCGTTTCTAATTGGTCTAAAACATAATTTTTTACACCACAAGTCCCCAAGTATTCCCAAATTGTTGGCGTATTGTTATTTTTCTGCCAATTCAACTCAAGACTTCCTTCAGGTCTGGGATTTTCCTCTTCATCACTCTCGCGTATAATGAATCGTCTTGCAGGATTCATTACTGGCACAATTACACTGCTGCCACTAGAACTATCGTCACTGTCTGAAGCCTTTCCCCGGTTCTTACTTCCACGCGAAGTACTTGCTTTTTTAAAAGTATTGCTTCTTTTCTTATACATCCTGAAGGGCTTTGTAGATTTAAAAACGAATATGAACAGATCACTTTGTGTAGAGAGCTGTTCGAAACGTGTGTACCTCGTATAAAGACTGGTACAAACTGAAGATCCGGAACAGAAAACTGAAGATCGACTGAGCGGTCTTTATCTCGCCGCGTGCGTATGTTTATTTGACTTAGCACATGTTCTAGATAGCAGGTGCTATCTAGAATGTAGGCACACACAATCCCATTCGAGATGTTCATACTTGGTCTAAAACTAAGACCACGAGTCCGACTCGTGATATTCATATTCGGCCTGAAATGTCGAGTACGAGTCAAGCTCGTGATATTCATGTTTGATCTGGAACTGAACAACAGCCCGACTCGTGACATCCATGTTTGGCCTAAAATTTTCATCACGAGTCAGACTCGTCAAAATAGTGCAAGGAGTTAACGCAAGCCTCACTATCCCTAAAATTAAACACCCAGGTCTATTATATCCCTAAGACCCATCGATACTGATACGAAACCACTCAAGTCGTATTTCGGTTACAAAAAACAACCTCTTTTCTAAAGAAAAAATTTTGATCTTGAAATTTAAATTAATCCCCTATAACATATAATAAATAAAACGAAATTAAATGCATCCGAAAAATACTATTTAATCTGGCACAACTGAACAATTATGTCGAAGCTTAAAAATCAGAACATTTTATTTTGAAATTTACGTTTCTATAAAACATTTAATCAGGTTGGTGTATAATGTTAATGTATAATGATTAAACGAGTGAAATAAATAATTAATTAATTAGCCCCTTGACATACAAATAATATGCGCATCGATGCGTCCGTAGAATACCATTTAATTTGGCTCAGTCAGTTGAGAACATTCATATGCAAGCTCAGAAACAGGGCGTTTTATTTTGAAAGTTACATTATTTTATAACATTCAATAAGGTTGATAATTAATTAAGTAATACCAAAAAATAATAATTTAATAGTTTTACCATAAAATAACAATTTAATAGTTTTACTATTAAATATATTTCATAATTTAATAGTGTGCTTTATAACGTATGATACTTCTGAAAGTATTTACATATGTAGTGGAACGAGGCATGTTTTACACTGCCCAGTCGTTTCACTCCTTATATTGTGTTTTATACACACATGGCATCTTTTTGCAGAATGTTGCTTTTTATTTATCGCAGGTATATGTTCGGGAAAATGGGCCCAATGTTTTGCTTGTAACCGAGTAGGGCATTTACTTTGTGTGCCGCGTGTCGAATAGTTCGAAAATGAAAAATTACAGACCATATCTTCTGCAAGATCCAATCGAAAATTCATAATCGATTACGTTTGTGAAGTAAACAACTTAGAATATAACACATAAGTATTATAGATAGCAATATCAAACATATAAAAAAATATTTTCTTGTATCCTTTTACACACTTTAGCATGAGAGGGAAACATACAAGACGTTGGTCTTGCTTGTCGACACCTCCCATTCCATGGTTGTACTCCACAACATAGGTCGGTTTTAAAACAGTTCCTTCTTCACTTCCCTTTTTTCTTCTTATTTTCCCCTTATCAACCATTTCTGCTCTTAAGTGTTTCGTGCTTATTACGTACACATACTTCTTGTCATGTCAGCGTAAGGACAGAGGATACCTCTACAAGACAGTGTTCTTACTTTTTCTTTTTTTTTAGCTTGTACGATGCTTCTTTGGCTTATTTTTCCGATTATTTCTCACCGTTCCAACAACATTTGTTGGGTAGATGTACCGTTTGTGGCCACTTTAAGCTTTTTCGCATGTTTAATTAAGATTTAAATATATTTAAATGAAATATATTTAATAATAAAAAATTATTTAACGAAATCTTTAATCTATCAGAAATTGAAATATCGAAAGTATAAATGTTTAAAATTTAAGTTGATACGAAAAATTAATTAAATTTAAAAATAACCCCTATTTCACCAGTAGTGGCCATAAAAGAACCATTTTTGGCCATCAGCTGTACCAGTTTTGGTCATACTGAGTTATAATTTTTACTGAAAGGGTATTATGAGTAATATTATCTTAATTAACAATCAAAATATTAATTTATTTATTAAACAGTTGGATAAAACACAATACATTTTTTTTGAATTTTTTCGTTTCAACACACTTACTATAATCAACTGAATTTGCGTCAAACGGATATAATCCGCAAGCTTTAAATCCATTCTTAATAGTAGTCGTAAAATCTTCTTCAGTAATAAGTTTATGTAAAAAAGCTGGAACGTTATGTTTCTGAACATCAACATTATTATTTTGTATACGCCAGTTTTTAATCAAATTTTTCCATCGTTGTTTCAAAGGAAAAAAAACGTCCAATGGTTGTAAAATATGCGTGGAGTGAAAAGGAAAACAACACAAGATAATCTGTTTTTCCTTACAAAATTTGCTCAGATGAATAGACATATGAGAAACATGGCCTACCAAGAAAACTATCACGGGAAGTTGAATTTTACTGTTCAGAAGGAATGGATAGAAAACATTAGTAAAATAATCGTAAAAAGATTCACTTGTCATCCACTTATTCTCGCATTTTCCTATGCCCTAATCTTTTGGAACCGAGTCAGCGCAAATCTTAGGTAGTCATTTATACTTGAAAATTGTCTGTGATAGAGCAAATTCTCCCGCAGCGTTTACATTCAAAAGTGTACTAACATTTTCTTTCTCGTTTCCAGCAACATTATAAACATGTTTGCCCCTTTCTGCAAAGACTAGACCACCCTTTGGTGACAGATGTACCGCCGTTTCGTCCATATCGAACTCCCGGCGAGGATCATCAAGGATCTTGATATTTTCACCTAGTTCTTCAGCTATATGGGAGAACCATGTACGTATTCCGGATTTAGTGACGATTGTTCGATCCTTACAAAGGTGTTCAGCCCTTTTTTGACCCACACGTGGATTTCGCTTCAGAAACCCATCGAACAATTTCCTTCCCGGAACATTATTTTTAAAAAAGGGTTTTTTAAACCTTCAGTTTCGACTAATTGCTTTATTGAGTGAATTAAAAAATCTCTATTTACAGGAAAACCCATTCTACTGGTTCCTAATAGCCAGTGTTCTAGTTTATCTTCAATATTACGACCAAAGATAGATTCATGACCAACTCGACCTGTAGTTTCTCTGGTACTTTGCCTCGAAGTTTATTGCGCAAAGTAGTTCTTGGAACTTTGTACTGTTTACAGGCCGTTGCAATAGCGCTACCATTCTTCACTAATTCTAAGGCTTTTTGTAAGTCAGTTTCCGAATATTTAAAAAATGTCTTTTTAGGTTTTTATTGTCTACACCGGTTATTTTTGTTTTTGGAATTTTTTTGCTTTTTCTTCGATGGCATTTTAACCTGCAACGCATAAAAAATAATTTTTTATTACTACGTTTTCTTTTCTAGTCTATTTATATTCATTATTTGAATATTGATAATTAAATAACATACGTTTTGACATCTTAATAAATTAAATGAATAAAGACGATGGCCAGAAATAAATTGTGTATGCACCATTTGTGGCTATGGTATGGCCAGAAATAGTACTTACATGTTTTTGTTGTACCACTTGTGGCCATGAGGTATGTTAATAATATTTGAGGTTACTATAAGTTAATTAATAATTTTTTATAAACTATTACATTATCTAACTACTGTATAACTTAAAATTTTGAAGAATATTAAGATTTGCAATAATTATGGTTAAATTACTTACCAGGTTTTTCTTGAGATTCTTATAAGAAATAGTAATGAATCGCTGAAATACACCACGCGTCCAGATTAGGGTGCATTTTTTCAACTATTTTTTTTTTTCGGTCCCATCGTGAAATTTTGTTGCAAGTACCCAAAAAAAAATTCCCTGAAAGTTTGGGCCCTTAATATCAATATTAAGTCCTCGACCAAGGCGTGTAAAGATTTCCTATTAAAAAAACAGAAACTCTGATTTTTTATCTTTAAATTTCTATAGCTCAGTGGCATTTCATAGCATCGCTTTGACCATGGACGATTTTTTTTTAGAATTAAATGCTCTACAAAAGTGTCCATTGCGGCCAAGCCGTAACACGAACCGGCGAGGTAGTACAGGCCTCTAAACTTGATTTTTCCATGAAATTCGCGTTTTTCGCATTTTTATTTCGTAAATGACAAGAGCTACAGAAAAAAATGTGAATGACAAGTTTGTAGAAAATTCAATTTCCTACAAAAAAGGTCTTTAGCACCAAGTCGCTAAAATCAATATGTCTGGAGATATTTAATGATAAAGTTTTTGTAATTTCAAATTTTTATCGAAAATCGCGTCAAATTATAAAAAATATCTTTTTTTTAATTATCCATCACTACTTTCATAACTAATTACTTTAGTTACTTTAATTTATTAATTCTTAGCTGATTACTTCATTTATCTATTTTCATATACCTGTTAAAAAATAAAATGTTAACTGTAATTCAAGGATAAGATTTTCCTTTATTATTTAAGCGAGATGTTAAAATATTTATTATTTCTAATTTTTTTCTAATAAATAATTTTTTCTTTCCTTTATATATTTAAAAATTAAAATATATGAAAAAATAATTTGAAAACAGACAGAAAAAAATTTAAAAAAAAACTCTCTCCATGAAGGATCGAACATTAACTAGCACCACGAGAAGCGAGAACGATACCACATACGCAAGCGCGTTACTTAATATAGGCGGTCGAATTTAAGATAATATAAATATGTATACAACAAAAACCAAAACTTTAAAAGCTTTTTTCTCAAAAATGGTTGAGCGTTATGGCAAAATACTTTACCACGATAACAACCTCAAAGTATACTACTAATATACCAAAGCTCTTTAAAATCCGTTGGTATCCAAGTGTAAGATCCCCATGTAAATAAAAAATACTGGTACATACTAGTATATGTGCATTCTAGTAATATACGAGTATATCAGAGTTTCCATAAATAAATGCGGCAACTCTACTAATAAATACGATTTTATTACAAAAAAAAGTATTAAAATTTAATTTAAATGTAAAAATGTAAATATTCGTATTTTTCATCTCATAAATGATTTTACAGTTATACTTCAAATATTGAATGATGCATTAATTATAAACTATCGCGAAAAACGATGTACGGTACACACTACCTAATACGTACATAGCAAAGTACATCGTGCAACCACTGGTACAATGACAGCCGCTGATAAGGGAAAAATTTAACACTGAACCTATGCTAACCATTTCTTGCGCATACAAGTAGCATCTGGGCACATTCCTAGATGGGAAGGCAGAAAGTATAGAGGGGGAGAAACGGGAGATTAGCTCATTAAAAGCTGAAAAACATGATTAAAAACACATAAATACATACCACATAAATACATTTCTATAAAATTCATCTAAGCGGGCTAGGACTCTATAAGTTATTTGATTTTAACATTTTGTTTGTAAAAATTTTTAAATTTAGTTTTTTAATAACTAAGAATTTTAAAAAAAGAAGAAGAAATATATAAATTTATATGGAAAACCTCAGACGATTTTTTTTTTTTTTTTTTTTTTAATTAAGTTAGGTGTTCTAATTAACCCTTTCGCTACGGCAGTGTGCTCCGCCGGAGTAGCGGCACTATACGGAGCATTGCGCCGTAAAGTGTGCATGTTGCGCTTAGCTAAACTGGTGTTCGGACTTACATCTTTCGGTGCAGCCTCGTTATTCTCCGGATCTTACGATTCTTTAATTTTATACAACTAACATAATTGAAAATCTTGCTATTATTATCAATAAAAATATATTAAAAAATTAAAAATTACATTTTTTACAATAACAAAATACAATAGCAAACAACAAACACTTTCCAATAACAAATTAAAATTTTCAATAATTCAATTCACAGTGATAAATTTTAAAGCAAGGGTTGACAAACAATTATTACATTACACTACATTACAGTTTTGCGTCTTTTGTCGTTCGCATGGCAAACGACAAAATTTTCTTCTTCTTGGTTTTTTTCCTACTGATTTATAAACCGACGGAAAATGTTGTTCTATTAATCTCAATGGATGGTTACTCCTCGTTCGGTGTGGATGACTTATACATTCATGATACTTTCCCAGTATCTCCCTAATTAGTTTCAATTTTGCCATAGATATCGGTTGTTTCATCTTATGTTTGTATAGACAATAAGCGTTCCCGACGCAAATGTCCACCAAATGGAAGAAAAATTTCCGGTACCATTTCAAAGTTTCCGTGACGTTTTCACAGTGCTTATGACCATATCCGCTTTATCCACTGCACCCATTGAATTGTTGTAGTCTAACACGCATACATGTTTCTGGATAACTTTTTCTCCTTCGTGCCTGATTACCGTTTTAAATTCTGCTGTATGCATTGTAGAAGGCATGTACACTTCTTTCTTATCCATCCATTTTAAGACTAATAAGTTATCGGATGATCTAAATGCTGCCTCCTCCCCCTTTCTTAATTGTTTGTCAATTTTGGGCATTCTTTTTCTCCTTTTCTTTACATTCATTTCAAACCAGTTATCTACATAAAGGGTATGGCCTTTTCCTAGATGCGGTTTCATAAAGGTTTCCACTATTGCTCCAGATTTTTCAATATCTACCTTGGTAGATGATCCGGCATAAATTATTAAATCTTGCACGAACCCTGTTTTACAGTCGCTCAAAATAAACGATTTTATACCAAATCTGCTTTTCTTTGATGGTATGTATTGCTTAAAAGAAAGCCGCCCTTTATACAAAAACAGACTTTCGTCAATGCATAGCCGTTGATGAGGCTGAAATGTTTCATTAAATGTTTTTCGTAATATTTCAACGACATTTTGTATTTTGTACAAACGATCATTAATACAAGCAACATCATCGGAGAAATGTAGCATTTGTAGTAATTTGAAATAACGGTCTCTCGTCATTCTCCAATGATATCGCTACGTAGAAGTTTATCTTTACTCCAGTACTCTGCTAAAATGATAATTTCTTGTTGCGTGTCATCAATAATGACACAGCAAGAAAACAATATAATTCGGCTAGTCCTGTTCCATCTGACATATTTATGTTATTATTATTTTTTCAAGACCAATATCGATTAGTTTCCCTCGCAATCAACCCTACGAGTTCTTCAGAAAGTAAAAGTCTAAAAACGTCTAAAATTTTTTCGGATCTATTAATATTTCTTTTAACACGTTCACGCTGGCGCGTACCACCGGTGGCCCGCACTATACTGTCTTATCAGGCGGTGCGTACCACCGTTGGTACGCATTCGATTGTGCTATTAAAAAAAGAAAATAATGAAAATTTAACGTTTATTCATTAAAAACATTTATTTTTAATAACAATTATAATTAATAACGTATTATAAACATAACTTTTGTTTAACATTAGAAAGACGGGAGTTTAGTATATACCTATATTGCCTGAAAGCAGTCAAAATGACTGCATTGTGAAAAAATAACTAATGCGCAAAGAAATTTTTTTGACAGTAATTTTTAATATATTTTATATCACTAACAGTCATATAACAAGTTATTAATAAGTATTAACAATAAAAAAAATGTATTTCTGTTCGAAAAAAAATAATTTATACAATATCTGGACATTTTAAGCAAATGAAAGTGCAAATCTTTTTAGATGTACATCTTTCGCAAACATACTTTTTATATTTTTGACAAATATTATTTGTTTTGTTATTGTGGCAAAGTCGTATTTGACAAATTTTTCGTTTGGTAGAATCTGTTTTATTTGAAGATGTTGCAGTTGATACTTGTGGGTCTTCCTATTGCGATGAATGTTTCTCTCTTTTAGTTGTGTAATCGGCGGAAAGCTGTTCTGCTAATTGAAACAGGAACTGTTTTCGTTCTATTTGTATTCCGGTCACTTCTTTTTAAAGGATCCAAGCATTTATTGCAGCCAAATCTAAAATGTTAAAAAATATTTGAAGGGACCATCTACGAGAACTAGATTTTTCACCGTATATTTTCTGGCCATTTGATCTGTCATATCAACTCCAAATTTTGTTTTATTATAAAACTGAATAGAATCTGGTGACATTTTTCTATTACTTTTATAAATTTTAACAAATTTATGCCTGGAACTTAGAACAGCCACTCTTTTCTTCGATTTGCTTTTATATATTGTAAGGACACAATTTTCTGATCTATATAGGAAAGTGGAAAAACAAGGCATGTTATCCTTCGATTGTTTAGCTGCTTTGGGTAATTCTCTTTTATTTCCTCTAATAGTTCCAACTAATGTAATTTTTTTGGCCAATAATTTCGTCGCTAGTGACATGCTCGTAAAAAGTTGTCGGTCGTGACACTTCTTCCACAGCCTGTATATGGTTCGTCAAGTTTCAGAACAACGTATTCGCTTAGAAGCATTGACGATGGTCGTTGTTCATCTTTCCCCAAGTAAGCAAAACCATTCAACACGTACTTGCTAGTAACGTCTGATGCAAGCCAGAATTTGATGCCAAATTTATTCGGTTTATTAGGCATATATTGTATAAACTTGCATCTAGCTTTTGTTGGAAATAATTGTTCGTCAACTATTATGTTTTGCCCTGGTTGATAGCAAGCTTGACTGTTTTCAATAAACTTGTCCTATATTTCCGAAACCAAGACAAATTTATTTGTTCGGATGCGTGTACTTCTTTCAGTCCCTTTGTCAAAACGAATAAATCATAGAATTTGCTTGAACTTATCTGGGGACATAGTTCTTCTGAAAAATTCAGTACCCCACTTGACTGACCATAAATTACTTAGTTTTAAATTTTTTACCTCGTAGGCTCCACGACCATATAAAATGCCAATAAATGCACGTATTTCCGGCAGTGTAGTTGTCCAATGGTAATCCAAAATTCGGCGGACTTCTTCTTCTGTGTACTTTTTTTATATGTTTAATAATATAATCATTTATTATCAACGAGAATGCACTGACAAGATTATTTGCCATAACGTTTCTTCTTGCGTAGCCTCAACAGGCCAACGCCCTGTCACACCCTTGAAAATATACGTAGATGGTAGCCTTCCGGGAATACCGCTTTCGTCAAATTTCGACCACACAGTACCATCTGCAGCTGTTTCGGTCTCCTGAGAGGTATTTTTAGGTTCTTCATCTGAACTAATTAGCACCCTACGCCTTTTCCTGGGCACATTGATGACATCTTCTTTTTCATCGTTGGTGATCGCCTCTTCATCGCTCTCTTCAGCATCAGATGTCTCACTTTGAATATGATCCGATTCATCTTCAGATGATAGTTCCCATCTCGTTGCATTTGATTTTATATCGGAATACTCTTCACCTATATCTCTTAGCTTTTCTAATAGTTCTCTTCTGTTGGACATTTCTTTTATGAACTTAAGGCGCGAAAGAAATCAACTGAACAACGTGTTAGAACGACTGGCAGTGCGTAAAGCAGGCCTGACCAAAGTCGACACGTGCGCAGCCATATCGATTACAGTATGAGATCATACACTCAGTGATCCTCCTTCTCATCTGAATTACGTTACAGCGTGTTCAAAGGGAACAAAGCGCGTGGCCAGGCCTGGCATAAAGATTCGAATAACAAGTACGAATAACAATAATAATAACTTTAGTTATTGAAATACTGCAACTTATCAAGTATATGTCGAAATCGACAATTTATCATGAACTTGTATGTTATCATGTTATTCCAATCAAGAGCCGAACTGGTCTTTTCCAAGCAGTCAAAATGACTGCTTTTCGGCAATATAGGTATAACACACATATATATACCGGAAGTGAAGGAGGGGGGCAAAAACAATGATTAATTAACCCATTTATATGTTGTAGAAAAAGTCACAAAATTATAAGAAGCTGTGTAATTATTTAATTATAAATAATTATTTTTTTAATTGAAATTCAAAAGCAGTCAAAATGACTTGCTTAGGCAATCTAGTGTTAATAACATAAATATAATAATTAAGTATTACAAATATAACTCAAATTCGATAAAATTAACATAAAAATTCAATATTATTTTATTTATAACTTCATTATTTATTGTTTTGTGTGTAGTTTGTTAAAAAATTTCAAGCAAAGTGCTGGCTGACCCTTGTAATGCCCACAATACGTCATAACTCTTGTAGTTTTGTTAGTGTCATAATCTCTGCCCTTTTTCTTGGACAATTTTTTATAGCATTCTTTGCATCGTTTACAGGACTCTTTTGCAGATCCCTCATATGATTGAAGAACATGATTATGTGATGGTATATGACGGTATATTTCTTTATTGGCCAAAAAGTAATCAATAATAACTTCCCTAAATTGTAACAAATTCATATTTTTAGTGCCCCATCTTTTATGAATATACCAGGCATTTACGAGGGAAGTTCCGCATATTAATCGTATTATTACTTTTCGGTACCATTTAATGGTTTTTCGTAAACAACTGTAATACCCCGATAGTTGATCTCATAAGTCAATACCTTTTTTTGCAATATTATAATCAAACACAGCATCGGGGTTTACTTTGCCATTTGTTTCTTGCACAAATTTACACTGGTGATTCTTTGAGGTAGTTAACATGCAAACTGGTCTTTTGTCAGTCCATTTCAGAAATTTTACACCGCTACGATTTTCGAAAGTCATAATTGCACCACGTTTTTGTTTTTGTTTTGCCTGCAGTGCTAGAAATTTTTTGTTTATTTTTACAGTACCACAAATAAATGTATTTTTTTCTAAAGGCTCTTCACCCAAAGGGGACACTTGTATAATAACTATCAATAAATATTATGCGGCCCTCAAATAATAAGCCATTTAGTAATTTCATTACTACATCATGAGAATGTGATTTTTCAATGATCGTTTCATTTTTCCCGGCATAAATTTCGATATTATAAGTGTAACAGTCAGGCAAACACAATTTGTATAATTTTACGCCATACTTAAGTCGCTTGCCCTAGGATATATTGACGAAAACCCAGACGTCCTCTCCATGGAACCATACTTTCATCGATGACAATATTATTGCCAGGTTTAACCTTTCGCGGTCAGAAAACGCCTCTCTGGCGCCACTGCTATTCGTGCCGCAGGTCGGATGGCGCCTGGGCGGCGACAACATAGGCTAGTCAAAAACAAGCCAAACTAGAACTTTTTGGACTACAATCTGATTTTTAGATCTAAGGGTAATTTGACGACGCTAAATCGAATATTGCTAATTTTTTTGCAATCTGATTTCGGCGTCTTAAGAAAAAGGGTAAAAAATGGCTTTATCTTAGAATCTAGGCATTTAATAGAAAAAAGTTTCAAACAAAAGTTGTAGAGAATTTAAAAATACATAAAAATGTTTTAAAGTTCATCTTTGTATTTGCAAAAATAAGCGAAAAAGATAGTAAAAGATAATTGTAAGAGTGGGGACAAGTCCCGCCTCTCCGTCGGTTTTTACACGCGAGCGGGCTAGGTGCGTGCGAGCGCTGTGTGTACTACTACACAAACGAAGGATCTTCGGCAATTTTCGAGTTTCTCGGTTATGAATGCGAGTAAGAGTGAGAGAAGAAACCGATATTTCTTTCTTTCTATTGTTTAGACGATAGCGAGTATTTTTTGTCTTGGCATAGATCGTTGAGTGTTCTGTATACGAGTGCGAGTGGGACAAGAAACCGATATTTCTCTCTTTCTTGATGTTTATGGCTCGCCGCTTTTTTATTTTTTGTCAAAAATAGTTAACTTTGATTAAAAGAAAAACAATAATTTATTTTAACAGAAACTATTATTATCTAGTCGCGAGTAAATTAACATCGACATAAAATTAATTAGTATAATTAATTGATATAAATTTTTTGCCTTACAAAAAATTATTTGTATATCTAATTGAATACGTATCCTTTTTAAGATGAAATTGAAAATTTAAATATTTTTCCTATTGAATTATGTATTTTATAAAAATACTCTCTATCGCATGAACAAATAGAAAGAGAGAAGTATCGTTATCTTCTCTCACTCTCACTCACACTCGTATACAGAAAGCTCAACAATCGATGGCCAAGAAAAAAATACTCTCTTTTGCATGAATAAATAGAAAGAGAGAAATATCAGTTTCTTCTCTCATTCGCACTCGCATTCATAACCAAAAAACCCAAAAATTGCCGAACATCCTTCTTTTGTGATTAGTACACACGGACGCTCGCTCGCACACTAGCCCGCTCGCGTGTAAAAACCGACGGAGAGGCGGGACTTGTCCCCACTCTTACTATTATCTTTTACCATCTTTTTTCGCTTATTTTTGCAAATACAAAGATGAACTTTAAAACGTTTTTATGTATTTTTCAATTCTCTACAACTTTTGTTTGAAACTTTTTTCTATTAAATGCCTATATTCTAAGATAAAGCCATTTTTTACCCTTTTTCTTAAGACGCCGAAATCAGATTGCAAAAAAATTAGCACCATTCGATTCAGCGTCATTAATTTACCCTTAAATCAAAAAATCAGATTGTAGCCCAAAAAAATTCTAATTTAACTATTTTTGATTTGCCTAAACGGTGTTTATGTTTGATTGCCTTATTTATAAACAATAGGAATGCCGTATAGGTATTTGAGAATGTTCCTTAACTGTTGATACCCTTTCGTATCAAGTGTCAAATAACACATCTTAACAGAGATAAGATTAGAATTAGTAAACGGTTCTTTTGAGTCTTGGACAATGTTCTTTAAATTATCATACAAAACTAAAATACAGAGATTAAAATTACATAATTATATTCTTAATGGTATAAATATAGATAAACTATCAAAATATAACAATTTTATAAGATAATTTATGTAGAAGGTAATTTTATTGTACCTATAACGGGCCCGACACATGCGCGAAAATCGCGTCGACCTGCTACTCATCCGGCCGAAAATGTCGCCGACCGCAAAAGGTTAATATGATCAGACGTTAAACTAACGTTACAGCAGCTACTATCACGCCTCGAATCAGGCTTTTTTATGTTACTACTTTTTTGCTCTACCGAATAACGATGACCCTGTGGCTTTTTGTTACCATTGTTGTGTTCCATCTGCAGGATTTGCTGCTGTAGTGCTGGAGGTTCTACACTATTAAGAACTGAAGAAGTGCCGCTGCTGGTACAGCTCTGCAAACTGTTAATGACTTCTTGTTGTTGGATGAGCTTTTTTTCTAATTGGCAAACAGTTCTTTTCTCTTTTGAAATAGCTGTTAATAAAATTTTTTTCTTCGGGCTTATCACGACTTTCTTCAGACCAACTTGATCCATTATTGACAGATGAGTATTACGTTCCACAGAATCTAAATCAGAAAACTGTTTTTTATTTACTTCATTAATTAATTAAAGTTGTATGTACAATCAATACAAGTAACTATAATTACAAAATATACAAATAAAGTACTATAACGCACACTCTTGCAAAAAATCTTTATTAGTATTTTTTTATAATAGTTATTTGGTTACTGTTTAAATATTATATCAAGATTTTATTTTCAATCTTTTACATTTTCTTAGGGCCTATTTTCAGATTTATAGAATTATGCATTAAAATATACAATTTCATAATTTACAAAATAAAAATATTATAAACAATTACTCTTATATATTTTTTCTTTTCTTTATAATATACTTCAATCTTTCAAAGTATATGAGTCTATAATTTTATTTAACCTAAAAAGACTTCTCTCGCTGCTAACCATTGTACCTGTGAAATATTTTTTCAACTTTACAACAAATAAAGTGTACATCTCACTCGGATTAATCCTGTCATGACTTCTACTTTTATTTGATATGTTTTCTTTGAAGATCATCATCGTGTCGTTAGTAGATGCAACAGTGGAATTGTATTTCCTTACCAATAGTGCATATCCCCCTACATTCATTAATTTATCCCTCGTATTCCATTTCTCATGACGAATTTTGGTAAACAGTTTTAAAAAAATCAGCTTTGATTTTTATTCATGCATTTACAATTTTTAAATTGCAGATTTCATTTACATGAAGCTTTCAACATTTCTTTACACGAGCGCAGTTTAATAGTTTATATTATAAAAAGCAAGTAACACATGTCGAAAGACAATGAATAAAGAATAAGTTTAAGGTTACAAATAAAAATATTATTACCTGAATAGCGAATGATTCGTTTTTTATCTGCTGACGGCGAGCTTAACGTAAACGAGCCCTCAATATCCTGCAAAATGTATGTAATTAATTACTTCTTCTATTTAAATAAAGTTTATATTTCAACAAGAATATTATAATTTACCGTTGCTGAATAAGATCTTTTTCACGAATGATGTTCAAAGGACTTTTGATTGCTGAAGGAAGGTTGTGGTGAACCTCTGCTGGCTGCGATAAAACGTAACTTCTCTGTTAATACAATCATTACAGTTTTACAGTGATTTCCAATTTAACATTCCTAATTATGATAAGAAATGTTATATAGTATTAATTTCACTATCGATCATGTTTAAATTAAAGCTTTTCAGATAATTACTCTTAATAAATAAGGTTCCGCTTCATGGATAACTAGTTCTGTTAAAACTAAAAGATTATTTTCTTTAAGCTGGTGTAAACTTTAACATTTCAGCAGGCTCTTCAGTTCTAATTTGTTTGAACATATTATAGTATGAATATTTGTTCGAATTCATTAAGTTGTAAACTGGCACTTGTAGCGCTACAAAATTAATATAAAATTAACAAGATTTCCTAATAACATATGTGGGGTTTTGAATTATCTAAAAGTATAGATATAAATATGTAATGGTATGAGTGTGAGAAAGGAATGAAAGAACGCATCGGGCGAGAATAAAGATAGGGACCGTTGCGTTAGGATATTTGCTTAGGATATTTGTTTAGGTTCAGGGTCACATCATCTGGACTTTGTCGCCTTCGTATAGCTACATCGAGGCCTCTTAGCCCAGTCAACGCGGGCCCACCACGGAACTTTCTTACTAACAGCTTCAAAATTTGATCTAAGGGTAAGTTGACGACGCTGAATCGAATGGTGCTAATTATAATAAAGTCAGCAACCGTGATCTTGGGGAAAAAGGGTAAAAAAGGGTAAAATATAGCCATATCTTAGAATCTAGGCATTTAATCGAAAAAAGTTGCAAACAAAAGTTGTAGAGAATTGAAAAATACATAAAAAATGTTCTATGAGTTATCTTCGTATTTTCAAAAATAAGCGCATAAAATTGGATTGAAGATGGGAACAAAATTGTAAGAGTGGGAGAAAGCAAGCTTATCCCTCCGTCGCGTTTTACACGCGAGCGAGCTAGTATGCGTGCGAGCGTCCGTGTGCACTAATACACAAACGAAGGATCTTCGGCAATCTTCGGGACTCTCGGTCTTGAATGCAAGTGAGAGTGAGAGAAGAAACCAATACTTCTCTCTTTTTATTTATCATGCGATAACGAGTATTATTGTCCTTGGGAGCGTTCTAATATTTCTCTTTTTATATTTTTTCTTTCGGTAGTAAGAATTTTACGTCTTGGCCATCGAGCGTCGTGCGTTTTGTATACGAGTGCGAGTGAGAAAGAAAACCGATATTTCTCTCTTTCTATTTTTTCTTTCGGTAGCGAGAATTTTTCGTTTTGGCCATCGTGCGTCGAGCGTTCTATATATCTATATATATCGGCGTATAAGCGCGGCACTTTTAAATCGAATCTTGATGCTTATGGCACGCCATTTCTTTATTTATTGTCAAAAATAATGAACCTTGAGTAAAAAAAAAATAATTCATTTTAACAGAAACTATTATTATTTAGTTGAGAGTAAAAATAATGAATTAATTTTGTGTCTCGCCATAAAATTAATTAGAATAATTAATTGATATAAATTCGTTGCCTCACAAAAATTTTTGTATATCAAATTGAATACGTATTCTCTTTAAGACGAAATTTAAAATTTAAATATTTTTCCTATTAAATTATGTATTTTATAAAATTTTAAATTACTGACTTTTTGTCTCGTAAAAATTTATTAGTTTATCAAATTAAATACATATTTGAAAAAGAAGAATTTTATAACCACACATAAAATTAATTCAAGATATATATGAAAGGATATTCTAAAAACGTGGAATTTATTTTTTGTCTATACATAATTTTAATTCATTTTTATTATGTTATAAGAAAACAGTAATGCATTCTGATTCATCTTCGAAGTCTTAAGAATTGTACGAAATAAATTGAGCTATTATCAATTGGGGCGTTAGCGTAAGTAGTAACGTCTTCGCTTCTCGCGCTGGGTATTTAACGTTCGATTCTTCGTGGGGGAATTATTTTTTTTATAAGTTTTTCTATCCTTAGGTTATATAAATTGTTTTTACATTTCCTAATTTCTAATTATATATAGAAAACAATTAAAATTATTACAAAAAAATTAAAAGCAATAAATTTTTTTACATCTTGCACAAATAAAGGAAGATTTATTATTAAATTACAAATTCATCCTGTAAATATCATCCTAAAAAATGTCTCGTTTCGGCACGTTAAAAATTAATTTTTGTTATTTATTGGATATTATTTAATTTATAATTAGTAACTTTATTACTCGCGTAATAATGTTGATTTCTTAATAAATTTTATATCGTTAGTGCAAAATTTGAAAAAAATCTGAGGTTGGACTCACTGACCGTCTCCTTGTTAAGGATAGAAAAACTTATAAAAAAAATAATTCCCCCACGAAGAATCGAAGGTTAAATACCCAGCGCGAGAAGCGAAGACGTTACTACTTACGCTAACGCCCCAATTGATAATAGCTCAATTTATTTCGTACAATTCTTAAGACTTCGAAGATGAATCAGAATGCATTACTGTTTTCTTATAACATAATAAAAATGAATTAAAATTATGTATAGACAAAAAATAAATTCCACGTTTTTAGAATATCCTTTCATATATATCTTGAATTAATTTTATGTGTGGTTATAAAATTCTTCTTTTTCAAATATGTATTTAATTTGATAAACTAATAAATTTTTACGAGACAAAAAGTCAGTAATTTAAAATTTTATAAAATACATAATTTAATAGGAAAAATATTTAAATTTTAAATTTCGTCTTAAAGAGAATACGTATTCAATTTGATATACAAATATTTTTGTGAGGCAAAGAATTTATATCAATTAATTATTCTAATTAATTTTATGGCGAGACACAAAATTAATTCATTATTTTTACTCTCAACTAAATAATAATAGTTTCTGTTAAAATGAATTATTTTTTTTTTACTCAAGGTTCATTATTTTTGACAATAAATAAAGAAATGGCGTGCCATAAGCATCAAGATTCGATTTAAAAGTGCCGCGCTTATACGCCGATATATATAGATATATAGAACGCTCGACGCACGATGGCCAAAACGAAAAATTCTCGCTACCGAAAGAAAAAATAGAAAGAGAGAAATATCGGTTTTCTTTCTCACTCGCACTCGTATACAAAACGCACGACGCTCGATGGCCAAGACGTAAAATTCTTACTACCGAAAGAAAAAATATAAAAAGAGAAATATTAGAACGCTCCCAAGGACAATAATACTCGTTATCGCATGATAAATAAAAAGAGAGAAGTATTGGTTTCTTCTCTCACTCTCACTTGCATTCAAGACCGAGAGTCCCGAAGATTGCCGAAGATCCTTCGTTTGTGTATTAGTGCACACGGACGCTCGCACGCATACTAGCTCGCTCGCGTGTAAAACGCGACGGAGGGATAAGCTTGCTTTCTCCCACTCTTACAATTTTGTTCCCATCTTCAATCCAATTTTATGCGCTTATTTTTGAAAATACGAAGATAACTCATAGAACATTTTTATGTATTTTTCAATTCTCTACAACTTTTGTTTGCAACTTTTTTCGATTAAATGCCTAGATTCTAAGATATGGCTATATTTTACCCTTTTTTACCCTTTTTCCCCAAGATCACGGTTGCTGACTTTATTATAATTAGCACCATTCGATTCAGCGTCATCAACTTACCCTTAGATCAAATTTTGAAGCTGTTAGTAAGAAAGTTCCGTGGTGGGCCCGCGTTGACTGGGCTATCTTGAGCGTTCTCGATTTTAAAGTGAAGAAAAGGCCGTTATTCATGATGGTGAATCATCGGGAAATTTCTAGAAGAAGCAACGAGAGACGATGGAGGGGATGTAGGGTATAAGTAGGCGACGGAAAGGACTGGTGGTGCGTTCTGTGGTAGTTTTTTGATTGAGACGACGAGGGAAAAGTGTAACGTGAGGTACGGAAGACAACGGGGAACGGCGAAGGATTACGATAGGCGACGACGAGTCGGATTCGGGTGTTCCTTGTGGTTGTTTGCGGACGTAGAGAGTTACACTTAGTATATCGTAGCATTAGTTTAGATTATAGATACTTACCATTCTATCTCTTAAAAACATTATACCTTGTTAAGTATTTATTAATAAATACTACCTTATTATTATCATTAAATATATATCACCATTATACATAAATCTTACATATATATATATATATATATATATATATATAAGAAAGAATAAAAAATATCAAAATATGGATATCAGTCCACACTAAATATAAGGGAGATATATCGAATTACTTTATGCGTCAACGACCATGGCGCGGTGATAGAACTACTTCCCGCTCGATCATTTAAGTCAAGCAGTGCTGAGTACGACTAGTACTTGGTGGATGGGTGACACCCGCTTGAGAAAAAAAAAGAGGAAGAAGAAGAGAAAAGACGACTCCATGCCGTAAATTTGAAATCGCTTTGCCGCGCATCGTAAATACCGACAAACTTCGTGGTGTCGTTTTCACTGACGCTCGGAAAAATATCATTCCCATCACATTTTCCCAAACGCGCCACAAAAAGTATAACTTCAAAAACTTTTTAAATTCCCAATAAACAAAATTATTATTAATTCTTCTCAGCAGCAAAAATGCGATTACAATTTGTCGACACGTGTTTTACTTAAATTATTTTTCAGCAAATTAAAAAGTAATAATATATTAAATATATAGGACAATTTTTTCACTTTTAAATGCCTAAAGAGTATAGTATTTATATAAAGGAACAACTTTGTTTCAAACACAATCATTACTTTGAAAACTTTTAGCGCCTAGAATTAGGCATAAAATTTATACTTTTTTACTTCAACTTTACTATACTTGTTAAATTTAATAATATAACAAATTATTGTACGAAGTAAAGGGTGGACGGAGCAATTTCATATATTATTATTAACAAAATTACTATTATTTCTTCACAGTAGCAAAAAAACGATCACAATTGGTCGTCACGTGTTTCACTTAAATTTCTTTTCAGTAGAATCACAAGTAATAATAAAAAAACAATTTGGTGCTATTTTTTAATTTTTAAACGCCTGAAGTCTACAGAATCATAATTAAATGCAAAATTTTGTTTTAAACACAAGCATTCATTTAATATTTACATGCACCTGTTGTAGGCTAAAAAATGACTCAATAATATCCATACGTTTATGTAAATGGTTGCTTTTATAATTAAACGAATTATTATACGATGCAAGTATTGAGCTGAAAAATTTCTTATATTCCCAAAAAGCACATTACCTCTTAATTTTATTAGTAGTAAAAAAGCGTTCATAATTAGTAGTTTCGTGTGTCATTTAAATTATTTTACCTGCAGCCTTACAAGTATTACTATAAAAAAAAAATTTTTTTTATAATTTTTTTACTTTTAAAGTCCTAAAAAGTATTTTATTTAAAAGCACAATTCAGTTTTAAGCAAAAGCATTACTTAGAAAACTTATTGCGTCTAGAAGTAGGACTAAATTTATACTTTTTTATTTCAACGTCATTATACTTCTTAGATTTATTAATATAACAAATTAATATACCAAGCAAAGAGTGGACTGAGCAGTTATATATATATCCCTAATAAACCAAATTACTATTGTTTCTTTTCACATTCAGTATTAAAAAAGCGATGAGAGAGATTAGGTCGTTACGTGTTTCATTTAAATTATTTTTCTTTCTGCTTTACAAGTGATTACAGATAAATGAATGAAGGGCAATTTCTTAACTTTTAAAGGCTTAAAGTGTATAGTATTTTATTTAAAAGCACAATTTATTATTATATCCATTGACATGACCAAGTCAAATATTTCAAATGTAACAGCTGTCTAACGACCTTATTCTGACTAATTTGAATGTATATAAATACTAAGATAAGAGATTAAGGCCGCTAGTGTAATTGGATAATTTGAAACATACAGTTCTTTAGAAAAGTTGATCCGGTATAAAGAAGCTACTTATTACTTGATCTTACTACGAATTCATTGAAACAGCACTCTTTATAGTACTTTTAAAATATTAAATATATTAAAAATATTAAATATAATTCTTATATATCAATTTTTTGTTGAAAATGTGGAAAAATACTTTTATTAGTTTTAGTGAAGATAATTCTTCAGTTCTTTTTGACAGCAATGATTGTATAACATCTACAAGTATAAGACAAGATATTATTATTGATAGTAGTTTCAAAGATGAATCCATTTCAATAGAATGGTGTGTATATAAGTATTAATCTTCTTCTCTCTTCTTCTTCTTCTTCTTCTTCTTCTTCTTCTTCTTCTTCTTCTTCTTCTTCTTCTTCTTCTTTGTTCCGTCATTTATCGGAACAGTAGGAGTAAGATTATACAACGGAGGATTTGGATAAGATACGCATTTACAAAGATGCCCGACCGAGGACTATGCAAAGAAATAGAGAGTATTTGTTTAGGACCTTTGGGTTTTATTGCGTCGGCATCTATTCATAGAGTATAAAGAACAAATATAGCAATCACATAAGGCATCTTATCTCGAATTCCTAGAAACTGTAACGCAGTATATTTGATCAGATATCCCCACTCCAAGGTCGCATCGGAGCCCTTTGGTGGGATGTATCGTGGAGGGGGGGGGAAGAGGGCATGTACGATCGGAATCGATCATAGCCGAAAATCGATTGTAACTAAAATACGAGATTTACTATGCGCCCACTAAATCGATAGAGAGTTACTAGTAACTAGCATCCATAACCCCACCACTCGACCGTCGAGTGAGGGCACCCTGCAGGGCACAATACGAAAGACACGCATTCTATTCAACCGCTGGACGCCTACGAGGACACTTGGAGACAAATTAATCGGAGACAACGAGCGAGAGGATCATAGAAAGACAAGGAGTTTATCTGTTAAGCGAATGTATCTTACAGATATTATAAATACGATAGAAAGACAAGGAGTTTATCTGTTAAGCGAATATATCTTACAGATATTATAAATACGATAGAGAGACGTAGAGGCGGCAATTAACGGTGAGAGATATAATTTCTATTTCTTTCAACGAGATTGACCATCAAGGTTAATCATGACGAGAAGTTGATCACGGACACAATCCGTGATCCATCGTCGTCCATTGTATTAATAACAACCAGGGTTTTTTGCCGCAAGGCTTTTTCCCTGACGAGCCAATAAAGCATTGCACTTATTGGCTCAACCACGTGTTTAATTTAATTCTAATTCACCTTTTCACCCTCCTCATAATTAAGCTTAATCCAATCGCCGGAGGACTCCATGTTGGAGGAATTTTGGCAAATACATTTTGGTGCCTCCTGTGAGGTGTGAATTTCTGATTCCTGGTTTGAGTGAAGCTGCGTATACGGAATCGCCACTGAGAAAATCTAGTTCCTGAACATACACGCTGCCACGTCGAGCTAGTCATCACAAAGGATTCGAAAAGGAGATAAGTAGATTGCATCATTTGTGCATACGTTTATGCGTATCCACTTTAAATATTATAAAATATTCTATAGGAAATTACGTCTTCGAACCCCGTAGAAGTTCGTAATTTCTAATATAAATTTTATTATTTTCTCTCATCTTTCTTACTAAATTGGTATATTAAAATCGGAAACAACTCATTCGAATCCACTTCAAATTTTAACCGAAGTAACGTATATTAATAGAATTTGAAAATCGGTTTGTTCACGGACAAAGGGCAAGAATAGTTTCGACGGTTACATCGCTCAGCAACGGTACGTTTGTTCAAACATAAGATTAGGCGACAAAGAAATCGTGACGTCAGTAGGACCCTACGTTCGGTAAACATACCACCACCCTTCACTAACTCACAGCTCAGGACCGTAACCGCGTGATCGGAAACTAGTCAAGTAAACGCGGGCCATCTCCTTCGAATCTCAGGAAAGAAGGTGGAAACTTGATATAAGGGTAAATAGACGACGCTGAATCGAATGGTGCTAATTTTTTTGAGGTGGAAAGTGCCGTTTTTGAGAAAAAGGGTAAAAAAGGGTCAAAAATAACTTTATCCTAGAATCTAGGCATTTAATCGAAAAAAGTTTCAAACAAAAGTTGTAGAGAATTGAAAAATACTAAAAAAATGTTCTATGAGTTATCTTCGTATTTTCAAAAATAAGCGCATAAAATTGGATTGAAGATGGGAAAAAAATTGTAAGAGTGGGAGAAAGCAAGCTTATCCCTCCGTCGCGTTTTACACGCGAGCGAGCTAGTGTGCGTGCGAGCGTCCGTGTGCACTAATACACAAACGAAGGATCTTCGGCAATCTTCGGGACTCTCGGTCTTGAATGCAAGTGAGAGTGAGAGAAGAAACCGATATTTCCCTTTTCTATTTGTTTAGGCGATAACGAGTATTATTGTCCTTGGGAGCGTTCTAATATTTCTCTTTTTATATTTTTTCTTTCGGTAGCAAGAATTTTACGTCTTGGCCATCGAGCGTCGAGCGTTTTGTATACGAGTGCGAGTGAGAAAGAAAACCGATATTTCTCTCTTTCTATTTTTTCATTTGGTAGCCAGAATTTTACGTCTTGGACATCGAGCGTCGAGCGTTCTATATATCTATATATATCGGCGTATAAGCGCGGCACTTTTAAATCGTATCTTGATGCTTATGGCACGCCGTTTCTTTATTTATTGTCAAAAATAATGAACCTTGAGTAAAAAAAAAATAATTCATTTTAACAGAAACTATTATTATTTAGTTGAGAGTAAAAATAATGAATTAATTTTGTGTCTCGCCATAAAATTAATTAGAATAAATAATTGATATAAATTCTTTGCCTCACAAAAATTTATTTGTATATCAAATTGAATACGTATTCTCTTTAAGACGAAATTTAAAATTTAAATATTTTTCCTATTAAATTATGTATTTTATAAAATTTTAAATTACTGACTTTTTGTCTCGTAAAAATTTATTAGTATATTTTTGTATAATATAATGAAAGCAAAGTTAGTCGCGAACGGTGTAAATAGCAATTAATTTTGATATTTCTGAAATTGTAAAGAAATTAAATGGTTTTATTTTTCCAAGTGTACTAAGTCACTTTTTTTTTAAATGAAAACTATGTTTCACTCAAGAATGGGTCGAACATTTAACGAAAATAAGATGAGACGGAGTTTTTATGAAACACAAAATCTATTTTTTTATATACATCGCTTCAAAGAGTATTCGATTTTTATTCATCGTCTTCCTGCTCATTTTCTTGAAACTCTTCGTAATTATAAACCTCGGGAGGGTCTTCTACTTTTTGAGTATTATCAAGAAATTCATTTCTTGACATATCTTCGTCATCATCGTCGTTTTCTTCTCCTGGAATCTCTGCCGTATTTTCGACTGTCTTGTCTGAAATGTTGGAGCATGATTCTCCTCCACAATATTTACAAAATTTGGTGCAAAGTAGCCCACTTCTTCGGCAGCTGCACCTTAAGGTTCTGCAATTACCTAAACAGGCACATTGTACCTAAACATAGACATGTAGGAAACATGTAAGGAAAAAGATTAAGAATTTGCGTGCTCAGAGAATGTATATGATTTTTTGTATAGTTCGTTCAAAATTCGCGAAACATTAGTCGAACGGTATAGATTTTAAAAATTCGTGAATTTTTTGAAAAATCATTGAGTCTAATTTTTGGTTCTTTATCGAATAAAGTATAACAAAGATAATGTTGGTATTCAATTTATAAGAGAAACGCTATATGGTTCACATTTAACAAAATTATAGGATTTTTTATTTTCAAGAATTAACTCATTCGACTTGTTTCACCATTAAATTATTTAATCTATTCAAATTTTTTTGAGAACCTACCATTTTTAACAAATCGTCAGGCGCTGAATCTTTACTATTCATGACGGGAGTTCACATTACGTATCTCGGTTTGCAAAAGTCTAGTGCTATGTAAGTTTTGTATGCTGTTTCTACACACTTCGAATGTGTTTTTTTGAATAATATATCTGAAGGGAATATATTCTCTTTAAACTTCGCGCGCAAAGTATGATCTACGCGCCTCTATGACGGTATATAAGGCAATGAAAAGTGATAACGTATTTAGTTTCTAAAAGTTCGTTAAAGAGAATTTAATAATTTAATACAGAGAAGAAAAGTTTGTATAAGAGAAATTATATTAATCATATTATAATAATATATATAAATAATTATATTATATATATTGAGGTAAGTTCAATTTTCACAAATTTTTTTAATATACAATTATAATAGTACTGTTAATAATAATACTGTTATAAAAAGGATACAGGACACAAAGGGAATAGAAATACTCTTTGTGTAGCGGTACATTGTTTATTTCCAACGAACTTTTCGAATCACACTTTTCGAACTTCCTTTGTGTCTCTATTTACCTGTAATGCCCTAACGTCTCTTTGTTTCTTCTTTGAAAAATTAACCGCTTTTCCCTCTCCTTATCTACGTTTGTTTAGACTCACACGACATTGTTCGAGACGTCGCGTGCTTTAAATTCATAACAACAACTTTCTCATATAGTCCTACACTAAGCACAGTTTGTGGTCTTTTAGCATTCAAACAGTAAACATTAAACATTAAAATATTCTCTTTCGAACATTTATACAGCCCAAATCAAGTATTAAAATAATTGTATCATAGTCGTCAAGACTTAAATAATAAAATAAATTGTTGACTAGTGAACTATTCATGGATGCGGACAAGGTATGCAACATATGCGATGAAGCACTGGAGTGTGCAACGTCGAAAGTCGACACCGTTGGAGAAAAAGGTCTGAGGTCATTAATTAAGAAAAGTAAAGAACTTGGCGATGGAAAATGTGAGGTTTTTAGCAGTCGTACCCCGCTTGTCGTGCATAACTCGTGCCGCAAACGGTACTTAAAGGCGACAATCAAAAGTGTGGTCGCAAGAGTAGCAAAATTGAAAGCTTCATCAACATCTTCTGCGGAAACACCTAGTACGTCAGCGAGTCTTTCTGAATCGGCTCCCACGGAAAATGAATTCAATTTCCGTGACTTGTGCTTAATATGCGCACATCCATGGAAAGCAAAGGGCAAACAAGGCTCCGTGATACAGAACGACTTTATGAAGGAAAAGATTCTCAATATAGCTGAACAGCGAGACGATGACATGAGCATTGATGTGCAACATCGATTGAAAGATGTCGATTCTGTAGTTGCTGTAGGCGCACGATATCACTTAAAATGTTACTTGCTGTTTACGAAAATACCAACCGACACGCCGAAATGTAATTTAAGATTTGAAAAAATAGAGTCTGATTTTCAATACATTGCGGAATACATACAAAATTCGCAAAAAGGAAAATTCACAACGAATGAATTACTCAATCTTCAGGGCAGCATATGTATTCCAAGAGATGTTTTATATCGAAAATTGGCGGAATTTTTCGGAGAAGATATCTACATCGATCGGCTCAAAGGCCGGGAAACAATGATATTTTATAAATGCTTCAGTGCAGCCAAGTATTGTGAAGACTGGTATCGTAATCCGCATTCCCTCACTTTCAAACAGCGAGAAGCAATTGTAAGCATGGCAGCACAGATCGTCCGAGAAGATGTCGAGAATTACGATTACGAGACCAATTCTTATCAGCCAGCTGGAAAATTTCTCAATTCAGTTCAACGAGACATTCCTCCACTTCTTCGTGTACTTATTGATCAACTTATTGCACCGAATTCGATGGAAAATGTCGACGACGATGAAGACCGATATTTCGTTCAACGAAGTGCAGTAGCCCATTCTATTGTAGCTCTCATCCGACGTTCCGGTTTCATATCGCATCTACAGCTGGCACTCGGAATTTACATTCATCGCAAATGCGGATCAAAGTTGATTATCGATATCCTTAATAAATTAGGCTACTGCGTGTCATATTATCAACTGCAACAATACGAGGCATCGATCATCATGGATCCACCGAAATTCGAACGTGAAGACGAAGTTTGTGTGCAGCATGTCTTTGATAATACTGATCACAACGTTGGAACGTTAGATGGTTACAATACGTACCACTGCTTAGGTGGAATAGCTATCTACACGCCGGAGGAGAAAATAAGCTATGAAGGTCGGACGAAAAAATTGACAAGAGCCACAAAAATATCAGCAGCAACGATAGCTTCACAGACCGTAGTGAGAACCATACCATGGACAGGACATTCAAACGGATTGGAAAATATCCAGTACGCTGACACAAAGAAACTCTTTTCCATAGATTCGCCCGTATTGCCAGCCGCATACTCGACATATCTATGGGCAAAGCACTGCAACATAGAAAATGTACCGAGTTGGAGAGGTTATATGGAGGTTTTAACGACTGATAACACTTATGATGTTTCCAAAGTTGTTTGTCTGCCTTTCATCAATCAGCCTCCTTCCAATATGAGCACTATCAACACAGCTTTACGCACCGCTCTAGTTGAGGCTCGTAAAATTAATCAGAAAACGTGTTTTGTTACATTCGACCAACCATTGTACTATAAAGCTCGTGCGATTGTTGCTGCATCACAGGATACACTGAAAGACGTTGTGGTTCGCTTAGGTGGGTTCCACTTGCTCATGTCCTACTTGGGCTCAATCGGTCACATTATGAATGGCAGCGGACTTGAAGACATCTGGGCAGTAACATACGCTCCAGCATCAGTGAAAAAGATGTTGACGGGGCATGCTTATGCTCGTGCGATGCGTGCTCATATCTTGACATTTACCGCTTTGGGAGTAATGATGATCCGAGAAGTCGAAGGTGAAATAAGTAAACAATACGATACAGACATTAAAGCTTTTTTCCAAAGTTGGGGTACAGAACCTCCGACTATCGGCGATTGTCAAGCGAAAACTTCGATTACTTCGATGACTATGGACTTGATTGCACAATTGGCTATTTTAAAAAATCGAGGACCTACAGCACAACTATGGGTGCAATACTTTGAGTGCGTCGTAATTGCGTTGCAGTTTATGGAGGCCGAACGCTCAGGCAACTGGCAATTACACCTTCAAAGTATTCGTAAAATGTTGCCAATTTTCCATGCAGCAGGCCATTTCAACTACGCTAAAAGCGCTCAAATATATCTTCAAGATATGGTCAACATAGAGCTAACAATGACCGACGATGAATACCGAAGGTTCACAACGGAGGGGTATTTTACCGTGCGAAGGTCTGACAAAGCTTGGTGCGGTGTCTGGACAGACATGACGATTGAGCAAACTTTAAACAGGTTCTTCAGTACAGATCTAAAACATGGGAGAGGTGTTACACCTAGTGTTATCACGAGATTTTTATCTGTGATGCCATCGTCCTTCTCAATTATTGAGTGCTTAGAAGATTATTGTGGCGTCGTATCATCTACGAGCGAACAACATAAAGATCTCGCCAACCATCGACTGAAACGAGATGATGATGACCTACAAAAGTTCATTTTTTGGTTAGAGGAACACCGTCCGTTTGAACCTCGAACTATTTTGTGTTCCTTGTCTACAGGGATTGTCGGTGTGGTTACTACAGATTGTCATCTAGCATTCGAGAAAGGGAAAAGAAGTATGGAATCCATGGTGGGGAAAACTGCAGCTGAAATTTCATTATCTGCAGTAACTAGTAAAGTTAAAAATCTGACGGCGGCCCAAATACAGACACATGTAAATGACGATACGTATTTAGTAGATTCGTCTGTACTCTTCAAACGAATTTTGATTCTGTTCCATGGTGATAAAGAAGAAACACGAAAAGCGTTTGAGTTTGAGCTTTCACCATATCCGTTATCTTTATTTGACGAATTTGGTCTCATGAGGAAGACATCGAAATCCGAATTGTACAAAGTTATGAAGCCATACATTTTGCAAGAACAATCTTTGATCTGTAATACAACTTTTGTCATCGATGGCGGATTCCTCCTGCACAACATCTGTTGGCCACACGGAGTATCTTTAAAAATGATATGTGAATTGTATTACTCTAATATTATCGAGAACTATGGAGAAAATACTTTAGTCGTCTTTGACGGATATACCGAAGAATACTTGGGAATAAAATCGTACGAGAGATACCGCCGAGGACAGCGGAAAATGGCACCGGATATTGAGTTGAAAGAAACCACCATTATAACTTTGAATCAAAAAAAATTTCTTTCAAATTTAAAAAACAAAATGGGACTTGTGAGGATGTTGTCAGACTATTTTCGAATGAAAGGTCTCAACATCAAAAATGCGGAAGAAGATGCGGACGCGCTAATAGTAAAGACAGCAATAGAGATTAAACAAAGTACGGGCCGCAATATTGCTGTTGTTGGAACAGACACCGACCTGCTAGTTCTGTTAATAGGCCTATCAGATGCCAGTCCTCTGTATTTTTACAAAATATCGCCATGTGGTAAGAAAAATACTTTTTATTATACAGAAGACCACGCACATATGAAGCCGTATATTTTGTTTGCCCACGCATTCGCTGGATGTGACACGACGAGTGCCATGTACGGCCATGGAAAGAAAAACCTCTTCTCCATTCTGCAAAAGAATAGCAATCTGCAAAATGCAGTAAGAATATTCTACAACGCAACGAGTACAATAGAGAGTCTGTGTGAATGTGCAGAACAAATAATTGCACATTTATACAACTTCAAAAATCCTAATCAGTCGCTCAGTGATGCTCGATACGAAAAATTTGCATCGCTGGCCGTGCACACCAGCGTGGAAATTCGCTTGGCGACTTTACCTCCAACGCAACCCGTCCTGCGAGAACACGTGAAACGAACGTTTTACCAAATCCAATCTTGGTTGGGAAATAAACTAGACGCACGGGATTGGGGCTGGAAGCGAACTGCTACAATCATGATTCCAGTCATGAATACCAAGGGTTCAGCGCCTGAAAATTTATTGAAAGTGGTAGGTTCTCAAAAAAATTTGAATAGATTAAATAATTTAATGGTGAAACAAGTCGAATGAGTTAATTCTTGAAAATAAAAAATCCTATAATTTTGTTAAATGTGAACCATATAGCGTTTCTCTTATAAATTGAATACCAACATTATCTTTGTTATACTTGATTCGATAAAGAACCAAAAATTAGACTCAATGATTTTTCAAAAAATTCACGAATTTTTAAAATCTATACCGTTCGACTAATGTTTCGCGAATTTTGAACGAACTATACAAAAAATCATATACATTCTCTGCGCACGCAAATTCTTAATCATTTTCCCTACATGTTTCCTACATGTCTATGTTTAGGTACAATGTGCCTGTTTAGGTAATTGCAGAACCTTAAGGTGCAGCTGCCGAAGAAGTGGGCTACTTTGCACCAAATTTTGTAAATATTGTGGAGGAGAATCATGCTCCAACATTTCAGACAAGACAGTCGAAAATACGGCAGAGATTCCAGGAGAAGAAAACGACGATGATGACGAAGATATGTCAAGAAATGAATTTCTTGATAATACTCAAAAAGTAGAAGACCCTCCCGAGGTTTATAATTACGAAGAGTTTCAAGAAAATGAGCAGGAAGACGATGAATAAAAATCGAATACTCTTTGAAGCGATGTATATAAAAAAATAGATTTTGTGTTTCATAAAAACTCCGTCTCATCTTATTTTCGTTAAATGTTCGACCCATTCTTGAGTGAAACATAGTTTTCATTTAAAAAAAAAGTGACTTAGTACACTTGGAAAAATAAAACCATTTAATTTCTTTACAATTTCAGAAATATCAAAATTAATTGCTATTTACACCGTTCGCGACTAACTTTGCTTTCATTATATTATACAAAAATATACTAATAAATTTTTACGAGACAAAAAGTCAGTAATTTAAAATTTTATAAAATACATAATTTAATAGGAAAAATATTTAAATTTTAAATTTCGTCTTAAAGAGAATACGTATTCAATTTGATATACAAATAAATTTTTGTGAGGCAAAGAATTTATATCAATTATTTATTCTAATTAATTTTATGGCGAGACACAAAATTAATTCATTATTTTTACTCTCAACTAAATAATAATAGTTTCTGTTAAAATGAATTATTTTTTTTTTACTCAAGGTTCATTATTTTTGACAATAAATAAAGAAACGGCGTGCCATAAGCATCAAGATACGATTTAAAAGTGCCGCGCTTATACGCCGATATATATAGATATAGAACGCTCGACGCTCGATGTCCAAGACGTAAAATTCTGGCTACCAAATGAAAAAATAGAAAGAGAGAAATATCGGTTTTCTTTCTCACTCGCACTCGTATACAAAACGCTCGACGCTCGATGGCCAAGACGTAAAATTCTTGCTACCGAAAGAAAAAATATAAAAAGAGAAATATTAGAACGCTCCCAAGGACAATAATACTCGTTATCGCCTAAACAAATAGAAAAGGGAAATATCGGTTTCTTCTCTCACTCTCACTTGCATTCAAGACCGAGAGTCCCGAAGATTGCCGAAGATCCTTCGTTTGTGTATTAGTGCACACGGACGCTCGCACGCACACTAGCTCGCTCGCGTGTAAAACGCGACGGAGGGATAAGCTTGCTTTCTCCCACTCTTACAATTTTTTTCCCATCTTCAATCCAATTTTATGCGCTTATTTTTGAAAATACGAAGATAATTTATAGAACATTTTTTTAGTATTTTTCAATTCTCTACAACTTTTGTTTGAAACTTTTTTCGATTAAATGCCTAGATTCTAAGATAAAGTTATTTTTGACCCTTTTTTACCCTTTTTCTCAAAAACGGCACTTTCCACCTCAAAAAAATTAGCACCATTCGATTCAGCGTCGTCTATTTACCCTTATATCAAGTTTCCACCTTCTTTCCTGAGATTCGAAGGAGATGGCCCGCGTTGACTGGACTAAACCCGACGCATCATAACAAAAAATTTATATATTAAAATCTTCGCACTCAACATAATTTATATTAATCCATCTTCGAAAAGTAAGATAATTAACGTCGAGACAAAATGGAATCGGTAAAACGTCTTAGACGGGAACGAAAGATTTTAAAGGGCCGATTAACTTATTTAGAAAACTTAGTCAGGAAAGAGAATTCAGAGACGGACGAATTAGTAGATCGCTATGAACGTCTTACTGAACAAATAAACGAATACGAACGATCGCATCGAGAGTGTATAGATTTAGGCCCCGAAGAGGACGAGGAATTTGACGATTTAGAAGATCTTTTTAACCGATATCATTCAATCGGATCTACAATTAAGAAAAGGAGAACATCCGCGGCTAACATTGCGAACGATAACAGCATAACGTCAAATCAGACTAGTACGACCGAACGACCGATTAAATTAAAACGAATTGAGATACCTAAATTTGATGGAAGATTAGAAAAATGGTTAGAATTTAAGAAAAGTTTTTTAACTCTGATAGACGCGCGGACCGACATATCCGATCTAGAAAAATACGCCTATCTTCGAGATGCATTGCAGGGCCGTGCACTCGAAGTGATTACACTATATTCAGGGGACGGGTCGAATTACAAACTCGCGTGGGAAGCATTATTAGAAAAATACGATAGAAAACGCGTACTGCTAGCAAGACTTCTCGACGCGATTCTGGATTTAACACACTCCGAGGATGATTCGGCAAGAGGGATTCAGAAACTCATAAGAGATACGGAGGCATATCTCAACATGATTGATTCGTTTAACGAGCCTCATGCCCTAACAGTGCGCATTATCGAGCGCCTTTTACCTCGTCGCGTTCGGGAAGAATGGGATCGACAACTTAATTCGGACGATTACCCTACTCGTAAGGAACTTTATAAATTTTTAAAGGAAATAGACCACCGATATAGTGCTTCAGAGAAGCTAACGACGGATATTAAGGACGAACCCCGCGAAAAACGTAAACATATCCAAACGAACACATTACAATCGCGAAAACGGCAGGACACTTATCTTACGCATTCGGTCCCCATTAGTACATCGCACACCTGCATCCTTTGCGAACGAGTCGAACACCCGTTGTACCGCTGTCCTAAATATAACGACATGACGATAACCAACAAATGGGAGGTAATTCGAAATTATAAAATATGTCAATACTGTTTGCGAAAGCATCGAGGTGCATGCATATCATCGAATTGTCGAATATGTCATCAACCACATCACACATCCTTACACCGAACCGATAATAAGAACATACCTTCGACGTGTGACCCCACATCTTCAAAACAGGAAACACTCGCGTCGACATCCCAACAAACCTCGAATCCACATAACTAACTCCTATAGTCCGCGTCGTCACGCTAAATACACCGAATCCACTACTTATAATCGCGACGTACTGCATTTAAAAGAGGTGATAGAACTTTGAGACAATAGATATAAACGGAATTTTTCTTAATAGTACATTACTAGTCGAGCACATCATACAGGATACATTGGTAGAGCATTTACTACGATCTCATAACGGACGGATACATACATTGAACTCAACTCGATCACATCCGGTGCAGCATCAGTATCTTTTACCATCATCCGGAACTTAAAACAGTTCGCGAAAGACGAAAGCGCCAATCACCCGTTCAAAGCCAAAATTCTAATTAGAGATTTGCACATAAATAACTTTATCACGAACATCTAACCTATTCAATCACGCCGATATATCTTCGCGAAAGAGTTACGAAACATCATATTTTGTCGGAAATCGCGAGATCGAACCAGAGAACATGTTTCTGCAGTTTTTACTATACGCGACTTTGAAAACTATAACACGGTGCAGAGGATGGATTGACCCTTTGAGTACAGAATACTTTCTCGAACAGTATAGATCTCGTTTACGATGAATAACACATTATAATATAGAAGACCATCTAGTTGATATTTCATTATCTATTCGGCATTGAATAAAACATTTTTTATTTTCAATATATATTGTTTATTCACCTGCTAGAATTTGAAATCACTGTAATTTGATAATTATAATATATTTGGATATTCACAACCAGAAATTTAAACGAATCATAAAAAGGATTATAGAATCATGGAAAGGCTTCAGTACATATTTTTACGAAATTAACATTTAACACATTGATATTGAAGAAAATAATAGTCAACCCAATATCTCATTTGTATACGATAAATCTCAAACAATTATCAACATATAATCCGATGTCATATTTTTTACGTTCAGATGGTGTATCATTCTTTCTTTGCCGTCTTCTAAAGACAACCCAAAAGAAATAATTGCCGAAAATATACGTTTGATCATAGCACTCAAAGGGTTAAGACGCATTCGTATCGGAGAGAAGACTTGACCGCGGAAAAAATAGGACGTGTATTAAAAATTAGTCCAAGACGAATAAATTTGCGCCGAAAGGGAAAGATTAACCGATTCGGGGGGAGCGGTTATCAATGAATTAGATTTGATTTCAGTTGGGGACCGATTAAGAAACGCGAAATTAACTTTCCAGAAGAAATGTCTAACATCTTTACCATTTCGCAACCTCAATGACCAATTTCATCATTTAAAATACCCACACCGATATTCGGACCACCATTTATACGATATGATAACGATATTAATTTCAACGAAATAAGTTATCAATAAAAAGATTTGTAGACTTAATCAACTCTGTTAAATGCAAACGAAAATACACAACTTCATAACAGGTAGGAGAAATATTCGACATATCAATCCTCCGCTTTCATCCCAGCTAGGATGGCTGCGGGAACTATCATTCATCTATCAAAAACCATCCCAAATAAGTCGTATAAGAACTTTGTTCACTTATGAAGAATTAATTACACGAACGATTGAAATCAAAACAATATTAAACTTACAAACCTCAACGATTCCATAACACTAACTCCAACCTATTTTTTAGTGGCAAACCATTTTCAATGATACTTAAAGTGAGACGACAGCGGGAATTTCCTGGATGCACACTCTACAACCGATAAGGAGACTCGAATCGAAACCGTGAAAACCATACGAGAAAACAATCAAGCGCAGCGATTGTTTATATTTTATTCAATAATTTTAAATGTACTCTGTTGTATATGTTAACTGCAAACTCGACACCTCAGATAAATTCATAACTATCATTCTTGTACGTACAAGACGATTAGATCGCCTGGCCAGCGATATGCAATTCTATCAAACAATCTATGACCAAACTTCGTAAACTTTAGCGTAAGACATCACGATACACTTACTCGAATAAGAATATTATTGATCGGTACCCTCTCAACGGGGGGAGTATGTACGATCGGAATCGATCATAGCCGAAAATCGATTGTAACTAAAATACGAGATTTACTATGCGCCCACTAAATCGATAGAGAGTTACTAGTAACTAGCATCCATAACCCCACCACTCGACCGTCGAGTGAGGGCACCCTGCAGGGCACAATACGAAAGACACGCATTCTATTCAACCGCTGGACGCCTACGAGGACACTTGGAGACAAATTAATCGGAGACAACGAGCGAGAGGATCATAGAAAGACAAGGAGTTTATCTGTTAAGCGAATGTATCTTACAGATATTATAAATACGATAGAAAGACAAGGAGTTTATCTGTTAAGCGAATGTATCTTACAGATATTATAAATACGATAGAGAGACGTAGAGGCGGCAATTAACGGTGAGAGATATAATTTCTATTTCTTTCAACGAGATTGACCATCAAGGTTAATCATGACGAGAAGTTGATCACGGACACAATCCGTGATCCATCGTCGTCCATTGTATTAATAACAACCAGGGTTTTTTGCCGCAAGGCTTTTTCCCTGACGAGCCAATAAAGCATTGCACTTATTGGCTCAACCACGTGTTTAATTTAATTCTAATTCACCTTTTCACCCTCCTCATAATTAAGCTTAATCCAATCGCCGGAGGACTCCATGTTGGAGGAATTTTGGCAAATACAGGGCAGTTACATTTTAGACCAAAAAGAGTTAGTTGTCCATACTCGTTAGGCGGAATCACATCCAAGTGATCCGAGCAGCATTCAATACATTACACAAATACAACTAGTCAGTAACCCGAGGTTATTGCTAGTACTAAGCATCAAAATTAGCATAGATCAGTATACAAGGCCCAAGCACCATACTGATCTCTTGAAAACGAGTATTAATAAATATTCACATTTCATTACAAGTTGAAGTGTATTATTTGGATCAACTCCTTCCGTCCTTACAACGCGGAAGTGGAAAGAGACAGCAGTCTTTTTCCTAGCAAAGTAAGAAAGCGCGTGCACGAAAGCGTGCACAGTACGGGAGTGGGAACCAGCACTACCGTACAACTGTACATTTGGTTCTGCGAGTTGGATCAATCGCATTAAATGGTCCTTCGAGCCGGATCAATCGTACATTAAATGGTCCTTCGAGCCGGATTGCTCTACGAAAGGTCGCGAACGATCAGCAAGCAAGTTCGTGAATTCAATCAACGAGAGCAGCAATAGCATCAACGCCGAGGAAGAATAGGAAAACGCAGGAAGAGGCAATACACGGTATCCAGCCACGCAGCATCAACACGAGCATCTGCCGTCGGACGGTATCGTTATCAGTAACAGGTCAGTCTCTTTTCCTTCTTAGCCTATCCTTCTCCTTCATTTAATATTGCTACTATCTCGGTACAAACATGGCTGAGCAATTAAGAGATTTACACATTAAACGGGGTCAGATTAAGGCATATATGACTAGGGCAAAGAGTCATATTGATAAACTAGCACAAACGCGTAGTACACCCCGCCTCAGGTTTCGTCGCGATGAGATCTTGGTCAAATTGCGTGAATTCGAAGAAGTGCAAACCAAAATCGAACTAATTGATGATACATCCGATCACAGTGTGGAACGTGAATCTTTTGAAGACGCGCTTTTTACAATCATCGGCAACATCGACGAATTATTGGAAGATTGGTCGAATTCAGCGCATTCCGCGTCGACGAATGCACCTTCAATCACAATTATCCGCGGGTTCTAACGGGCATATCAGGTTGCCGAAAATAGAATTACCACAATTCGGTGGATCGTACGAAGAGTGGTATTCATTTCGCGATACTTTTAAGTCACTAATACATGAAAACTCGTCGTTATCGTCGATCCAAAAGTTCCATTATCTTCGCTCGTCACTAAAAGGCGAGGCGGCGGACATAACGCGGGCATTAACGATTTCGGACGTAAATTACGAAGAAGCGTGGAAATTGCTACAAAATAGGTACGACAACAAACGTAGGATAGTGCATACTCATATAAGGGGTATCATGGATATACCTAAGATTCAAAAGGAAAATAGCGTTGCGCTGCGCCAATTAGTTGACGCTGCCTCAAAAAACACAAGGGCACTTAGTGCACTGCAAAGGCCGGTCAATCAGTCGGATGACTTACTGGTATGCACGGTGGTAGACAAGTTAGACGCGAAAACGAACGAAGAGTGGGAAAGCAAGCTTTCACCGTCGGAAGTGCCCACCTTCGCACAATTAATGGAATTTCTGACGCACCGGTGTCAGGTATTAGAAGCAATCGCAAAACCACCAATGCCGCTCGTGACGAATTACAACCGACCGAAACCGCGCCAAGCATTGTCTCGCAGGTAACTACAAACATACCCGCGTGTCCGATATGCAAGGAAAGCCACCAGCTTTACAAATGCGAAAGGTTCAGGAAGATGCCAGTTAGGAATCGCGTCTCCGAGGCAAGGAAAAAAGGGTTATGCCTTAATTGCTTGCGGTCGACGAATCATTTTGCCATCGAATGCAATGCGAGTCGGTGTAAGGTGTGCAACTGGAAACATAACACCTTACTACATACCCAGTCAGAACCGTCGCAGGATTCCACGGCCGTCGCTAACGAACGCGGTGAGTCAGACAGCGAAGCGGCGGTTGCAAACATAGGTCGCGGGTTAAAGGCAGCATCTCATCGGGAGGCGTTGCTTTTAACAGCCAAGGTTAGACGTAAATGGAAAACCAATAACCGTTCGGGCATTATTGGATTCGGGGTCCCAAGTAAACATAATAACGCGTAACTTAGCGCAGCGTCTAAGGTTGCAATCAAAGGAATTCCGAGCGCCGATCGCCGGAATTGGTCAAATGACGACACAACCGCTACATCAAATGGAGGTTGTGCTCAAGTCCAACTACAATAACTACCGGAGAAAAATAGATTGTGTGATATTAAATTCAATTACAAAAAAATTACCAGCCGTATCTATGGACGGGAATAAACTTGCGATTCCCGGTAATATAAGATTAGCGGACCCCGCATTCTACGAAAGTGCGAATATCGACGTTTTATTGGGAATAGAGGTCTATCTAGAGATCTTATGTACGGGCCAAATAAAGGCAACGCGTTCGCATCCAACGTTGCAAAAAACGCAGTTGGGATGGATGGTAGGCGGCTGTTTGCGTGATGTAAAGGGCAGCCCCAAGGAGGTAGCATGTAACATCGCTACGCAAGTACAGGATGTTGACCAGTTGGTGTCGCGGTTTTGGGAACTGGATAACGTCGCGGATGTTCATCCGTTAACAGAGCAGGAACGGTACTGCGAAGAGCATTTCAAGAGAACGTACAGACGTGACGCGGACGGTCGATTCGTGGTGCGCCTCCCCATCATAGAAGAAAAGATAGTAAGTCTCCAGGATAATAGGACCGCGGCGTTGAATCGGTTTTTCTCCCTAGAGCGCAAGTTAGCTAAAAATCCAACATTGCGAGATGCGTACTCAAGCTTTATAAAAGAATACAGGGATTTAGAGCACTTGCGGACGTTACCAGAAGATAAAGCAACTCTGCTAAGTACTTACTACATACCACATCATGCAATTTTAAACGAGAAAAGTGCAACGACAAAGTTGCGTGTGGTATTTGACGCGTCGGCCAAGTCGAAGTCAGGCATGTCGTTAAACGACGCATTGGCCATAGGACCAAATATACAGGATGATTTATTTTCGATAATAGCGAGGTTTAGAACATACGCGTACGTGATAACAGCGGACATTCAGAAAATGTATAGACAGATCCGTGTCGACGAATCGCAGGTTAGCCTACAGAAGATATTCTGGCGTGATGATGTGCGAAACCCAGTGAGCACGTGTGAGCTACTAACTCTAACGTACGGTACGGCGTCGGCGTCATTTTTGGCTACGCGGTGTCTAAAAGAGATAGCGGATTTGGAGGAGGGAAATCATCCGATAGGCGCGCAGGTCATACGACGCGATTTTTATGTGGACGACTTGCTGACCGGAGCAGATTCGATTGCAGAGATTAGAGAAATACGCGATCAGGTAAACCAGGTATTAGCCAAGGCAGGGTTTAAATTGCATAAATGGGCGGCTAATTCGGGGAAAATATTACCGCACATTCCCGAAAAGATCGATTCCAATATATATTCGGACAATGGGACGAACTTCGTTGGGGCAAATCGGGCGTTAGGAGAGTTAAGAACGCAGGTTTTCAATGATATAGCAAAGGCCAAAATTAGCGATCAACTAAGTGTTGAGGGAGTGGCCTGGCATTACATTCCGCCAGGCGCTCCAAATTTCGGTGGCTTGTGGGAAGCGGCAGTGAAGGCTGCGAAATATCACCTGAGGCGCGTGGTAGGGAATGCTTCCTTAACGTTCCAAGAGTTAAGTACCGTACTTACCCAGATAGAAGCAATATTGAACTCCCGCCCTCTATTACCTATATCCGCCGATCCTAGAGACCTAAACGCCCTTACTCCTGCACATTTCCTTATCAGAGACTCCCTGCTGTCGGTATCGGAACCGGACATAAGGGAGATAGCAATTAATAGACTATCACGGCTACAACTAATCGAGCAGCTGCGCCAGCATTTTTGGAAACGCTGGTCGAAGGAATATTTAAATCTACTCAACCAGAGGCCAGCGAGATCTATACGAACACGTGATCCACTACAGGAAGGCCACTTGGTTGTCATTCGAGATGACAATTTACCCCCACTACGATGGCTATTAGGCAGGGTAGAGCAGCTAATACCAGGCGCAGACGGAATAGTGAGGACAGCAATGATTCGAACATCTAAGGGAACCATCAAGCGGGCTGCAACAAAGCTGTGTGTTCTGCCAATAGAGCAACCGTAGGCAGTCATAAAAAGTGTTGTATTTAAATATGTTCAATGTATCTTTAAGGTGGTGCTTGGAAGCTTTGATTAGTCTTAGAATATACTGTATATAAGGTTCACTACATTCCAATCGTATGTTGAAAGGCAGGCCATTCAAGGGGGCCGGCATGTTCCGTCATTTATCGGAACAGTAGGAGTAAGATTATACAACGGAGGATTTGGATAAGATACGCATTTACAAAGATGCCCGACCGAGGACTATGCAAAGAAATAGAGAGTATTTGTTTAGGACCTTTGGGTTTTATTGCGTCGGCATCTATTCATAGAGTATAAAGAACAAATATAGCAATCACATAGGGCATCTTATCTCGAATTCCTAGAAACTGTAACGCAGTATATTTGATCAGATATCCCCACTCCAAGGTCGCATCGGAGCCCTTTGGTGGGATGTATCGTGGAGGGGGGGGGGAAGAGGGCAGTTACATTTTAGACCAAAAAGAGTTAGTTGCCCATACTCGTTAGGCGGAATCACATCCAAGTGATCCGAGCAGCATTCAATACATTACACAAATACAACTAGTCAGTAACCCGAGATTATTGCTAGTACTAAGCATCAAAGTTAGCATAGATCAGTATACAAGGCCCAAGCACCATACTGATCTCTTGAAAACGAGTATTAATAAATATTCACATTTCATTACAAGTTGAAGTGTATTATTTGGATCAACTCCTTCCGTCCTTACAACGCGGAAGTGGAAAGAGACAGCAGTCTTTTTCCTAGCAAAGTAAGAAAGTGCGTGCACGAAAGCGTGCACAGTACGGGAGTGGGAACCAGCACTACCGTACAACTGTACATTTGGTTCTGCGAGTTGGATCAATCGCATTAAATGGTCCTTCGAGCCGGATCAATCGTACATTCTTCTTCCTCTTTTTATTAGGATTTTGTCCTGTTATAATAGCTTTTTTTTTTATTACTATTTCTAGGAGCGATTTATTGTTTTTATCGAGGATAGGTTGTTAGCCACACCCCTCTAATCCTCTCCTTTTTATCTGGGCTTGGGACCAACTCTAGATGTTAACTAGACGGAGAATTTAGGCGTCAACGGCACATCGGTTTCCTCAAGCAATTCATCCATCCAACTACTAATCGTATTCAGCGCCGCTTGACTTAATGATTGAGCAAGAACTAGTGCTGTTACCGCACCATGGCCGTTGACATAAATATTAATAATAACCATTTGCGGTCGGCGACATTTTCGGCCGGGTGAGTAGCAGGTCGATGCGATTTTCGCGCATGTGTCGGGCACGTTATAGGTACAATAAAATTACCTTCTACATAAATTATCTTATAAAATTGTTATATTTTGATAGTTTATCTATATTTATACCATTAAGAATATAATTGTGTAATTTTAATCTCTGTATTTTAGTTTTGTATAATAATTTACAAAACATTGTCCAAGACTCAAAAGAACCGTTTACTAATTCTAATCTTATCTCCGTTAAGATGTGTCATTTGACACTTGATACGAAAGGGTATCAACAGTTTAGGAACATTCTCAAATACCTATACGGCATTCCTATTGTTTATAAATAACGCAATCAAACATAAATACCGTTTAGGCAAGTCAAAAATAGCTACACTAGAACTTTTTTGGGCTACAATCTGATTTTTTGATCTAAGGGTAAATTAATGACGCTGAATCGAATAGTGCTAATTTTAATAAAATCTGATACCGGGTTCTTGAGAAAAAGGGTAAAAAATTGCTTTATCTTAGAATCTAGGCATTTAATCGAAAAATGTTTTAAGCAAAAGTTGTGAAAAATTGAAAAATAAATAAAAAATGTTCTAAGGGTTATCTTCGTATCTGCAAAAATCAGCGAGAAATATTGAAAAAAAATAATTGTAAGAGTGTGCGTGCGAGCGTCCGTGTGTACTAATCACAAACGAAGGATCTTCGGCAATCTTCGGGTCTCTCGGCTATGAATGCGAGTGCGAGTAAGAGAAGAAACCGATATTTCTCTCTTTCTATTTATTCATGCAAAAGCGAGTATTTTTTTCTTAGCCATCGATTGTTGAGCGTTCTGTATACGAGTGCGAGTGAAAGTGAGAGAAGAAAACGATACTTTTCTCTTTCTATTTGTTCATGCGATAGCGAGTATTTTTATAAAATACATAATTCAATAGGAAAAATATTTAAATTTTCGATTTTGTCTTAAAAAAAATACGTATTCAATTTAATATACAAATAAATTGTTGTGAGGCAAAAAATTTATATCAATTAATTATACTAATTAATTTTATGTCGATGTTAATTTACTCGCGACTAGATAATAATAGTTTCTGTTAAAATGAATTATTGTTTTTCTTTTAATCAAAGTTCACTATTGTGGGATGCGAGCACCTCCAAGCCAAACACTTAAGTAGGCGTTCGTGAGGAAATTGGACGGTGGGCCCTGGATAGCTCAATTGGTTAAAGAGCAGTCGCCCGGAAAGCGGAAGATCCGGGTTCGAGTCCCGGTCCAGTCTGTCCAACGGCCCAATGTTTTCACGAATCCTACACTATTTTTGACAATAAGTAAAAGAACGGCGTGCCATAAGCATCAAGAAAGAGAGAAATATCGGTTTCTTGTCCCACTCGCACTAGTTATGTTACAGTGTACGAAGTATGAATTCACACACGTAAGTAATAACGAATGATTTATTTTGTTCAGGTAAGTGAGTAAATAATCAAACTAAAAGAAGTTGGTTAAAATGCTTTTACTGATTAATACGTCGTTACAGATTGAATGCCCGACAGAGAGTGATTCGTCGCCGGTACGAGAGAAGTGATGGTAAGCACCTTCCCCGTGCCCCTATCGCATTCCAATTGCACGGCCCTTTATCTCAAGCCGCCTTGCTCGGGCATCGAGGATGTTTAGTCTACCTATGATGATAAGGACGTTGACCGCTCGGCAACCAGATACCCAGAGACCGAATCATATAACTCCTCCCTGCCGAAGTTCAAGGACGTCCTCGTCCTTGACATCTGGGGTATGTTGTTTCGTATGTTGTCTCCTCCTATTCTTGCATTTATACAATAAGTAAATAAGCATAACGGATATCAGTAATAGAACTAATGCGATTGAGGTTATTGATGTATGAAATTCTAGTCCGAATGATTTATTAGGAGTTGTGAATTTTGGTGTAGTTATTGTTGGTATGACTAAGGTTTTTAGCGGTTCAAAATTCAGTTGGTGGTTCTTGATTATAAGAGATTGTAAAAGACTGACTTGCTCTATTTCCCCCAGATCCTCGTCGGATTTGTATCCTTGAATTTGTAGGTTACTCTCTCGTATCAGGTGTGTTCCTTTGATTATCGTTTCGTTGCCACCATGTCTAATCTTTTTTAGGTAGTTACTCGATATTAATGTCGAATCTCCAGACAACTTGTAAATAAGCATCAGCAACGAATCCACATACACAACGACCGACCCTGTTTCGGCCGTCGTTATCTGTCTGCATAAATATACTCCCTTATCAATGAATGGACAGTCCCTTGCAAATAGCCTTATTGTAGGTCCCATTAAAGTCTAAGGCGTAGTAATAATTTCCGTTTGATTATTATTGTTGATAGTAGCAAGTCTTTGGATCAAAGTGAATTCGATAGGGTTTAGGATAGGAATTTTAAGGGTGTATATGATATGGTCTTGGGTAAATACGATTGTTCCTTTAGTAAAGCGAAAATCTAACAAGCTATGATAATGTAACATAAGTTCTTTATAAGAATAAATTTCTAAAAGGTGTGCTCGAATATTTGACACTTGTTCATATGTGAGTATTTCCAGATCGAATAATTGTTCTGAAAAAATAAAGGATCTTTTTATTTTGCCTAACATATCGAGAAAGTGCTGTCCCTGTATAATAAGAGTGGTTATTCCTTCAAAAATATTAAATTTGATGTTTTGATCAATCAAAGCCTTTGATATGTTTGACAAACTTCCGTTAATAATTTCTGTGTTAGCGTTTATATCTTTGCCAATTTTGTATATTATACTTATTGATTTATTTAATGTTATAATATCCTCCTGTTGTTGATGATTAAGTAAATCCAGATTACTATTGATTTTTCTTAGATCTTCCGCGTCCGGGTTTCCGAAAAAATATTTAATCGCTGTGTCTAATTTCGTCTACCAAGCCTTTCTTGCTTCTTTTATTAAGGGGTGCTATCTGATCGAGATTCTAGCGTATCTCATCGCACATGATTGCCGCCTGCTTTAGTAATCCCGACTCTTTAAGTTCCCGTCTTAGGGATAGCATGTGATAATTTGTAAAGATTTGTGTGTATGTGCCTCGGAGATTGTGGATGTTTAGATTAAAATGTATATAGTGATATCCCGATATGATTCTCCTAATTCCCTGTCGGAAATCGTAGTGAGTCGAATTAATTTCTTCTTCGCCGTCACCCCTTTACGAGCATTTTCGCGAGTAGTAGAATCCGCACAATCTTCATGGTCCTGTGAATAAAAGATTTTTCTTAATTTCTTGGCACTTCTTAGATTATAACGTCGGGGCTGACCATGTACATAGCATTTTAACGCGGGGCCCTTCTGTTTGTTTACAAGCACTTTGTGATAACGAGCTGCCGTTTTGTCTCGCTGCTGTTTATGCGTTTTAATATAGATTTCCTTATTTTCTAATGTTTTATCAGAGTCGTTAGGTAAATTTTGTTTATCCATCTTCTTATTATATAAGATATTATAGAAAGGAAAAATTTCATTTTTTCGTATTTCATTATATTTTTCGATTGTGTCAGCTTCCGGTTCGATTACATGTTTATGCAACTCTTCGTATGGTCCGTATAAAAGAGCAAAAGGTGTAAAGTTTGTGGCTGAATGGATACTTTGATTATAAATTAAAATTGCCGTAGTCATATGGTTTTTGATCGCTTCTCTGGGATTTTGTTCCATTAAGATACCCAACTTTTCTTTTAAAGTGGAATGCAAACGTTCTATGGGTCCATTCGATGTATGACGATTAATGGTAGTTTGGTGGTAGTCTATTTTATGTATGTGACAAAATTCCTTGAACACAGCCGAATTAAATTCACTGCCGTTATCCGTAGTGATTTTGTCCGGAAAATTATGGTGTGAAGCGATATGTCTTAATTTATTTAAGATGGTTGTGGCGTTTCCATCCATCAAGTGATAGGCCTGAGCATATTTGGAAAATATGTCTATGATGGTTAAGAACTTTTCTTTCCCAATATGAAAAATATCCATATGTATGTGTTGTAGTGGTCTATTGGCAATTATGGGGCCATAGGACTCCGTTTCATAAGGTTTTCTTTCGTATTTATTCTCCAAGCATAATTCACATTGATTTATGAAATTTTGAATGATACGGTCCATATTTATGGTATAGAATTTTCTTTTAAAGTGAGCTATAGTTTCCTGTATGCCGTTATGGTTTTGGTTATGATACTCCTCTAGTTTTTCCACGAAGTTTTTCCGGTCTATTACAGGCGTATAGATGTTGGTTTAATCAATTTCAATCTCCCGTTGAAGTGTTCCCAATAACCTATACGTGATGGTTTCCAGATTTCCGTCCGCGAAATAAATCCCATATTGTTTATCAGTGTGGATGTTTTCCCTGAAAAATTTGAGCAACTGTGTCTCTGCGTCATTTTCATTAATTTTTACCGTGTATTGTATTTTAAGTTTATCCTTGGTCGTCTTTATTCCATAATCTCTTCCTGATTTAATTATTATACTGTAATTAAACATGTGAATGTTTTTTTCCGTTATGGGCAAAGAGAAGGCCGAGTCTTCGCCCGATGTGTAAACGGTTGCCATGTCCTCGTCCGGTGTCTCGTCCGGCGTCTCGTCCAATTCCTCCTGAGCATTGAGTTCTATCCTGCTTAAAGCATCTGCTACACTATTTTCACGACCTTTTTTATATTTGATTTCGAAGTCATATTCCTCCAACTTAATTCTCCATCGAATTAAGCGAGAATTGGGTGTTTTTAAGGACCAAAGCCAGGTAAGCGGTTTATGGTCAGTTTCGATAGTAAATCTTCTCCCGTAGATGTAGGGCCGAAAATGCCTACATGCTTCTACGATCGCTAACAGTTCCTTCTCTATGGTGGAATAATTTTGTTCTGCAGAATTTAACGTTCTCGAATAGCATGATATAAGATGCCTATCCTGAGACAACTCGGCTCCGATTCCAACATTCGATGCATCCGTAGTAATGATAAAAGGCTTCGAGAAATCCGGGTATGCTAAAACAGGTGCATTTGTAATTAACTCTTTTAATTTATTAAATGCTTCTACGTAATTCGAATTTTGACAATCTATCTGTTCGCCCTTAGTAAGCACCCTTGTGAGTGGCCTGGATATTGTGGCGTAATCTTTTATAAATTTGCGATAATATCCGGTGAGTCCCAGAAATGATTTCACCTCCCTTTGCGTTTTCGGAATGGGATATCTTACTATAGAATCGATTTTATCGGGATTTGTCTTTATCCCCTCTGATGTTATTATGTGGCCTAAAAATGGAACCTCCTTCCTTAAAAATTCACTTTTGTCTATCTGAATCTTCAACTCATATTTTCTTAATTCTTCAAATATGAGTTTCAAATGTTGTAAGTGTTCCTGTAGTGATTTCGAAAATATTACTATGTCATCCATATATACGAAACAAAATCGGTGTAAATATTTCATCAGTATTCTGTCCATCATTCGCTGGAACGTAGCAGGAGCATTTTTCAGTCCGAATGGCATTCGGACATACTCGAAGTGTCCATTCTCGACGGAAAAGGCTGTTTTCTCTATTGAATCTCTATCCACGGGTATTTGGTGAAATCCCTGTGCCAGATCCAGTGTGCTAAAGTAAGCGCATTTGCCCAAATTTTCCAAGATTTCCTCCATTCTTGGTAGTGGGTATTTATCCTCAATAGTTTTGTCATTTAATTTTCTGTAATCGATGACCATGCGCCATTTCTTTTTTCCGCTGGCGTCCGATTTTTTCGGAACGACCCAAACTGGTGACGAATAAGGTGAGTTACTTGGCTGAATTATTTTGTCGTTCAACAATTTTCTGATTTGTTCTTGTATAATCTCTTTTAAGTGGTACGGATATCTAAAACCTTTGACATAGATCGGATATTCATCTTTCGTTCTAATATTATGTGTCACTGCGGTGGTCGCCGATAGCTTTTCGTTATCCTTATAAAAACAATCCTGATATTTCCGGCATAGTGTTACGATCTTTTCTTTCTCCTCGCAGTTCATATGATCTGTTCTTATCAACATTCCCACCTCTTGATGGTGATTCACAAAGACGGGCTTGCATAGCTCCGGTATATTATCCAAATAATCTATCTCAAATTTTCCTGTACTGAATGTTTTGTTTTATAATTTATACTTGCTTGTAAATTCTGTAAATCTTTATTTCCAATTAAACAGTCATATGTCGAATGCCAAGGTGCTATCAAAAATGTAATAGGAGTATCGTCTCCAAATTCCTGTAAAATTGGAAACGTGAGAGCATGCGTACCCTGTGTTACCTTGTGCACAGACTTTATCTCAAACCTATATGGGAAAATACGTTCTGAAAATAATTCGTATGCTATTTTGGGGTTTATGACAGATGACGATGCTCCAGTATCTATGAGAATTTTTAATGATGGGTTGGTAGTTACGAGGTGTGGTAATTCAGGCGAATTTCCAATATTGTTTAAATTGATTATGTGCCTTCGGCGAAATTGCGGTCTCCCTGAAAATTTTCAGCGTCAGTTATTTCCCCATTCCCCTGATCGTCTACATTATCACTAATAAAAGGCAGTTCCTCCTGACATTCTGGTGTTTCTTCCTGTTCTTCCTGATTATATAGTTCCTCCGAAATAAAATGAGAAGGTCCCGTATTCCTAAAGAAATTACTTCCTCTTGGTACGAAGTTATTCGGTTTAGCTACGTTGTTATTTGATGTCGGTAAATTATTCGATCTACCAACCAGATTCCCCTTTAGCCCACTGGTATCTCCAGCGCCCATCGACATGGGTGTAAATCTATAGTTCTGTTGCCCAGGTTGATTATTAGCACCTTTTCCAAAATTATTTTCAAAATTTGTTATGGCTCTGGGTGGTGCCCGTGCAGTTACTGGCTGTGGCTGAAATGGTCGAAATAAATTTCCATTTCCCGATGTTCCGGGTACGTTGAAGAGATTAGAATTCCTTGATTGATTGCCTGTACCGAAACCGTTAGGTTTTGGTTTGATCTCTCGTTGTTTTGTAAAATTGAGGAATGCCGCTTGTTGCTCATAGCTTTCCAGTCTCCTACATTTCGCTAGACAGGCTTCGATATCTCCTAATTCGAAGTGCGTAAGATGTGTATGATAGGGTTCTCTAATACCACTAATGAATACATTTTTTGCAACATTTTCATAAAACGTAAATTTCATGATGATTAATTGTGCGTCTTGAATATTTAATTGAACATGCTCCTTCAGTTTGTTCAATCGCTGTTTGATCTCATCAGCATAACTTTCGTAGCTTTGATTCGGTAATTGGTAACATGTGTTAAGTTTGCTAAATAATAATTCCTCTGAACTAGCGTCGCTATATCTATTTATTAGAAGCGTTTTACACGCGGCCCAATTTTCCGGGCTATTTGAGACTATTAAATCCAATGCTTCCCCCCCGTATTTTTGACTTGATAAGCGCAAATAATGATGTATTTATAGCGTCGTCGTCGTCATCAAATTCTCGACAAACTTATCACATGTTTGTAAAAAGTGCGATAAAAACCTTGTTCCTCCCTCATAAATGGGAATCGCGTCCCGCCATATTTCTAGTCTTAGTTTAAATTGTTCTAAACTAATTTGTGCATTTTGATTTTGAGCCATTTTATATTTTAATTATATAACGTAAGTATTAAATAATAAAAGACACGCTGTATATTCGTAATGCTTATTTGATTCTTTTGATTTTCGCTTTCTCTATATGTACGTATGTATCACTTTTATAGTAATTGCTTTTACGTAACAATCGTATTTGAGGTAGGGTTATAATGAAATGGAGTGAAAGGAATTCCGAAGACTTACTACTTTTCTTTGGTGATTCCAGATGACACTCTGCTTGCAGGTGGGCCTCAGAGCTCGACGTGGTGGACTGTGACAATGGGGTTAAAACACCTGCTGCCTCCTCTTTGATGATTTCCGTCAAAGGTCTGGCGGAGAATCCGGATTTGTCAGCCTCACAGTATCCTACCGGCTGCGCCAGTTATGTTACAGTGTACGAGGTATGAATTCACACACGTAAGTAATAACGAATGATTTATTTTGTTCAGGTAAGTGAGTAAATAATCAAACTAAAAGAAGTTGGTTAAAATGCTTTTACTGATTAATACGTCGTTACAGATTGAATGCCCGACAGAGAGTGATTCGTCGCCGGTACGAGAGAAGTGATGGTAAGCACCTTCCCCGTGCCCCTATCGCATTCCAATTGCACGGCCCTTTATCTCAAGCCGCCTTGCTCGGGCATCAAGGATGTTTAGTCTACCTATGATGATAAGGACGTTGGCCGCTCGGCAACCAGATGCCCAGAGACCGAATCATATAACTCACTCGTATACAGAACGCTCAACAATCGATGGCCAAGACAAAAAATACTCGCTATCGCCTAAACAAATAGAAAGAAAGAAATATCGATTTCTTCTTTCAGTCGCACTTGTATTCAAGGCCAAGAGACCCGGAGATTGCCGAAGATCCTTCGTTTGTGTATTAGTACACACGGACACTCGCACGCACACTAGCCCGCTCGCGTGTAAAATCCCAATGGAGAGGCGAGACTTGTCCCCACTCTTACAATTATTTTCACCATCTTTTTTCGAATATTTCTCGCTTATTTTTGCAGATACGAAAATAACCCTTAGAACATTTTTTATGTATATTTTAATTCTCTACAACTTTTGTTTAAAACTTTTTTCGATTAAATTCCTAGATTCTAAGATAAGGCCATTTTTTATCCATTTTTACCCTTTTTCTCAAAAAACGGCACATTTTATTGCAAAAAAATTAGCACCATTCGATTCAGCGTCGTCTATTTACCCTTAGATCAAATTTTAAAATTCTTACCTAAAACTGAGAAGTTTGGATCTTTTTGACTGGCCTATATATAGTATCATATATATATATAAGAAAGTATAAAAAAATATCAAAATATAGATATCAGTCAACACTAAATATAAGGGAGATATATCGAATTACTTCATGTTTCAACGGCCATGGCTCGGTGCCAGCAGTAGCTCCTGCTTCGATCATTTAAGTCAATCAGCGTTGAGTACGATTAGTACTACTTGGATAGGTGAACCGCTCGAGAAAAAAAAAGAAGAAGAAGAAAAGACTTTTCCATGCCGTAAATTTGAAATCGCTTTGGCTGCGCATCGTAAATACCGACAAACTTTGTAATGTCGATTTTTCGGATCGCTTGTAAAAATTTCACTCTCATCACATTTTCCCCAACGTGCCAAAAAAAGTATTAATTCAAAAACTCTGTGTAATCAGTTGTATAAAACAAACTTTATTATAATAAAAAAGAAATTATTGTGTGTGCAAAGAAGAAACTTTCCAAACCAACGAGAATCATGTCGCTTGATTTAACACGTTCACCACCGGTTATAAGAACAATTGGACGGAACGATGATCTCGCCAACGAGGAAGAGAAAACGAGACAAGCACCACGTCATACACCTACGTTCCCTCAAACGTCCGATGGAGCAGGACCCGCTTGTTACACTTCGCCTGCAGCCACTGAAAGCTATGTAAACGAAGTCACTGTGAAACTCCTAACATTCATGGGGAATATTCCCGACATATGGTTCCAGCAGATCGAGTCAATATTTAAGAAGCGACGCATCACTTCTGACACGAGGAAGTATGATCTCGTCTTTGAAGCCTTAACGCCCGAAACCATGGAGAACATATCAGACTTTTTCCGCAAACCGCTAGAAACAGATAAGTACAACTCCATTAAAAAACTATTAGTACAAAGACTAACAGATTCTAAACAAAGACAGATCCAAAAATTCCTCAATGAGTTCCAACTCAGCGACAAACGCCCGTCCCAACTTCTACGGGAAATGCGTAACCTGGGCGGTGACCTCGTTCACAAAGAATTTCTTCGCACCAGATTCCTACAGTGCATGCCCACAAACATCCGCACATATTTGGTTGATTGCTCTGAAGCCTCGCTGGGAAAGCTGAATGACATGGCAGATGCAATGTTGGAGAGTTGTGGAGGATCCTGCGTAATGGAAATTGCAAGGACGTTGACAATGTTGCGCATCGTTTCCAAATTTGCGATGGTAGAAACAGATACCGTCCCTGGAATACGATCGACTGCAGGAGCGTTGTTTTCGGTATAACAAACGGCTGAGGTTGCACTATTACCACTGCAACACCTGTGAGAATTATTGTTATAACTTATATAACTTTGTCGGAATTCACCGTTTATGGCATCGAGTTTAGCCAGTATTCCGTTCAATCGTTCTTCGGAGTCCATTCGAGTTTCTATGGCCTGTAACCTTTGATTTTCAGTGGAGGTGTTTCAGTGCGGGACGGCCATTACGCTTGTCTCGTTTTCTCTTCCTCTTTGGCGAAATCATCGTTCCGTCTAATTGTTCTTGTAGCCGGTGGTGAACTTGTTAAATCAAGCGACATGATTCTTCTTGGTTTGGAAAGTTTCCTTTTTGCACACTCAGTTATACACGCGGTGATAATACGATCTTTTATAGATCACTTCGGTTATCACGCGGCGATAACTCGATCTTTATAGTCGTGTCGATCACATTGGTTGGCACGCGGTTTGGTGTAATCTTATCGATCACGTTGGTTAACAGGCGGTTGCACGAGGTTTTGGTAATCTTTAAGATCACGTCGTAGTCACCAATTGTAGCGTGTTCAATGATATTAAAATATAATAAATGTAGGAAATATTATTTTTACTCCCTACAGATACTCTGACTTACTTTATTATCTCTTACTATACTCTTTTAACTCTTAATCTATTCTTCTAACTCTTATTTTACTCGTCGATACTCTTTCACACACTCGTTAATACTCTTTACTCTTAATATGCTCTTAGACTCTGATACTCGTCGATACTCTTTCACACACACGTTAATCTCACTCTTTAAACTCTTTTTTCTCATATGCTCGTGGACTCTTCACACTCGTTAAGACTCTTTACTCTTTACTCTTAATATAAAACTCTTGATATAAAACTCTTTACATAAAACTCTTGCCCCTCTGCCCCTTCTCTCACCTTATATACTATTTTCCTATTGTCCTCCACGCATCCACGCTAAGCACATCCACACACACATACTCTCTCATTCCCTAACTGAAAAACAACTTTTTACTTATATTAGATCGTTCTCGAACATTCTCATTTCAACGTTTCTCGCTTCTATATTTATCCTACCATAATAAAGGAAGACATTTCTTATACTTCTGCCTAATAGAAAAACAATTTCACTTATACTCGATTGTTCTTGAATATTCGTATTTCAACGTTTCTCGCTTCTATGTTTATTCTACAATAATTATTACTTATTCTCGATTATTCTTGAATATTCAAATTTCAACGTTTCTTACTTCTATATTTATTCTACAATAATTATTACTTATTCTCTATTATTCTTGAATGTTCAAATGTTAACGTCTTTTGCTTCTAAATTTATTCCAATCCCACATAAATTCACTGGGAAAAAATATTATTTGAATATTTTTTATTTTAAACGTATCAGAAAAGACTTATATAAAAATATATTACAATCTTAACAAGAATCTCAAAAGGGAAAAGGAAGTAGGAACTAGTGTTCATGTTTCTGTCGCTGCTATTGAGTATGCATGTGACTCGCTCGGTGGTTGAGAAAGAAGAGAGCGAATAGCATCGGTTATTCATGTACGTGGGTTTTTTTTAGTATACAGTTTCGTCACCAGAGGCGTGATGGTAGAAGTGCCGAAGGCACCAAGCTTTGGCAGCGTAAAAAAGTTGGCACAGAACGTCCAGAACTAAGAAAAATGAAGATATACATTTAATTGCTGGCTAGAAGCTTATTCGAAATCCATATTTTTTTAAATTTTTTATTAATTATTTTATTAGTTATTGATAATTAAAAATTTGAAAATTTTTTTTTGTTATTTCTCAGTAAAGCAACGTAGTTAGCCACAGCAGAAAAACATGAATAAGTGCACTAATTTGCTAATAAAATGTTTATTTAAAATACATAACTTTTAACTTTATTAATTAATTATTTAATTAGTTATTAATAATTAAAAATCAAAAAACGTCATGAAGAGGTTATATGTTATGCGCATGCGCAACCACAAATTCAAGGTGCAAGCGCACTTTGCAAAAATAAAAGTAAAGTTGGTAAAAACCTGCAGGGGATATATTTAAAGTTGATTTCCAAAGGAACAACCACGGAGACTATACAAGGAACACGAACTCCATGTATAGAAATAGGATATAAAAATAAGAGGACGCCCATGTTCTATTTTGTTTTTATATCAAAACATACCCATCATATAGGTTAAAAGAAGTGTTCCTTTTTTTTAATAAACATACTTATATGACTTCAAAAATATAGTTTTGAATTCTGTCTTAAAAAATAACTAAGAAAAGCTGTCATACCTTAACTAATAATAGATTGCCTTTTATAATGGTCTCAAAAATGTTATAAGGTTAAATAAACACGTATATCATTGATAACTGATTGGTATAAATTTTGTTCTAAGCGATAATTGTCGCTAAATAAATTGTAAACAAATTCAATTCAAATATCATTTTGTTACTTTTTTTTATGATACAATTCTGTTATTTTGAAGTAACAATGGCCTATAAGAGACATTTCTGTATATTTAGCATAAAGCTTGTGTGTTCTGTCAAATGTCAGAGCAAGTTAAGGAATTTATTGCAGCGAACAATTTCTGACCATGTTAACCAGTTTTATTGCGGAAGAGTAGAATGATATAATTCGTAATCTAAAATATCTTTAAGTATTAATCAATTTTAAATATATCCCCTGCAGGTTTACCAACTTTACTTTTATTTTTTTCAAAGTGCGCTTGCACCTTGAATTTGTGGTTGCGCATACGCATAACATATAATCTCTTCATGACGTTTTTTGATTTTTAATTATTAATAACTAATTAAATAATTAATTAATAAAGTTAAAAGTTATGTATTTTAAATAAACATTTTATTAGCAAATTAGTGCACTTATTCATGTTTTTCTGCTGTGGCCAACTACGTTGCTTTACTGAGAAATAACACAAAAAAATTTTCAAATTTTTAATTATCAATAACTAATAAAATAATTAATAAAAAATTTTTTAAAATATATCCTTTTTTTAGTTTACGGCCTCATTTAAATAAAAGATCTTCTCATTTTTAAGACAAAATATTTAGTATTTGCAAAGAGAATCCTAAAAATAGTTTCAATATACTTTCATAAAATAAAATTTACAAGAATACATAACCTATAAATGACAATCTATAACTAATCAATATTTAAAAAATTTGTGTATGGTATCAATTTGTATAAATATTTAAAGACTCAAGTTATTCAATTATAATTGAAACTTTGCTTGTAATATTTTCATGCATATATTTTAATAGTTAAACTTATATCTATATTATACTTATAAATAAACGAAATATAAATCTTGCAAGAGAAAAGTAACATCAATCCCAGGTGTCATCCGAAGTTAACTGTATGGTACTGTCTACATCACATAAATAAGATATTGTATCTTGATGTGGATAATGCGGATGCCACCAATCTAAAACTTCATAATCAATTACATCATTAAGTATAACTTGATTAGTAAATGCATTTGGAAGATCTGATGTTCCAAATCCAAGCTGCAATCGCAGGTATTTAAGACCAGGCATCAAAGTTACTGATACTTTCTGTAGAATTAGTCCAATTACCAAAGGCAATTTGCTATATTTTAGACATCTTACCTTCAATTTAATTCAAATTAATATTCGACATTAGATGCAAACTTTGAGTAAATTTAATGTGTGCATTTAATGAAAAAGTTTCACATACCTGTAAAAGTTTACATTTTTCTTCGGAGTTTGCATTTATCTTTTCTGTTGTTTCAATATCATCATCTATGCTTTTATTTTGTTGTATTAAAGTACCATTACATGTTCCTGATATTTCTTTTAATTTAAAAAAGAAATACCACCGATTAGTTCCTTTCTAGAATAATTAAATAATAATTATGCTTTTCTATTTTTCCTTATCATTTTCTTTTACTATTCTTAATAAGCTCTATAAAAGTCAAATATACAGAGAGTGATTCACTAACTCTTGCCGTCAAAATAGCTCCGAAAGTTTGATATCTGCAGAAAATTTTATAGAACAATTCGAGAGTATAATATAACGTCGGTTTTTTTTTGTTAGGTTTAGTCGCTTCTGAGATTTAAAGGTCAAGTTTGTTTCTTTAAATGAAATACTATGTTTTGGTACTTATTTTGATAGCAGCTGTCATGGCGAATCCAACAATGTGGAACATTAAGGTATTTGAAGGTCAAAAAAGGTTAAGTCTGGCGAACCAGCCAGCCACGATACAGCTCCTCCGCGTCATGCTTGCGTCTTGTGTGTGCCATTGTTGCATCATCCTTTAATACCTGTCCGGTAAAAGACGGAATAATCGGATATAGGTTTGATGAATCCCTTCATATTTAATAAATATTTACTATATTTAATGTTGCACATCGTTGGATTCACCACGACAGCCATTATCAGAAAATAAGTACCAAAACATAGAATTCCATTTAAAAAAACAAACTTGATCCTTAAATCTCGAAAGCAATTAAATCTAGCAAAAAAAACCTGACGTCATATTATACTCCCGACTTTTTCGTGAAACTTTTGTTCTATAAACTTTTCTGCTGCTATCATACTTTCGGAGCTATTTTGGTAACAAGAGTTAGTGAATTACCTTCTTTTTTCTTTTATATGTAATTTCTTCTTTTATATGTAATTTTGTAAAAAAATAAATAGATAGTATGTAAAATAATTGAAATATGAAAATAACAACATACTTTGTGCCACATGAGAGAACATTGCCTTTTAACAAGAGAATGTGGTTCCTTTTGCTGTATCCGTGATATATAGCTCAATGCTCTTCTCTCAGCAAAGTAAGTATAATGCAGTGTCCTGATAACGCAAAGACGCAATTCATGGCGTAGTATCATCCAATGTGGCTGCAAACGTTCTGGGATACCAGGAACAAACTTGTAATAACTGTGATAATAATCATTATAAAAACATAGTATTCTAAAAATCAAAATTATATTCAGACGTACGTCTTATATAGATGAAACCAAAATTTTGCAGTCGTAGTCACATAATAGGAAGATTTACAAATACAAGCAAATTTTCCTACAGTTTCTGGTTTAATATATTCTGATATTATAAACCATATGTCCAATGGATAATCAATACCTACAAAAGAAAAATACTTTAATCCATGAGTTTGCTATAAAAAGGAATACATAATCATGATTATGGAAAGTAATATTCGATCACATCAAATATCTCTGAAATCTTCTATTTAGTATAATAAAAGGCATCTCAACCTTTTTCGCTTAACGACCCTTGTAACCCGAACAAATATTTTTTTTACGACCCTGAGTACATAAGTACATAAATTAAAACATTTGCTGATAATAAATCATAAAGGAACTTTATTTTAAAACATTTCTTTGGTATATATAGGATGAATCAGAATTAACCAGATATCTAAATATCTTTGTTGGATTTAAAGTTATAAAATATGTCTACATCAGAATCAAAATTGTTTTGAAGAACGCACATGGTCATCAAAAAATCACGTTTTTAATGTCATTTTTTTAGGTGTTTTTTAGATTACTAATGTTTTTTTAAATGAAATTGCACTTTTTTCCTATATGTTATTATAGCCGTCACTTAGATGAATTTAACAATGTACAATATGACCTTCAAACAACTTTTAATCCAGAAATATAGAATAAATAAAAGTCAGCATGTAAGGATTATTTGCTTTATTTATGTTATGCAAAATGTTCAAAATAATTCTATTTAGCTGCGATAAGCTTATTTAATCTCAAAGAATAAGAATCTAATGCTCTGTGATTCATTTCTGAGGGAATCGACGCACAAACCCTCATGATTCTTTCTTTTATATTCTCTGCAGTGGTAGGTTCTTTGAAATAAACTTTATTTTATAGGTATTCTTACAGATAAAAATCTAAAATTGATTGGTGTACAAATACTTTCTACATCTACTATACATACGAATGTAATTTTTGCCATGTATTAAAGACAAAACCAAATATTTATACTCATTTATTAGTTTCGATAAAATTTCTACGATTCCATACAGGATCGTAACCAACACTTTGAAAAACCTTGATATAATATACATACTAAAATACTTACCATTATGTTCAGTAATCTCTTCATTTGATATTTTCTTCTGATTTCTCAATTGTTTCTTAGGTAATAAATCTAATAAAATAGAAAGTTCGACAAGGTTATTGCAAAGAGTATGTTTCTAATCTATAAATATATATATATATAAATATAAATATGTTATAAATATGTCTAAGGCCGTAATAATACGTTTAAATATAATAATTTTGTTATTTTTTAATAACATCTATAATACTTCACCTTTGACAAGAGTTTTGTGTTGGATTTGGCTCATTTTGTCAAACTGATATTCCAATTGTAAGAAAGAACTGAGTAATTGTCAGAATTGCAGTTGAAAGTAGCAATATTTATTAATTTCTCGTCTTTTTATGATATTTATAATAAAGAATAAATCAAATAAATATAGATTTTATTATATCTTATTTAAGAGAATTTATTATACTTATTATAGATCGTTTCATGTATTACGATTTAACGTCTAAATAAATTTTAGTTTGAAAAGTTAATCTAAAAAATGTTATTTACTACTTTTCAATAAACTTGTGCTGACTAGACTAACAAAAAGAAAATAACAGAGAACAAATTAAATCGTTTTCTTACGAAGGTATATGTAACTTGAAAACCCTTGGATAAATATATACTGAAAATTCATGTAGGATACGGCGACCATGTGATACCAGAATAGTGACGATTAGCCAGTACATTCCACAGTTATTAGAGAGTAGTTCGAACGCCAAAGTTGTCCAAAACAGCTACCAATAGGATTGGCCGTTAGCAGCGCCATTCAAGGGCTTAAAGGCCAAAGGCACTGCCATTCTTAGTTTCTCTTCTTACCAAGTTTTAAATAAGAAAACAGTAATGCATTCTTATTCAGCTTAAAAATCATAAAAATATTTTAGGAAAAAATTGAATATTTGTGAAGTGGCACGATACCGTAAGTAGTATCGTCCTCACTTCTCACGTCGGTTATTAAATTTTCGATTCTTCGCGGGGGAAGTTTTTTTTTATAAGTTTTTCTATCCTTAAGTTATACAAATTCTTTTTAAATTTCTTAATTTTTAATTATATACAGGAAAGAAAATTAAAATTATTACAAAAAAATTAAAAAACAATAAATTTTTTAACATCTTGCGCATATAAAGAAAGATTTATTACTTGAATTACAGTTAATATTTTATTTTTTAATAGGTATATAAAAATATATAAATCTTTCAATATAGTAACAAATAACAATGACATATTCTAATCATTAATAATTTCATGTATATATAATATTAATATCATGCCTTCTCACAGATCAAGATTTATTAAATTTTATTATAACTACATTGATACTAGCACCCTGAAAAATGGACATAATGTTATCCATTATGGACATAAGTTAAATAGAACAGATAAGTGTAAAATTAAAATAGGAGATAATTTTGGGATTTTTTGTAATAATATTTTTTTTATTTGCACAAGATGTTAAAAAATTTATTGTTTTGAATGTTTTTACGATAACTATGACTCTGGAACCTGCGTTTAATAAATATTAATCAATGTACAATAAATGTTAAAACTCATAGATATAAAAAAATTATAAATGATATAATGATGAGAGTGAATTTTTACGATGCGTGCGCATCCCGACCATAACAAACTTCCGAAAGCGATCAACGTCTTCCGGTATTTATGATGCGCGGGCAAAGCGACTTCAAATTTACGGCATGAAGTAATTCGATATATCTACCTTACATTTAGTGTGGACTGATATCTATATTTTGATATTTGTTCAATAATAAATAACGAGCGTGGCCTGACGAGGATTTCCTTAAGAATTCGTGTGGCACTGAACGTGTTAACGATCTATGTACGATCCGTAAAGATTGTAGATTCTTAGAGTATATTCGAAATACGCACCTCAATCATTTTGAGAATATCGAAATGTTGTTAGCGCGCCTCCCCACTCTTCAAACCGTTGCTAAGCACGCCCTGCTGGATCCATTAACAAAGATACTCATCCTATGCTTTCACTGGTTTATTATAATTATTACATACGATGGTGATTGATATTAAAAAAACTGTGAATATTTTTAAAAATATCTTAAAAAACATTGATTATTTAAGAATATTAGTAATAAAAATCTTTTTTGAGGTTAATTGAGGTATGTATTATTATTTGTTAGTTTTGTGAGGTTAACTGAGGTATGTATTATTATTTATTAGTTTTAATTCGTTTCATTTCTTCTCTATAGTGATTATCAATTTAGGTTAAAAATTAATAAACTGGATAACATGCTGTACAATTGTTTTTATGCCTTAACTATACGATGATAATTTTCTGATTTTAATCTAATTGTAAGTATACCGATGAATTCTAAATTGACATTATAAGAGACAATAGTAAATAGAATAGTAATATTCTATTCAGTTAAAATACTTTACCAAGTATATATTATATATATATTATATTGTTTTTTAATTCAGTTTATGGTACTCTGTTTCTATTTTTATATATTTATATTTCATACATAAACTACTTTCTTGAATAGTTTTAGCTAAATATGCGGCTCTACATTTTTTGTTCCAATCAAAGACTGTAAAACACCCAAGAAAAAGACTCCATTCCAACATTGAATCTATGCATATAAATTTCATTTTCTAATGGTTAATGATATAAAAATTTCTTTTAACTAATGTCTTCATTGTAGAGATTTCATGTGAATTATTATACGAATAGAATGAAGCCACAGTTACAAGTAATAAGCAAGACATGAATCTGTTAAAAGGTAAAAATAATAAACTTGCTTCTGAAAGAAACAAATATTATAATTCTCTTGAAAAATATTTATTCAAACCAGTAGAAAATTTATTCTCTCCGCATAGATGATCAACCATTTTACTGGAAGAGAGAGCACATATTATTTTCAACAACTATAAGAAGAAGCCGACGATACTGAAATAATGAAATATTTTGGAAGACACTGTCTTCTTTTTATTCACACTGGGAAGAAACCATGTGCATTAATATTGTATCAAAAGAATTGAAAAATGAATACATCTTATTGTTAGTTCTTTATAAGTTATTTTCTACAATAATTCTTATAAAACTATAATCTCTTGCAGCTTTTTGACCAGTATCAGTATACATTTAAATTCTTGTTTCAGTTTTCGAGATTTCTAAAACTAATTCAGAGAAGTGTAATACCTATTACTATCGTTATAAAAATGTATCTAAAAGAAGGTATCCATCACAAAAAAACGCGGAACGTTCTAAGAAGTATAGGCTGTGAAAAAAATATTTTTCTACGCAGAAGAAGTATAACTTCTTACGTGCGTACATAAGTACACACACCAGATTTTTTTTAATTTATCATTGATTGTCTAATTTTGTTGTTTAATTCGTTTCAAAAATTTTCGTTTGGATTAAAGTCTGGAGATTATGAAGGGTAGAGGTAAAACTTTTGAACAATTACGTAATAAATATTCTTATAGCTTTATGCTTTAGATCGTTGCTCTGGTAAAATTTGAAAGAATTTTGTATATTCATCTTAGTTAGACTTTTGTGTAAATTTTTCTTCAGAAGATCTAAATATTTGTTCTTATCTGAGATCTCATTAATGAACATCAACTTATCAAATCCAGCATTCAAAATCTTTACACAACCGCAGAACCACGCCTGTGCTTAACAATAGATTTTAAATTTGTTGATTTCAAACTTTTATTTAGTTTTTATCATTCTTTATTTGTTCCGTCTGAAGTAAAAGTATAATATTTACTTTAACCAGCAAAAATAACATCTTTCCATTAATCTTGCGCTTTCTGAATAGACTTTTTAGAATCAGCAGCCATTAGTATACGGTTTTTTTTTCTATGTGACTGTTATACCCATTGTTTCTCTTTATTTTACGCACTGTTTCAGCACTAATCGTCTTCCCACTTTCATTATAAACTTCAGAAACTAATTTTAATGCACTATAATGCGGATTTTGTTCAATTTTTCCTATTATTTTTCTTTCTTCAGTTTCATTCAAAACTCGAGTTTGACCTTTTTATTTTATAAAATCAATGCGGTCGTCTACTAGATATCTTTTAATTATATCAGCAACTGTACTCTTCTTCATTCGTAATAATTCTGCTATTTCACGATAAGTTTTGCCTTTTTCTCTATGATAAATTACAAGTTGTCTTTTATTAAAATTCGTATTCTTTCCTTTCGTGACATTTTAAACTACAGGAGTTCACACTTCAAAACGTAATTTTACATTACAATTAGCACATAAAGTTTTTCATACATGTCTTTATTTACGTGCCTTCACGTGGGTTATTTATAAATGCTCAGCAGTAGCGAGCATCTCTTATATACCTTCTCCCTAGCGGTTGAAAACATGACTATTTTTTATAACTATGCAAGTTGGCGGGAAATTTGTTGTTTTTTTATTTAAATCTCCGTCTTTCTCAATAAAAATTACAACAAAGATTTAATACAATTGTACTCAATTGTAGAACTTAATTTTATTTTATTTTAATTGAAATGTTGAAATTCTTACATTTTAAACGTTTTATTAACCTTTATATTTAGGACATGGAAATCACTACTTTTTCGTACGTTACGTTCAATGTTTTACAAATTTCAAATAAATATCTTAAATTTAAAACTTTAGTTACATACAATATCAAATTAGATAAAAATCATTTTTAATAATAATATGTACGTTTGCGTTTAACAATTAAGTTTAAATCGTCGTGAAATATTATTATTTAAAAATATCTTATAGATTATCGGGCACGTGTAAAAAAATAAGGTTACTTCACTAAGATTCGCTTTAAAAATATCATGTTTGAACAAAATTATAAAGTTAATATAGAGGAATCTAAAAATTCGAAAACGGTAGAAGATCATGACGAATATCAGTATTTGAATTTGATCAAGAAAATAATTAAAACTGGAGTTAAAAAAAACGATAGAACTGGAGTTGGAACTTATTCGATTTTTGGAACACAGATGCGTTTCAATTTAGCAAATGGTATTGTTTCTTCCACAATGACAATTATAAGAACTAAAGTATTTAATAAGATCGAAATTAGAATAAAAGAAACAATTAGAATTTTTAAAAAGTATAAAATTAGATCAAAAAAGATAAAAACAAAAGATCCAAAAAACTCTTACGAATTTATCTACAAAAGAACGATAAGTATTAATATGAATATTATTAGAATAAGCATCATCAAACTTTAATATTTTAATCAAAATTTATCAAAAGCATCTGTTCATTATTCTCTTTATGTTATTACTTATATTGCTATAACTCATTTGACTCATGCATTTCTTTGAATTTCTATTTATGAGGATAAATAAGTTGAAGAACAAAAATAGAAACTGTATAATAATTTTTCCTATTATCTTCACAGGAATATTTCCTTTGTTGACTACAAAACGAGTCTTTTGGCGTGGAGTCATAGAAGAATTGTTATGGTTTATTAAAGGATCGACTAATGTAAAAGAATTACAAGATAAAGGAGTACATATTTGGGATTCCAATGGTTCTCGTGCTTTTCTTGATTCTTGTGGTTTTACTGATAGAGAAGAAGGTGATCTTGGCCCAGTATATGGATTTCAATGGAGACATTACGGCGTGGAATACAAAAATATGCATTCAAATTACAAAGAACAAGGCATGTTTTTGTTAGATTATTTTTAAATGTTTATAAATATATATATAAGTAAAAGGGTCTCATATTTTAAAGGCTTATAGTACTTATCAAGAGAAGTAAAAAATATCTAATTAACACGGGATCGGTCTAAAATCAATCCTTTCAATGTAAATTAACTTTTACTATTGTTGAGTGTTTGATATCGTAAGTGAGTCTAAAATTATACATTTTTTACTCCTCTTAATAAATAGTATAAGCCCTTAAAATATCGAATTCATTTTTTACCATCCTGTATATATAACTTATGTATACCATGATTAACTTAATACTTTAAATATGTTAAAATAATTAATATGGAAATGAAGGTATTGACCAGTTGAAGGAAGTCATTCATAAAATAAAACACTCACCGGATGATAGAAGAATAATAATGACTGCATGGAATCCAGTTGATATTCCAAAAATGGCTTTACCACCTTGTCACTGTTTGGTACAATTTTATGTAAGCAACGGAACGTTGTCATGTCAACTTTATCAAAGAAGTGCCGATATGGGTCTTGGTGTTCCATTTAATATAGCGTCATATTCTCTATTAACTTACATGGTGGCTCATATTACAAATTTGAAGGTATATTTCATCTCATTATATTTGCAAAATATATATTTACAACAACAATAAAATAATTCTCTTTCATTTATCACAGCCAGGTGAATTTATACACACGATGGGTGATTGTCACATATACATTAATCATATATCGGCACTTGAAGAACAAATAAAACGCACACCGAGGCCATTTCCCATATTGAAAATAATTGGTGACATTAAAGATATAGATGACTTCACATTTAATAATTTTGAACTAATAAATTATAAACCACATCCAAAAATTGATATGCAAATGGCAGTTTAATCCAATATGTTTATATATGTGTGTATATGGGTGTCTCTGCTGTGATTTTTTAAATCGAAATTTTACAAAATTAAATCATTTCAAACAAAATTTGTAAATATTTTTTAATTTTACTTATAAGAGCTAAGTACCCATTGTTTTTCATATTTTTTTGAAACTTTATACATTTATAGGGGTCCATTAGGACTATACATTGCACATTAGAAGCGAGGAAAAATACTCAATTCTTTCCATGATATTGAATGAAGAAATTTTACTAACATTAAAATTCCTCAAATCATAAAAGAGAGAGTAATAACGATACAACTATACATTATTGAAAGTTATCGATGATCAAATCTAGGGCAAGAGAAAGTTAAATAAAAAAGCTTCTGTATCTATAGTCCAAAAAGTATATAAGTACCTGTCACTGACATTTTGTGAAAGCTATATGTTAACTTGACTAGATCATTACATTTTAATCTGCATTCAGCAAAGAATTTAATAGTGCTAATATTTCATATGGTAAGTTTATATTATCATAAACATATGACATAAAATGTATCCGCAAATATAAATTTTTATAAAAATTAATTTCACACACACACACACAGACACTTTATATTTAATTTATACATATGTAATATATAAATTGTCTTTTCAGAATTACAAGAAATACATCTTTATATATCTTCTTTTAGATTCAATATGTATTATCACTTGTAATAAATGTAAGTTTAATATATTTATATTTTGTTTTAACGCATTTATTTTTAGGAACTGAAACTATTATATAAAACAAAAGTTAATTGTTTCATGTTTATGTTCAAAAATAATTTTATTTACAACCGTTCTCCTTTTAAAATTACATATTTTTTCTAACTGTAGATAATATTAATAAAGAATAAAATATAAAAATAAATATGAGTAAAAATGAAAATAATTTATAGTAATGAGGTATAGTGTATCCGTGTATAGCGTATCCGCGTGTGTGCGTATGTGTAAGAATAACTTCAATAATAAAATATCATAGCATATATATATATTTTTTTTTTCTGTTTTAGCAATATCAACTTATTTTCTATCAAAGTTAGAACAGATGAATAAATTGAGAAAACCTGTTTATACATTTGTCAAAACTGACAAGGAAGCAAACATTAAATGGGGTGTACGACATTATGTTCCCAGAGCAACAGATATAAAAAATAACTGAACAACATTCTGCTACAGCTATAATGTAGAATAAAAGTGCAATAATATGCATTTTTTATTTTAAAAATGTTAATAAATTATTTGATGTATTTATCCTTTATTGTTGTTGTTCTACCGAAATTGGAATTTGATAATATGTTATTCTTTCTTCTTAAAACGAACTATTACTTATAGAATTTATTCAATTATGGATGTGTGAACTAGGAATAATTATTTTGAAACATCTTGTATATTCTGAAGGAAAACATATGATGAATAAATTTAGATTGTGTTGAATTTATCTACTTGCAGACAATGTTTTAAATATGGATGCGTAATGTCCACGTGACCAACATAACCCCTTCCCTAAATGATGTACACGTGCTCACGCTCACGTACTACTCGTAGAGATGGGCACTCGTAGATAGAAATGGTATATAAGACTTTACAATAGGTGGAAGGGAATCTGAGAAAAGTAGAAATGTTGGACTGGAACGTCACGGTCGTGTATTACAAATAAATGGTCAATGACCGATGTCACGTATACCTACATATACATATCTATAAACCTAATCTTCGTTTCATATAATTACATTAAATATACGTTAATACGTGGATATATGCAAAATACGTGCAACATAATAAATATATTATGCATTCCTTTTGAATATTTTTGTATTAGCAATTAGGTGCAAATTCTAAAAACTGAATAAATTTCGTCTTTTTTTAGGTACATTAAAGTAGTTTTTCTCAACCAATTGTTCGCAGAAAAATATTAGTAATCCACAAAAAATATAACTTAATTTTAAGTTAAAATGAAAACTATTTACAAAATGTATAATGTTTATATTTAATGAGTCACTTTATTGGATGTTTCACGTATTCTGAAATTTGTTGCGTGTACTTACGATTAGTGGACTTAAACTATTAGCTCCTATTTGTTGCATCATTTCAGTTAAATAACAGATGATTGGCTACTACTATACTACTACATCGTTTGGTTGAGCACCACGAGACATCGTCTATGGACATAATCTCCGAGAATTCTGTTGATATCAGAAAAATGCTGAAAAAATGTATGCAGCAATCTCAACAACTTCAATACCACAGGGATTATATCAAATAAAAATGTAAAATTCTATGATTTCTTTTGTTATCATACTTATCGTTTACAGTCAAAACGATAACTTTTAGTATAAGTTTAAGTACAAATTAACGTTATCTTATATTTAAAAAAATATTAGATAACTTATCAGAAGTATAGACTATTATTTTACCTTTAGATTCAAAAAAAATTTGTTTACAAATTTTTCATATTCATTAATAGATCAAAGTATTGAAATAATTATAGGCTGTTTTTTATTGAATTAGTATTGTTTTAAATTTTGATTTGGTATTTTAAGGAAATGGTTGACATTTTTTATTAAAATATTATTATGCAATAAAACAAGCTGTAACCCTATGCAAGTCTAAGAACAATCTGATGCAATTCTGAAATTGATTTTGATACCACCCTGACGCAATTCTAGGAATGAATAAAATGCAATTTGATACTTATACTTATTGTTACTGATAACTAAATGATATTATGCTAAAATACTATAATATAACACCATATAATATAAAAAAATATTGTAATATAATATAAATATAATAAATTAACCAAATATTAAATTTATATAGAAGTATTAATTATTTCAAACACTGGAAGCAATAAATAATTATATAAAAAAAATTTAATAGCAAACAAATAGTAATAGTATTTAAAATAATCATCGTCTTTCTTAAACTATTACTTTTTATTTTAACTGTAAGAATGATTCGAAAAGAGCGAAAGAATTTGAAAATGAATTAGGGACTATGTGCTGTTGGAGTTTCTAAAAGAACAGAAAGTTGCATCAGGCTTATACCTGTGGGAGTGTGTCCATTGTCAATGGTCTACGCTTCTGAGAAATTTCTTTGCTGTTACGTGCTTTCAAGCATACGCGCCACTCGCCATACTACAAGAGTCAAAATATTTTAAAATATATTATTAAAAAAATATACGAAGATGATGAATTTGTATAAAAATCGTTAAAAAATTGCAATTACATTTAAAATTGGATAATAAACGTATTCGATTTCCGAAGATCGATATTGCTATGGCGTTAATCTTATGTATACAATTATACCCTGGCTGGTAGAGGTATAAAAAGTGGGAGACAAGGTCACCTTAAGAAACGCAACTGAAGAGAGAGTTCTGTCAGTTCAGTCAGTAGTAAACCGGTGTGCCGGCTGCTAGTATCGTTTTTAACGTTCACTTCTCCTACCTGTTCAAATCAACAATTTTTCAAAATTTCAGATCAGTGAGTCTACGATCGAAATATATTTGGAAGGTCAGTAAAAGTATTTTTTTTCTTTTAACTATTGAACTTAAAAAATAATATTCCTTTCATTTTTAACAATTAAATAATATAAACAATTGAAAATAAGTAATAAGATGGACGTGTAATAAATTATGCGTGATATAACAGTAAAATTTGTATTTTTTATTTCTTCTACAATTTTATTGATTTCTTTTTGTAAAAAAAGAATTTAATCTCTTGAGGAATAAATGCTGAATTGAATTATCGTTCTTGGATTTTCGTTACTTTTACTTTTACTTTTCTTTTTATAACACAATGAAATGTCATTAATTTCAAAATGTAGATATTTAGTTGATTTCTTTCTTATTGCAATGTTCACTACATGAATTTTTTAGTAGAGTTCTATTAATAAATAATAAATTTATTATTATAAATATATTTATTTGTAATTACATTTAAGTAGTGGGGTGTTAGAATTACAGAGTGTTCTAAAAGTTGTTTTCCTAAACCCAAAAATTAGAAATTTATTATATATTAAAATTTTTGTGCGTACGATGTCTTGCAAGATTACGTCAGGGTTATGTCAGAAACCTTTTTTTTTTATAAAATACTTTTAAAACACCGTGTATATTAAATATCAGCTTTAATATACTGATTAAGCTCGTGTCTCTAATGCATTTTTAACGATTATCGTGATGCCACTTTACGGCTTCGTTTTATTACAATGTCAGTTTTTCTTCCACGAAAATGTGGTTTGTGTGGGTGGGTAAATGGAATTGTGTTAGTTTGAGTTCCTTCCCTTTTGGACGATTCGATTCAAAATAAGATACGCCACGCTCTCCAGCTGTGATTCTTATATTGACTACTGAAAATGACTATTGACGTTAGTCGAAAAAAAATTATAATTAAAATTCTTTTACATATGGTAACGAAATATTTTTCTACACTTTTGGAGACTAAGAATTATTTCTTTAATGTTAGCCAAATAAAATATTCTATACAAATTATTCGTATTTACATAAAAAAAAAAAATATATTCGCGCAGATCATATTTTTCCATAGTAATAATAAATTTAAAAAAGAAAAATAAAGGTAATAAAGAATCATATTTTTTCAGATTTATACGATTTGATTTGTTTGCCACTTGATAGATTTATACTAACAATTTTTCATAAATTTGAAACTGATGTTAATTTTAAGATTTAATCTTTACTGATTTAAAATAAATTTTTATCTAAATTAATAAATCTGAGAATTTAAATAAATTTTCAAATTTATGATTAAATAGAATGATTCTTTAATTAATTTTTATGTGAAATATATTTTTCGAATATAAAGTTTGACGATTTTTAATTTTTCTACTGATAAATAAAATTCATTTCAACATTTATTTTATTTTATTGTTTTTGTGAATAAAATCCAAGGGGAATTTGATAAAATTTGACTTTTAATTATGTCGGATTAAATGGGTTTAAAAAAAAACTTTGCTTTTAATTCTTTAAAATATTATCGTATTTAAAAATTGATTTTAAACATTTCTTATTATTTAGTTTTTATTATAAATCAATTTAACTTTATATTTAAAAAATATATTTTACAGAAAAAATATTAAACAAAAAATCATATATTTTTGGTAAATTTATAGAATATTTAATAAGAAAATTTAGCTGGTGCTAATACTATTTTCATTCAACACTGCATGTATGCTTTATGCTATACGTGATTTTTTATAAAACATTTTTCATTTCACATTCGATTGATACAAAATATTAATTTTTATTTTTACAAAAGCTTCTTCGAATATTTTTTTCTCGAATATTTTCTAATTTTCCAACCAATCACGTTCATCTTCTTCGTTTCTAAAATACGGAAGCATAATAAAATTTGTTAAAAATAGCCATTTGCTTCGACCATCGGTATCATCTCGAATAGGCAGGAAACATAAACGTGTAAACGTGAAGATATTTGACCTCTTTGACCTTCCGAGTGGGATGACCTTGAGGAAATTTTTACACTTCCAAAATGTTTGTTCGTACTTTTACACGTCATAAAAACATTTGAACTTTTTGGTAACAAGATATCTACATACTGTCCTTTGTTACATACATCGATATAGAATGACAATCGATAATAACGCGCATAGAAATAATCTAAAAATTTAATCAACTGTATATTTAAACACAATAATCTGTTTTGAAAATGTCAGTGCGATTATCAATGCTATTATTAATAATTTTTTTTTGGGAATATCCCGAAGTCATGATATAAATAAATGATAACTTTTGATTATTAAAAAATATTAAAAATTCAATAAAAAAATGAAATATTAAAATAATAGTGAATAAATAATAGGATATATACTAAAATATATCTTTGCTGACGTTTTATTTATCTTTTCCAGGAAAATGTCGTCGTTGAACGAAAAATTGTTGACCAATGTCGTAGAGCCCACTTCCAATGGAAAAAATAAAGTTACTGTTGTTGGCGTTGGTCAGGTTGGAATGGCATGTGCCTTCAGTATTTTGACGAACGTAAGTAAATTATTTATTTTTTTAATATAAAAAAAAATTAATAACAAATTGAGAAAAAAATCATCAAAATAGTCTAATTTTGACGTTAATGTGTTATTCTTATAAATACAAAAATAATACGCATATTTTTTTAATCAATCTAAACTACTTTATTTATTTACTTATTTTCATTTACAGAACGTGTCGAATGATCTCGTACTCGTCGATGTGATGGCGGACAAGTTGAAAGGAGAAATGATGGATCTCCAACATGGTAGTGCATTTTTGAAGAACGCAAGGATCAATGCCAGTACTGATTATGCAGCCACAGCAAATTCGACTTTGTGTATCGTGACTGCTGGTGCTCGTCAACGAGAAGGTGAAAGCAGACTCGATCTCGTTCAAAGAAACATTGAGATCTTCAAAGGAATCATTCCTCAGCTCGTCAAATATAGCCCTAATACGATCTTATTGATTGTATCTAATCCTGTTGACATTTTAACTTACGTCGCATGGAAACTATCCGGTTTACCGCAGAACCGCGTTATCGGTAGTGGAACCAATTTGGATTCTACGCGTTTCCGTTTCCTGCTTTCTCAAAAGCTCAACGTAGCACCAACCTCTTGTCATGCTTGGGTAATAGGAGAACATGGTGATAGTAGCGGTAAGTTGGTTATCAAAATTTTTTTTTTGAAAAAGGATTTTCATTAATTTGGTTTAAAAATTACAATTATTTGAAGAATTTCTTTCTTAGAACATAATAAAAATACAAAATTTAAATTTGAGTCTAATACTTATTGACTTTTTTAGAGCATTTCAATATTAATTTTTATTGAAAAATATTTATAATCGTGGAAATGAAAACCGTTTGAATCCTGTATCGCTAAACACGTGTGTTGATGATATTTACAATTTTATTTCTTTTCACACACACACACAGTATCCAGAAAAGGATATAAATAAATATAATTAAATTACAAAAGAATATATTTCTTTGAATAGATTGATAATATCCTTTTATTTTAAAATAAATTCCCTAAAATTATCATAGTTTTTATCTTTTTAGTACCACTCTGGTCCAGTGTGAATGTCGCTGGTGTACGTTTCCGTGAGCTTAAACCTAACATTGGTACTAGCACAGACGAAGAACATTGGGATGATGTGCATAAACAAGTCGTCCAAAGTGCATATGAAGTTATCAAGCTCAAAGGTTATACTTCTTGGGCAATCGGGCTTAACGTATCGAGTCTTGCAGCAACGATATTGCGAAACACTCATCAAGTGCACGCTGTTACCGTCAAAGTTACTGTGAGTCGATAAAGTAAAACTCTTTATATACTACATAAGATAATTTCTGTAATATCATCTATCAATAGAATCTATTTTTTATTCATATATATTTTCACAATATCTACACTGACATTAAAAATTGACTTTTAAACATTAAATAATATTTATGATATTTTAGGGTCATCATGGAATTACTGAGGAAGTTTTCTTATCTTTACCATCAATGTTGGGTGAAAACGGTGTCACATCTATTGTTAATCAAATATTGACGGAGGAAGAACGGAAACTGCTTCAAAAATCAGCTCAGACAATACACGAAGTCCAGAAAAATTTGGACCTTTGAAGCAACAGTATTGCGTGCATATAATTATATTAGCATTTTTTTTGTCTTTTACGTGTCGTGCATGTTTAATGTATATTTATTTTCATTAGGCTTCAACTACTCTTAAGCGCAAGTGTAAATTCGGTGATTACTTCCGATATTTTCACTTATATCATGTCGTTGTATTTATTTAACTTTTATTTATATAATTCTACAAAAGCTTAAGTTATTATAATTTGTTAATTGTTTTTGATGAATACTAAAGGTTTTAATACGATATTATTTATTTTATAATTTACAAATTGCATTCATTTTTACTTTTCTTCTTTATTTCATGATAAGTTCATACAAATGTAGCAATTATGTTTTGGAAGCAACTAAAAAAGTATGAGCTCCAGTATTAACATTGTAGTTTAATTATCATTGATGTTGTGATATCATTATAGTAGTTTATGTCTTTATAAAACATCGTAGATCTAAATTCATTACTACAATCATGACAAAAATTTGTATCTACTGCATACATATAAATGACAAAAAAGATGTAAATCAGCCAATTATATATTTTACAAAAAAAAACTATAAACTATCGTACCACAAGCTTCTTGCGTTTTTATATGAGTCTTTATATTTTTATTATAAAAAACAAATATTTATAATATAAGTTTTATAATTACTTGACAAAAAGAAAAAGAAAAACTATTTTACTTCAAGTATCTAACCTATTTAACAATCAATAATAACCTGTCGATTAAGCCGTTCAAAAACCAAACCGAATAATTTCAATTTTTAAAAATTTTAAATTTTAATGACAGAACACTAGATTGATTTTACAAACTTTTTATATACAAAATAAATTTATTGTGTTATAATAATTAATAATTTAATTATTTAATAAAGTTAGCAACGCATAGAATAATTTAGTTTCACTTCAATTGCATGTGGATACCACGCATATATTTCTTTTTTAGCCTAACGGTGATATTGCATTTCTCATAGTTAAAAATACAATTAACGATACCCCTTATAAAAATTGGAACAAAATTAAAATTTTTTAAATATTTGTATTTTCAAACAAATTATGAACAATAATATGTTTTTTTCGAACAGAATATTGACAATAATGATAAATATTATCTCTTGTTAAATCTTAATAATACTCGTTTCACTGGTTTTAAGGATATGCCGAATTTTAGGTCAATGTCTTCAACTTTTCATCTATTTGAAGGGACTAGTTATGAAAAAGGAAGAAGGCACCGAAAGGCGTTCCGAGCGAGGAAGGGCGCAAAGGAGACTAGCTCCCTTGCGTCCGCCTTAGGCTAGGATTAAAACTACCCGTAGTTAGTAAGAATTATACATATTTTTTAATGTACATAAACGGGAGAGAACTGGGTAAATTCCGTCTCAGTTGAACGGGGGTGGGTACGGGATGTATTTGTAATCCGTCCGTCGCGGGGTTTCATCTACCCACCCTTTGTGTGTTAGAATTAAGGTTATCGGGAGGTTTTTTAGTCGGTAGGCAGCCCGATCCTAAGGTATATCCTCACGCGAGCTGAATCTGACACTCCCCTGGGTACTGGACCCAGGGGCCTATGAAGGTTTTTCCTCCTGATGAAACAAAAAAAAAAGGATTAAAAGTACCCCAGCAGCACGCGTTTCGTAATAGCATAAACGCTGCCTTTGTTTCGTTGTCGTACGTTGTTATAAGTTTGCATATGGTGCGTGCAGTATGAGTATATAGGATGGAATGGACCCGGTCAGCACGTCAAAAAGCGAATGACTGAGTCAATGCAATATAGTATGTGCATGAGCCTTTGAATGAGTGATTACCACTGTAAGTGTGTCCAAAAAGCTATATATGTGCTAAAAGCTAAAGTATGTGCGTCTGCGTTTTGTGCGATATGGTATGAGTATGAGAGCGGAGGGAAATCTCTCCTGGCTTATCGAAGGATGCGCAGGGTGTATAACTTATCCGTCGGTCTGGGGTTCTACCTTTCTCTCTGGTATGTCAGTATCATACATTAGGAGATTTTTTAGTCCGTAGGCGGCCCGTATTGGAACTGATCTAGCCAGGCTTCTCTTGGCTAGGACGGAATCCCGGACGGATTGAATCCGACACTATCTCAGATAACGGGCCCGAAATGCCTTTTTCCTCCTGTCGTAACAAAAAAAGGCTTACTCTAATAAGGGCACCTCATGTCCCTGATGTCACTGGATCGAATACGCGATGGGGAGGAAATGTTTTTCCTAGATTTTTATTTTTATTCATCCTTATTTTCGTTATTGTATTATAAAATATGTTTAATTCGCTTTATCTGTTTGTTTTTTTTTATTTTTTTAGAAAATGTTATATTAATTTTATAGGGGACATAGTCAAAAAAATAGGTGCATTTATATTTAGAGCGTATTAAGTTTTTTATATTTGCAAATGTTTTTATTTTATTATAAAATAAACATTACTCAAGTAATATAATAAGTAATTGTAAATAAAATAACACGCAAAAACTAACATAAATTAATTTCTTGGCATGCCTGGCACGATACATTGTTCAGGATGATATTCGTCGTACAGATTAAAAATGATGAATGAAATAATGAAAAAAGAAATCAAACAAAAAATTTCTCCCCGTCGAGGACTTGATGATCCAGTAACATCAGGGACATAAAACCGCGTTGCTACCCGTTACGTTACCGAAGCAAACGACATAATGTAAATAAGAATTTTTATGAAATTTTTACCCAGCTTTTTTCGCAAATTGTTGGCTATAAGTAAATTTTCACGAATGCAATGTATAGTCCTCATGGATCACTACAAGTGTACAAAGTTTGAAAAAATCTGAGATTGCAAATGATGAAAGTGTCTTTGTAAGCCCAGCTATTTGGAAATGAAAAACAAATATATATAGAAAATTAAAAATCCACATTTTTATTAACCTTATAACTAATATATTATAAAGGTAGTTTTTAAAATAAATTTAATAATTCCGCAGGTTACGATATTTTTAAAAGCAATTTCTTTTATGCAAACATACAACACAAAAATTACAGAGAAAAAAGATAAAAACTAGAAAACTCGTTGCCGGTCCTTTATGTCTTATAATTAGCATTAAAATACGAGAAATCTCGTGAGCGGTCTTTAAGTGTTAATAAAAGACTTAGGATTATATAACTTCATTTTGCATACTAGTCTAATTGCGACAATTAATTTTATTAATTCGAAAGAAAATAGAAGATTTTTCCTATCCTATTGAAATGATAAATTGAAGTGCGAAAAAAGAGACGTCTTATCACATGGTTTTTTTTCTCCGGTAGTTTATGTATCCCTATTACATGCCTTATTATCTCGTCTGTTTAGGATTCGTAATTAATAAGTGGAAAAATACTTTCTAACGCGTATTTATTTTTTTTATAACAATTATATTGAAATCTGAATTTAAATTTGAGTTATTTAAATTTGTCTAATAATGATATAGTAGTAAAAGGGTTAGTTACAAATGTCGGCCTAGGATTATAGTCCTATACTTAAGGATCATTTGGTCATATAATTTTTATAAACTATTTTTTCAACGAAAACAATGAATAATGGTTTTACATTTTTTGACGCGTATAAACGCATAAAATGTATATTATTCATTTCTAAATAAAATAAAATATTTTGTTCACAATCAAATTGGTTAAAATCTCATTCTAGTATATTAGAATATAATATATGTTTTTTTTAAAGCGGTCATTTGACCGTTCATGGTAGAAATATGTATACACAAAGTGTCGATAGGTTTAGTATTAATTAATTCAACCCCAATGTATATCCGTCACTGTTAAATTAGTTACAAGTGCAGTAACCATGGATTCGTATAATAATTGACAAACTGCGGTAATGGCAGTATATCTAAGTTTCTACGAATGTCGCTCGAAAATGTCTGGCCCGATACGACACGAGCGAGGGTAAAGGACTGTCGAAAAACACGTGAAAAATCAAGGGGAATCGCGTGATTAGAGCAATGGTACTTACCCTACAATTCTCTTCTTCATTTTTACGTGTCTGTTTGAAAAATTGGGAATATGTAACGTCGAAAAGAAATCTTGGTATAAATCGAGGTCTTCGAAATTTGCCACCGACAATATTTAAGAATATCTTAAACGGTAAAAATAATGGGAAGAGAATCGAATCGGCGTCATTCACAGAGGATGCTTCTTGTGGTTCTGATAAACAACGAACAGATTTACAGTAAGAATTGTGAATCACCGTTTGCATTAAGAAATTTTTTTATTCTTTTCCTTTTTTTCCCTGAAATGCAATTGTTTATTCAACGTTATCCTATTTGATGTTATTTGTTCTTATCATTTAGACCGATGTGTCTGCGTGAAGAACTTTTATGCAAGGTTTCCGAGCCTGTAAGAGATTGTTGTCATAAAGTATCTATCGTTGGGGCTGGTATGGTCGGAATTGGTGTTGCCACTGCACTTCTATTTCAGGTATAAGTTTCTTTCTCTCTTTTTCTTTATTTTGACTTTCTTCTTTTCCTCTCCATTCACAATTTATATCGAAGTAAAGTGAAATTTCATATGTCATACGAGAAAATCGTATTACTGCATACGAAATCTTACATATAAGGGTGAATCTCTTAACACGACGACCTTAAATAACTCATAAGTTATTCGTTATACGAAAAAATGTTTCAAAAAAAAGTTTAATGGTTCCTAGGGGATATACAGTGCTTTAATCTGTTTTTTATTACCTTAGTTTTTTATTGAGATATAAAGGCCTTTCTTAGACAAAATATGATAATTTATTCGAATTCGAAAAAAAATATTAGCCATTTCATGTAAAAAACTGAAGGTAATCCTAATATCTAGATAAAAAGGTAAGATAATATAAAACAGATTAGAATACTGTATGTCCCTTTAGACACCATTAAACTTTTGTTTGAAACATTTTTTCGTACAACGTATAACTTACAAATTATTTAAAGTTTTCATATTAGTAAACTCATCTTGTATAATCAGTAATCTCGGAGTGTACAAGAAATTCATAATATCATAATAGTTATTTAATAATCGTTGAACGCGTATTTTTAATATTAGAAAATTACATCTCATATTGCTATCGTGGATGCATTTCCGAAAAAACTCGAAGGAGAGGGCATGGATATTTCTCATGGCTCAGTTCTTATAGGAGATCCACGAATTGATTTTGATACAGGTAATACAATGTTTTCATTCATTTTTACAAATAGGACGCTCTATATGTCAAAGTATACAGGGTAGTAAAAAAAGGATCCAAAATTGTAAGGACTTATAGTACTTACTAACTAAGAGGAATAAACAATTTATAATTAACATGGGTCCTAAAATCAATAACTTATATCCTTTAGATATAAATAAATTGTTATTATTCATGAGCGTAATGTATATCTAAATAAATTCTTTTGTGTAAATTTAAAATCTGGCCAAAAGACTCGTTTACATTATCGAACGCACATAAATAATAAAAGTTAATTTATAACAAAAGGATTGATTTTAGGACTTATATTAATTAGACATTTTTCATTCGTCTCGGTGAGTACTATAAGCTTTTAAAATACTGAACCCTTTTTTTACCATCCCTTGTATACTTATTAATTTGTGAATACTTTTTCGTAGATTTCTGTATCACGAGCAACTCCAAGGTGGTGATAGTTTGTGCTGGGGTGAGACAAGAAAAGGGTGAAAGCCGTTTGGATTTAACGAAGCGTAACACTGACATAATCAAAACAATAATACCTTCTTTATTAAGTTTTAGTCCCAACGCAGTTTTCGTTGTTGCCAGTAATCCAGGTTAATACGAATTTGATTGATCGTAAATTCCAATTTACAAAAATTTAATTGTGAGCATAACAAATATATGTATTTATTTCTTATATTGCAGTCGATATTCTTTCATGGGTAACATGGAAAGCGAGCGGTTTGCCATTCCATCGTATTATCGGTAGCGGAACTTACATAGATACTTGCAGATTTCGATACTTAATTTCCGATCGTTTAGGTATCGCTCCAAGTTCCGTTAATGCTTATATTATAGGCGAGCATGGAGATTCTCAAGGTCAGTTGCATTCTTTATATATGTATAAATTGTTTCCTCAGTTTTCATTAATTTTTTCCTACATTTCTATAAAGAAAAAAATATATGGATATATTATACGCATATGTATGTGTAGGTAATTGTAACAGTGAACTAACAATAAATAAAAAAAAAATTGATTTTATAATTTAATTTTATATTTTACAATTATTTATATTATAAAATAAATTATGATGATTCATTTTTTCAAATTCTTTTTACTCAGATCAGTCCATTGTCAAAATTATTGATCTATACACAAGGCGTCATGTAAACTAGTGGTATACGGCGATATCGTAAATTATTCATTCATACGCCTTTTTTTTTTATGAGCCTTTTCTTAAGCAAATTTACAATAAATATTATACTGTAAACATATACAAATTATTTATTTGAACTAATGATAATTAAAATTTTTAACTTTATATCAATTCCTCTTAACAAGTTTCAATAATTGCTAATAGTTTCTCATATACTTACTATTAGTTATACCATTTCTTATAGTTCCACTTTGGTCGGGAGTAAATGTCGCAGGTGTGCAATTTCGTGATATTATTCCGAATATTGGTTTGGAAACTGACGAAGAGAAATGGCACGAACTTTCCAAAGAAGTTATTGGCTTGTAAGTTAAACTTTTTAAAAATCAAAATTACATTATTAAAAAGTTATAAAATTCGTACGCAAAAAGAAAAAATAATTTATACGAGTACGTAATAATTGATTTTCTTGTATTTTAGAGGTGCGACCGTCAGATGTTTGAAAGGATATACGAACATTGGTATAGGACTTTGTGTAGCTGATATTGTAAATGCAATATTGGGGAATGCACAACGCGTCATAACAGTGTCGACTATGATTCAAGTACTATCATACAAATACTCGTATTATTATTTCAATGTATTCCCTCATTTAACAAGTTTTTTTTACTTTTATTTAATAAGTATTATATGAAAGACAAAAATTGTGTATCGTTGGTTCCAAAAATCTGTTTTTTATTTTATTTTATAAAAATTATTATACAAAATGAGATTTACAGTGAATAATTATTGAGGTATTTATAAAACAAGTTTTATTTCAAGTGATTTTTTAAAGATGAATTTGACTTGAAAAAGGGTGAATTTGAAGTGCAAAACTTATATATATATTTTGGCTTTCGTTTTGTTTTCTTAGGGACATTTCGACATTTGTCACGAAATGTATTTGTCACTACCCTGCGTAATTGGAGAACATGGCGTCACAAAGATAGTAAGACAACGTATGACCGAATTCGAGAAGAAGTTATTTCAAAGCTCTGCAAATATCGTGTATAATGTTCAAAAGGATATCAAGTTATAGTCGACTTCGAATTGGTCGAACGAGAACGTCATTCATTTTCGTACTACGTTTAACTTGACATTTAAAAAAAAGTATTGTTGGTTTTAATAAATCACATGTCGTCTTTTGATTCTTTTCGCGCGTGACTTATCTCTATAATAATACGAAACTCTAAAGAATTTATAATTTCAGATTTCCGAGAAACGTTCGGTTCTTATTCTGCATATTATTCACTTTTAATATTTTTTGTTAAGTATTATTAGTTTGATTGATAAGTAATGTTGGAATGGTTATATCAAAAAATACTAGTTTTTATTTATTTAGATATAAAATACTAAAAAGTGTTTAAATAGACAAAATATTTTTTATGATTTCTATTTATTTATATAGAAACTATTACAATAAATTTACAATAAATATTATAACTTACATTTACCGTTATTATCGTAGCTCGTGGACCATCAATGGACATATTATTTAATTAGATATAAGATACTAACACTTTTTTCTGTGCAAAGTATAATAGTATTTATTATTTATTTCGACAAAATATTTAATATTCGCAATAGAAAACATTACTTTTATATTCATTTAAATATAAACTACTAGAAATTTTTAAATTACTTATTCAAGTAACTTAATATTAGTTATGAATTTAATAAAAATATATGAATTATTTCTTGATCTCGTAATTCATAGAACTTGCAGCATGATCTCGTCTAAACTCAAGGAACACGGTAAACGTAAGATAGCGACGTATTTTTCCAGAAAAAGAACTTATGTTATAAATAAATGACATACACCATAATTTTTGAATTTTTATATGATCGTTCCTGGAAGTATAATAAAAACTTTAATTCTAATCGAAATCTTTTTAAATTATTAACGAAAAATCTCATGTCAGCGAGATTAAATAGTATTTTAAAACCTTCTATTTTACATATTTCTTTTAAATCTTTTTGTAACCTATTTGCATCATTAACTAACTTTTTCTTGTCACTATCATACTTATGAAGCAAAGTAAAGGTCACAAAGGCCTAATGTTTCATTCTTTCTTATAATATGGGTTAAGCATCGTTATATTCCAAATCATTATTAGTATTAAAATAAAAGATGGACGGTTGTGTAATTCTCTATCGAACGAAAATAACGTCTACGTTAAATACGTCCAAGAATTACCACAAGGAAATTCTTTCTTCTACTTGGAAGTTTATTAAGTAAAAAGAGAATGCAGGAGAAGGTGAAAGGTGACCGTTGGATGGTATAGGAAGGTCATACCACGACACTAAGGACCATGTGCCGCAGGCTAGGCCACTGCAAGGTGAGAGGAAGCTTTGCTCATTAGTCGTCAGATGTCGCTCGGAAATATTCCATTCCACTCCAACACCGTGTATACATGTATACTTGGCTAGAAGGTAAAAACAGGGCCGTACTCATCAATCGGTTCTATATGATATACTTACAATGAATTAAAATAAATTCAAATACTTCGAAATAATTCAATAACAGTTCTGAGTGTCTTCAATTCTTTTTTCACATATGTTTTTTTTTTTTAACAATTTTTAAAATTTTCTTAATAAAACTCAAGTAAGTGTAGCGAACAATAATAACTTCGAGAAACATCGTTTAAATATCTCTCTGCGAATGATACGAATTCGAGTGTTCTACTTCTGCTCAAAAAAGATCCATTTGGGATACCAGACGTGCCTTTGCAATCTAAAAAAGAATTTAGCTCGTAAATCATATGTGAAAAGTACTTTCGCGTCAGAGTACATCAATTCTCATCTGCCAACATGTCATATATTTTTATTGTACGATTATTTAATTATATATATTAGGTATCCCAAAAGTTGCTTTGCCCGAGAAAAGAAGACATTATTATTGGCTTTTATTAATATTAGGTTAAGTAATAAGTTCATGCGGTTTTCTTTCTAAGTAAATAAACGGCTATACCGCAAAGATTTGTTGGTTAACCTCATGGAATTACAATATTTTGTTGTTTTATTTCAAGATATGAATCTCTTCCAATTCCTGAATTGTTAAAAGGAAATTTTACTTTTCAGCTCACTCAGTAAAGCGACTTTTAGGACACCCTTTATATATTACATATGTATGTAAATAAAATGTATGTATATAGATACACACGCATAAACATAGAAATATATGCTTGTACTTGCATGAGGCCAGTATTTTCGCAAACCAAGATACTCTCGAATAATATTTTTCTTACGAAAGATAAGCCAATTCGACGGCGACAAATAATTCAAGCGACACGAACATTCCAGATTATTTTATTTTTATTTTCGACAGTTAATATTTAAGAAATCTTTACGACTCTTGATTAAGATCATCTAGAGCCTTTGTTAATCCATAATAATAATAATAATTATAATATCAGGAAATAATGGAAGACTTTTACATTGTAAATAAAATTTGAAACGATTCGTTGTTCCACTTTAAATGTTAACATTTTTGTAAACGAGCATATATGCAGTATGCATTTACGCATGATATGCATGACGTAATGCAAAATACTTATTTATTGTTGCGAGAGACTTTATCGAAAGGACAAGCGCGCGTCTACAAATACTTTTCCATCTTCACATTTTTCAATCGATCGAATCTCTCTTTGGAGCCAACGACTTTCTGGGCTTTCTCTCTCGACGATCGGAAAACGCGTTGTCATCGTTTCAAATAAACAATTACCTTAGATTTATCAAATAATTATTTTCGTTTCTCTATGATTCGATAAACAAATAGTAATTTGGAAAAGTACTTTCTTTAGAGAAGATTATCGTAGAAAATATTTCATGGAAAAAATTGCTAAGATAATTGAATGATGGAATGAAAATTATCATTTGATTATTAATGTGATGGATAAGAAAAGAGAAAAAAAAGAAAAAAAAAGAAAAACAAAAAACTGTGATTATATACGAATGGAAATGAAAGATCAGGGTATCAAAGTGAACTATATCCGTTACTGTTCGGGCCAGGTAGAGGTGGCAGAATCGGGCCCCGTTCTCCGGATGACTTCTGTCGTCCGTCAGTGGGGCTCAGTCAGTAGACAGTCGGTCCGCCCTGTCAGCTGGTCTCTTCCAATCGCGCGTCAACTGAACTGCCGAATGGGTAATCCGAGCGCGGCAGAGAGACAATTGGATAAACATTTGGTCAATAGTTTACCTTATCTTTGTTTCTAATAAACGAGGAATTTATTCTACTAGGTATAGATAATAATAATAATAAGAAAAAAAAAAAGAAAAAAAAAGAAATAATTCGAAATAAAGGGCAAAGGTTGTAAACGGGGCCCGCGCGGGCCGCATGTGCGCGAGTGTGCAGTTTTTCCACCGGAAACATCAGCGACACGGTGCGAGGGATCGGTCTACGCGAGGAAGACGAAAACGTAGGAGAGGAAAGGAAGCGACGGGAGGAGGAGGAGGAGGAGGAGGAGAAGAAGGAAGTGAAGGAAACAAGGAAAGTTGCGTTTTAAAAATAAGAGTATTAAATAAATAAAGAAAGTAGAGAAGTTTTATATATCAAAAAAAAAGAAAAGAAGAAAAAAAGGAAAGAGGAAAGGAAGAAAAGAAGGAAGGAAGAGAAGAGTTCGACCGGTCAGGCAGGAAATGACTATATCGTACGCGAGCGAAGTGCCAAACGGCTCCAGCTTTGGCTGCTTCTGGAGGATCCTGGTCAAGTAAGTCACTTTCCTGTATTTTCTTTTTTAATTAAACATTTTTTTTTTTATTTCCGCTTTCTATAATCTTTCATCGTCGGTGCACGATGTCATTGCTCGTTAATTATATGATATAGAAAGAATCGTTTAAGTTCGGTGCCTTAGCAACAGTTGGAAGAATCTTTAATTCTTCCTTTACTTTCTTCATTTACTTTATCATATTTTTCTTTAGAAAAAGACAATAATATAACGCTCTTAGATAAGCCTAATTACCTAACTTCGAAGTGTCTTTTTTTCTTTTTTTTCCTTTTTGTTTGCGAGAGTTTCGCGATTCTTCCATATCGGCGAGGCGCAGCAATCGGAGTCCTTGATCTAGAAATGTAATGCTAGTTTCCGACAAACGTCGATACCGCCAGTGTAGAGAGAACTTTAGTGGAACTCTTTTATATGTGACAAGACCGTCCGTCCGTCGTTCTTCGAATTACCTTGTCAAAGTTTGAGTTACATTTTGCAATCAGGTCAAAGTCCAAAATTTCTTCTGAACGATTAGATAATTGTTAGAATAGAAAATATTAAGAATTATAAGTTTTCCTTCGTGGAAAACGCTCTAATCGAGTTTATGCTTTTGTTAAGTTCAATTTAAAAAAAAAATAGATTACAAGAATCATAAGATTTACATATATGCAGCGTGCAGATCAGTTTTCTAAAATTGATGAGTACAACAGTTTAAAATAATTTGTTTTTCTTATTATGTTATCGCAGCCTAATTGTTTTTTAATATACGATTTCTAAGAAACTGGTATACTGGAGTTACTATTTATTAGTATTAAAAATACTCGTAAAAATATTCTTCTAGACGAATTTCTTGATATATCTTATAAATTTAAAACTTTTATTGTTTTGATAATAAAACAGCAATTATTACTTAATGATCAAATATTTGGATTGCTGCTTATAGATTGAAAAACAACGCAATAGCAACACAAGAAATTTCCAATTTTGGTAAATGACTTCATATGCTATAAACATTGAAATAGTTCGATAAGAATGTGTATCTTAATAGGACAACATTTGAAATCGTTACAACATTAGTTTTTCTCTACATACGATGGTAAGAAAGCAAGCGAACTTTGTAACCGGATTATCGAGAAGTTTGGTGTGGAACTGGTCCAGGAAATTGGAGCACCAACTTCCAGACGGTATGCATAGTTGTTGCTGTGCTATGTAAGACGAAGACATTGCGATATTGCGACCTGTAGATCATTGTGCAACATTTGACTTTCGATTCGATCTACCATTCTGTTCAATCGTTTGAATATATTCTATTACAAAAAAAGAAGAAAAATAAAAGAAAATAAATCCTGGAATAATGTTCTAAAGAATAAATTCTCAATCGATCCAATGAAGTTTTGATTTTAAACACGAAATTGTAAATTCTTAGTAATTTTAATTTTGAGTATTCGAAAATAAAGTTGTAACGCAGGAAATGAGATACATGTTAAAACTTGCTAACCCAAAAATGATGCTCGGTCAATGGATGTTTATAGTACGATCAATGTTTAGAGGAAAAAAGGTTGCCCATAAATCGATTTTAACCATAACTGAATACACGTTTAATTCGTAGTATTGTGGTTCCACTGAATTACGTCTCGAGTATTTCCCATTTGTAGTTGAAAAATTGTTTCAACAATAACAGCTATATTACCTGAACGACCATGTTACAATTTTTGTATATAATTATGATGTTATTTTTTATAGAAAATATATTGAAAATATATGAGCATGAAATTAATAAAACAATTATTATTTGTTTTACTTTTAAAATTACAATAATATGTTTTTCATTTCAAAACATGTGTTTTCAGTATGTGTTGTTGTTAAATATATATAGATCCAAAAATTGTATGAATGATCAGATTTTTATTTGAAATTGTAATTTTGCATTCAAATTTGATATATATAATTACATTCAATTATTATAAATTTAATATTCTATATATATATAATAATTAAGATATTGTTACACCTAAATGTAAATGTTAATAGATATAATTAAATTAAAAAATAATTTATTATCAAAAGATAAGTTATTTATTATTGTTTAAAAATGGTTTCCTTTTAATCATCTAGACCAGCAAAAAATTGATTATTTTAATTTAATCAGAATACCTGTCAATAAAAATTTGGTTGCATTATTTATCATATCTTATTAAATTCTACGGTATTTTTAAAAGTGATGATAAATATTTATAAGTAAATTTAAAGTATATTCTAATAAGTGAAATATTTTAAATATTCTTCGAATGCTCGTACAATATAATTCTACTGCAAAAGTAACTGTCTTCTTCTTACATAATCGTTTTCAAGAATCGGAGACATTGATGCTTGTCTCGAGAACATCCACCGAACATATAGAACTTTCAGAAATTATGCGAATAAGAATAAAATATTATACAATAGTTTCTTAGAAGACTTCTAAGGATTAGTATAATGACGTCGAGATTAGGTTTGTAACATTGAAAGAAACGCTCCAAGAGATCGATTTGTTCGGCATTGAAATATTCTGAGAAACGATATCGATTGTCTGTTCGAAAACACTTGATTAAGCAGAATTCGAGAATGTTGACAAATGTTTTTACGAGTGATTACGTTATACGTATTTCTCCTAAAATATAATACAATCTTGTGAATTATTATTAAATAAAGAAATAAACAAAAATAAAATTTGTATTTTATTGTAACAAATATTATTGTTATAAAGGAACGGTCATTCAATCGGTTCCGATAGGTATAAGTATACAGAGAATGTCGGAAGGTTTGATGTTAAAAAGATACAAAATTATCTACAGGATATTTTAAAAGTAGTTTTACCGAGTCAAGAAAATTTTATTCATTTAATTTAATTTTATCAAATAATTTTATCTTACAATTTTTCCTTAAGGGACCATATTTGATCTAACTTTTGTATATATAGATATAACTTTTGTATAAAAGAGAGAGAAAGAGAGAGAGAGAGGTAGAATTTAAATTAATTATAAATATTTATATTAAAAATATAAATTTTAATTATTAATAACATTTCAGAAAAAAAGGAAGTCTCCAGAATTGTTGCATCAAATTAAACATTTTTTATGAACATTTGATAATTGCAATGTCTGTTTTGTGGACTCATATTTTAACAATATTTATCAATAAAAATCTTAATATCTTGAAACGAAAGACAATATATGTGATTCCGTTAATAAATTAGAGTTGATTTTTCGTTTTTCTTTTGTAACTATAGATTTTAAAAAATTATAAATTATATAAATTTAATAAAACGAATTTTGAGACATCCTATCTATAAAAAGAAAGAGAGAAAAACAAGGAAAGAGAGAACGATGGTAACTTTTGTTTAACATTATCGATTTTGTCTGACATCATCATCGAACATCATCAGACAACAATGATAATGTCTTCAGGAGATCTTTGTTTAGAAACAAATAAAAAGAATTTGTCGTTTCTTAGTCTTGAAGAACATATGTCGCTTTTTAATAATAAATTTGCCGAGTTTATGTAAATCTATTTATACCGTATCCGGTCAAACGATTGATTTTTAATATAAGATTATATTTTTTACAATGGAAATCATTGTAAATTTTTTACGTACTTTAGTAACAAATAAAACAATTAAATAAACATATTATAATATAATTTTTTAATAATAAAATAATATTATACTTTAATAAGAATAAAATATTTGTAACTGTAATTATCATTGGGTCAAATACAAAAATTTGTAAGCAACCATTTGAGCGATGGTAATACTTTTAATATTAAAATGCCATTTATTAGCCTATTAAACCCTATTAGCCTAGATAAACAATTTTAAATGAATCCATAAAATTTGTATTTCATATTCCACTTTCAAGAAATTGTACAAATTTTGATATAAAACACAAGCCTAACATCGCATGCTAATGAAATAACGTATTTTCTGATATTTATGACATAATTCATAAAGTATTTTCCTTATGTCATTTGAAACCAGTTTTCTAATACTTGTCAATTGAAAGTTAATATTGGATACAAAATAACTTTAATAAACCAATAAAAATAAATTAAAGAAGGGACCTATAAAGTAATGATATAGATGATTATTAAAAATATTTATATTTATTGGTATGCCAACTAAATCGTGAAAAACGCATCTTACTCTTGCTCCACCGATTGCAACCGATTCAAACGTCCTTGTCGGAGCTCGTTTGTTGACATTTTCACGACCTTTAGACGTGGACCGTCGACAACTGTGGTGGCAGTGGCAGCATGAGATCTTCTCCGATCACAGTTTCTCTTTAGCGAGCAAGTCGTCTAAAGAACGAACGACTCCATCGAAACGGCCTTAACGGCTTTCACGTAAGAGATCTCGCTTTCTTATGTACGTTATACCACAGCTAACGTATGTACGCGCTTGCTGGCAAAACGAGAGCTTCTAACCACTATTGATACTTGCTCTATAAATATACCGTAATGTCTAGAAATAGAAAATATCTCTAATATCTCTCTTACCACAAATTCCTACAAGATGTACATCTTCATCGATTTGTAATATAGGTTTTAACTATCAATTTACCCTTTTGCTACTTACACTATCAAATTAACCCCTTTGTTAAGGATTAACATCCTTAACTTGATTCTTACCAAATATCCAATCAGAATAAACAAAAAATTATTTCATAAATATATATATATATATAATATTTTATAGGTATATTTCTATTTCGAAAAGAAAAAAAAGCGAAATAATTTGAGACTTACTTTACCGACTAATCATTTTAATTAGCTTTAATAATCCTAGTACTAACATATGTTGTGTGTGTAAATATACACCTGTTACTGTGGTATTCTAACAAACTGTAAAGAAAATTCTACGACAATTTACTAGAAATTTCTAATAAATTAATTACTTTCCTATCTCTGGCACCAGATATATTTTAGCGTCTCATAGATTGAAACATACTAATTTAACGAACGACGTATTTTGTTTACTCTTCGCAGTTCTAAAGATAATCACTACCGTTACTCTAACGTTCATTCGACTATTTTTAATATCATCTATTTTTTTTATTATACTCGCATACGTATTGGGTTATTCCATAGCTTAATTTTCCTCAATTACTCTGCGCCATGTTTTGACCTACGCACAACACGATAGATATAAAATCAACCTACGTTCGTACAATTACGGAAACGTTCAAATTATTCGTTTCAGGATACTTGTTTATATTTCCATTTATAACCGAATTCCTCAATAAAATATCGATGTTAAATCGATAAAAAAAAGAACCTTTGACGTGTTCTCTTATCGGATCTTGGCTCCTATTAGCGATTATTTATACTATTATACGTATATACGTGTAGAATATATACATGTAGAATATATACGTGTTTGTTCGTCACTACGAGTTCAAAGGAAAGAAAACGAAGATAATGCATAAATACTGTTGGTAATATCGAAAAGTGTAGGATGTTCGTGTTTGCCTTCGATGGTTCTCTCATTAATACAGGAAGAAATCGTTTTACTCTTTTCAAACGACACATAAGATGAAGCCGGCACGTAACTTTGTCTTTTTATTTCTTTATACTCTTTTCCAGTTTTTCCATAGTTACGAAGCGACGCACCAGCTGGAACGAACCAGCTTTTCTATCCGCTTCCATCGAGAAAATACTTTACTATAAGAACAAAAATAGAAGGATTACGATAAACGCTTCTATAAATACCTAGGGAGAATCCAGAACGATCTATAAATACGATACGTCTATCCAGAAATAGAAAATAATCTTAGGAAGTTTCTCGCAAGTAACTACTACGGTAATGGAATTTGAAAGCAGAAATTCTCTAACATCTTGCCAATTCGTTATAGGGCTAATAATTAATGATTGATATTATTATTATTTTCTGATTTTACGGATGATTAGATCGGATCATTTATTTATTTATTTAAGGGACAAATATATTTTCGATAAGATGGGATTACAACTTTTTCAATATTATTTTTTTTTCAATTTTATTTATTCATTTCATATTATATTTATACTGGATACATTGGAAACTCTTATGGTTTTTAGTAACGCTGGAAATAATTATTATAACCGATTACTAATGCAGTGTTGTGATTTAACCAAAAAAAAAAAGAATGATTGATAACTTTTTAAGAAAAGAAATTAATGTTAAGGAAAGAAACTAGATATTACATGAAATAACGAGACGTTTTATCCTCCTTGGCGTGAAAGTCAGTATGGTTTTAAGTAATACCAATCACATAATTGTTTGATAAAATTTAATGCTATTTTGATTTGATGTCTAGATCATAGTTTTCATCTTGTTTACATTTATTATTATTATTATTATTATTATTATTATTATTATTATTATTATTGTTATTATTATTATTTTCAATAAATTTATTTATTTTTATTGGATTTTTATTTTTTATTTTTAATCCTTACGATATATTTTATAAAACTGCGATAAAATTTTATTTTAAATATGACAGATTAGAACTTAATGTTGATTGTGTGTGTGTGAACTTAATATTATTAGGAAGTTTATTCAAAGTGCACGTTCAGATAGAATCTTGTCGTTATTCCAATTACTTAAACAGGGTCACATGGTATCGATCGATCGATCGATCGATCGCGAATTCGATTCCATTACCATCTTCTTCAAAAAACGAACAAACGATCAGTATCACAAATTTAGTTGTCGGTAGCCTCGCCTTTTTTACAAGCCTCACTCATGTTCAAAAACCGCGCACGGTTAGTATCGTTTTTGCACCACTACGAATAACAATGAGAGACCCAATGGAGGAAGACTGCTCTGCGATGCGCTTCGATAAGGTGGCACACATTTCGTCGTTTAACTTGCTCGTTTCTTGAGCGCGTGTGCATATGTGCATACGAGCGTGCGTTCGTACGAACGTAACAAATGCATTTTTTGAAACTCGAGTGCCGCTACGTTCTTATCGACTCGCCTAGAAACACGCAACTGACCCAACCAGTGTCCACTGTGTGATCTTCGCTACGTGACTATCGTTAATTTGCATGTTTTATTTGTAAAAAAGAAATTACAATATTTGTCAAAAAAATAAAAATATAATTATTAATAAAATTTATCAAATTGATAAATTTTAATTTATATCGGGTTAAGGCGAAAGTTTCTTCGTATTTAAATACAACATCCTAACAAATCTTCTTTCAAATTTAAAATGAAGTTTATTAAACTCTAAATATATAATAGTAATATTATTGTATATATTTTTATATATAAACGTTTCATATAAACGTTATTTAGTATAATGAAAAATCCATGTTTGTGTGCAATTTTTCCAAAATTGCGATTCAGTTTCCGTTTAAATATGATATTAACGATTAACAAAGGATAATATACTACTGTAGTAACAATAATATAATTATTAATATATTTTTATTTAATTATTTATAATTATGCAAATATATAAATTTTATATATTTGCATATTTTGTTTGTTTGATTTATTCTCATTTATCTTTATCTTTTTATCTTTATTTCTATCTTCTAATGTTTTTTTTTCACATTCGATAGAGTGCGACTTTTTTACATAGTCCATGTTGATCATTGAGTTCAGACATTGAGCTTAGGATCAAGTTACCGCTGGAAAACAGGATTTTACCAGACGGTAATTAACTATTGATCGGAAGTTTCCAAGATATAACGATCTTTTTCTACGTATTAAGTTAAAGTTAACTTATTCAGTTAATAAATATAGGAAACTCCGGGAAACCTGACTATGTAAATACATTTATTACAGTACAATACAACAGATATAGGTTTTGCTTTAAATTAATTCTTTTGTAAGTCAAATTTCAAGACAAAAAGGTGAATTGAAAGTGCAAAATAGATAGAATTTAGATATCAAATAGAAATCCTTTTCTAGCGAATATGCAAGATCTTAGAAATTTATTAGATTGAATAAAATAATCGCTTTTTTAAAGAATATCAATAATACAAATTTATTCTATTAGTTTGTTCTTCAATCAGATTTATGTCAATAATCGAAATAAACGCGATTATGATAAGAAAAATGTAAGTTTTTGTGATATGGAATATTGATTTTCTTTAGATCCTTGATTGAAGTTGAAAAAATCTCACGTAGCCGGATTAAAGGACACAGTACAGGGTCGGCTGCATGTTGAATTCTCTTTGAAGTAAATAGGTACTATACTCGCTATAAAGACGGCCAAGTCTTATCAAACGATCGTGTGATGTGTGACGAACATTCGAGTTCCGATAATTTGCTGAGTAAAATATGAAATCGATCGTACACACCTTTTTGCCATTCGACATTGAGAAAATTTCAGCATCCGTCTCAATAATCCGTAAACAAACTCGATGACGTTCTTTTTTGCTTGCCTCGTACACCAATCTACGTTTCGTCTTGCTGTTTAATCCGAGACGAAAAACGATCTAGGTTTTTGAATTATCTTCATTCCGCGTAAAACTTCTTTACGAAGATCAGAAGTATCGTTACATACTGTTTGTATATTTTTATTAAATTTTTTCTTTTTCGATACACTTTATGTTTTACCTCGCTAAAGGACTTGAAGTATGTTTTTTTATGTATTAAACAAAAATATTAAGCTATAAGATCTTCTGATTCAAAGTAGACAATGTTCTGGTTAGTATACATTTCTTTTGTTTCAATTATTGACGTAGTTTTTAATTATTTTTATTTATTTTGTTAATATTTTAAAAAATAAATAATCATTGTATATGAAAATTTTGTATAAATATTATTTGTCAATATTTTATTATAAATATTATCTTAGCATTGCTAATAATAATATTGCTAATAGCTTATAAACACAATTTTTTAATGTTTTTTAATAAAGCAAAAAATGGACTATTTTTTTAAATTTGAACAAGACATAAGGACGTCAATATAAAAAAATATTTAGAAATTTAGATATGTCGAAACTATTGCATTTCGAACACCGTAAATAAAATTTCTATTGAAAACATTTAAAAAAAATAAAATTTTTGATATTATAATGTATCCTCTATTTGTAGATACACTTTAAAGGATTGCATAGTTATATCTCACGGTAATTTATGCTCTACAGTAATTGGAGCAAACGCGTGACTGAGTTTATCGTTTCACTTCACCTCTCCCTAGAAATATACTACTACCATTACTACTTCTATCACTATCATAGTCCTTATCATTACTAAATTATTAATATTATTATTATTATTTGCTAAAGGATCCACAACCACACCTTTCTCCTTCCTAAATTTTTTCCCCATTTAATTATTTATTTCTCTCTATCTTTTTTATTTTTTCATTCTTATTATTTTTAGGACCAGTAAATTTGTGCATAATTGCATATTAGTTTTATAATAAAATAAATAAAATGTGTTCATCATATATACTTTCGGGAATGAATTTAATAGCTCATAAGAAAATCAATGGAAAAAAAAGATTCTTAGATAAAAATCTACCTCGTGAGATACAATATAATAAATCGTTTAATTTATTTCTCCATGTGAACGTATAATATCACCGATATAGAGATCTACGATAGTTGCTTCCTTTCTAAAAAAAAAATAACTGCCGACAAGAACATTAAATAATGTTCAGCAAACAAGCGTTTAAATGTTTTCAATTGTGGAGAAAAATCATCTCGAATGAGATCTAATAGATTTTAAGATAAATCGCGTTCGTTAGTATTCCATTCGATTGGAGATACTTAACTCTGGTAAGAAATCTTGGTATCACGGTTTGTAAAATATTTACCTGTTTCTCGGTCATTCGTATTAACGTAAGCCGGCACGTTGACCCGCATACATACACACTATTTAATAGGTGAGCATTAACCGTAGTATTTCGATGGATCTTAAAGGTAAATACGTAGCTTGGGTAGATGTTTTTCTTTTTTTTTCAACTTAAACATATTTCTAAGGAATGAAATTTCAAAAGAAACGTCTATATTTGTAAGTAAAGGTACGTTGTATATCGTAGTAAAATGTTAAATACTTAAGCCTATTTCCGGATATTAGTTTAACTTTGGATAAATTACGTAATAAATTTGAAGAAAAGAACACAATTTGTGAGTATCGGTAGATTGTATTGATCGAAGATTCATTCACGGAAGTGGAGAAACATTTGAGAGAATCGGTAAGGGCAAACGGTGAGAGCATCACTCCGTGAAGCGTGACTGGTATTTGTTATGCAATGTTTTGTTGCTTCGTGGCCTTGTTGACTGTATTGGTATTATCTTGCTTTCAGCGAGGAATCAATTACAATTTGTTACCTTGATGATCGTATCTTCGATAAAAGGTGAAGGAAAACCCCAAGATACTTGGACACCCATTAATATGCCATCGATACATTTTTGGTACGAGGGCTGGTGTTAGTTTTTAATTGGGATGATAGATAGAGAAGAGGTGATTATTTGAAGAATTTCTAAGAGAGAGAAGAAATAGTTGAAAAGTTGGCGCGTATTTTTTGATTTAAGCATTATCTGTTATCTTTATAAATTAATCATGTTTAATTAAGGAGTAATTATTTCAATCGAGATAAAGATACATTGTAATTTTTTCTCGGAAATTTCTATACTTTATTTTACATGAACAATCGCATAGATTAGACATGAAATTTTTGATTATAAGAGTACGATTATTATTTTATTAAATCAATGTTTTTTAATATCACATTTTTAAAAGAGTGCAGATATTGTTTAAAAGTGTCTTTCGTGCGTAATGGAGCGGAAGAATGAAGTTAGGCGTTAAAGAGAATTAGATTTGAATATATCTTATACCAGCTAGAGTTTACTCTTATCGATCGAATAAAAAATAGTTCATGTAACATACATATTTAATAATATATGCTAGTGTATATTATGTATATGTTACGATTAATGTGGAGAAACGTGGATTCTATAGAATGTCCGGGTGTTCTGTTCTTGTTAAAACAAATGTATTTTAGTTTAAACAATCCTAATTATTGTACCGTCCCCCTCGAAATTTGCGAAGAAATACAGTTAAAATTCCTTTAGAATTAGAAAATAGGAAGAATACTATTGAAATACTTCCGCGAGTAAATGTATGAATATCAAACAAAAGTTCAACAGCCTGTTTTAACCATGATCGATCGTAGTTTTGTAATTAGAATTGAGAACAATGAATTGATACCGAAGGTTGAGCTAATAAATTCGATTCAAATTCGTTAGCTATAGGCAATTTCTAGAAATTCGTCCTTGCGTCTGGTATTTGTCGTGACTTTTAGTAATGACGAAAATAAACAGGAAGCGAAGTGAGGATTCTCTGAGAGGCCAATGCTCGTAATACTTCAAGGTCGGATAAAATTTGCTACTCGTTTAAATATTCCTAGCTTCGTCTTGAGACGTTCTTACTACGTTTCGCATTTACGGACAATTCAAACGAAAATCAACTTTTTATTCGTATAATGCTATTTTTTTATACTTTAACTATTAAACAAATAATTATAATATAAATAATATTATAATACAAATATTCTGATTATGGTATGCGTTTGAAAACAATCCAGTAACTTTAGCATTAAACTTTACTTTTCAATGTTAACAATACATATCCATTGAATCAAAGTATTCGTCCTCCTTCCTATTGTGAATTTTAAATAATTAATATTTGTTATTTAATACAGATCTTCAAAATTCTTATTAACAAAAACCTATATTAAGATTATTAAATTTTTAAATGAGGGTGAGGCTAGCAACCTACCCTCGGTAAAAACAATAAAATCGCTCCCAGAAATAGCAATAAAATAAAGCTATTGTAACAGGACGAAGTCCTAATAACAAAAAAGAAGAAGAAGAAGAAATTTTCAAATTGATATAAATCTTAAAATTTTTAATTTTGATTTATTGAACGAATTATTGTATTCATAGGTATCGTTCTTGTTAGGAATGAATTAATTATCGTTATTAGGATTCGACTAACAATAAGTTTTGGCACGGAAATATATAATTGCTCTTTATTTCGTATAAAACGTGCAACATATGTGATACGCAATAACCGCGTGAATATAAACCTTCGACGCATAATTGACGTATTCTTCGCACCTCGATTCAAGATTAAACAAGGTTGTTTGTAAATGTGTCACTGTCAATCAGGCTCATCGGTATGTATAATGCTTGCCTAAACACCGTGAGTGATGCCAGGATACTTGAATTATTTGTATGGTACAGAAAGGTACGGAAAGAGGTATAAAGGAATATTTCATTATGCTGTCAGCATAAAAAAAAATGAATTATAGAAGGTTACTGATTCTCAGCACTTGCAACGACTCATGAGAACAATTCATTACAATTAAAGACTTTTTTTCTTTATATTCTTTAGAATTTGTCTTATTCGACATTTGGTAAATTGTTTTATCATATCAGATCTATTATAGGTCTTGCACTTTAAATTCACCCTTTTGCAAGTTAAATTAACACTTTTTCACAAGTCAAATTTTTCTATATCAGTAACTCGTGACCCCGTTGACCCCTGTAACCATCATAGCTTCCTTCTGTTTTTTTAAGGGGCCTTCACGGGTCCATAACCATTGTTACTATATTATTTTATATCTTGCAATTAGAATTGTGACCACTACGGTAAAACATGAAAACTCGCTTGGCAGTCAACTGCAAACGGCTTCTTTTGAGTTTATTATAAATTTCAACTGCTAGTTGGTTGGGATGTTTTTCTTTTATTTTGCTATATCTTTTCAAAAAGGCGAACTACAATACCACAAGACTTAAAATTATATTTTATGAAGAGTCCGAACATATGTAGTTCCATCGCTGTCCTTTTGGTTTAGTTAACTATTTATTTGCATATAGTATAGACATTTTTAAGTTTTTCTACATTTTCTCAATTTTGGTATACCATGGTGCATCTACCACCGTTCCATTTAAGGCGGTATTCTAGTGTGAGGAATCTATAATTTTTTATTAATTTTATTATACACAGATATTGTGTGTTTTTTCTCATTTTCATAAATTCATAGGTATATTGAATAATCATCACAATGAAAAAAAAAGTAAGAAAAAATAGTGTAAAATTTATATTATAAATAAATAATTTCGAGAAATATTGAAATTCAAATAAAATTTAAAGTATTTTATAAATTTTATTATGCACGTCATTTTCTCTTGCTGTTGTATTTCACGTCAGTTTCTCTTACTGTTTTTCATATTTCGTGGCAAAATCTAACCTCAGGAAATTTTTTTAATTCTTCAACAGATTTCGTCAATTTATCTCTTTGACAAATTAGTAGAAAATTATTACGTCATAATAACTCATTAACAGTCCAAATAGCTGACCGATCTTTTCTTAACGATGATCACGAGTGCTTATCCACTAATCAGTTTACGCTAGACTTAAACTTCCTACCTCTGATTTAGCGCTATTATTAATTAATACTTAAGTATTACTAATTTTTTACCGATGTTAATCTTCTGTATACGAATTATGTAAACAGACGTATATAAAGGAAGCATACAGAGTACGGAATTTACGTTTATACCTAATTCATGTTTGAGTTTGTTTGCTTCCGTTACCGCATGACGAATCAAAAATTTTCGAGAAATTGATTTGTTTTTTATTTTTCAGTCAATATAAAAATATTTTTATTATGAAATAGTATAGCAATGATATTTATCTAATTTTTTTGATAGATATTAATAATACAAATAAATAATTACAAAATACAAGCCAAATATTAGCTGGAATAATGTAATAGAGTTTAATTAAGTTAGATTATACAGAAATACAGGAATCAATTAAATGACAAAAAATTAATTAAACACAGTACAAACATATAATTCTGTTATTTATATTTTATTTGAAATAAAATTATTATTCTAAAAAATTATTTTTATTTTGTAATATTATTCAAATGATACAAAATGCAATATTTATAAGTAACATTCTAATAGGGGGACCGGAAAGTAATGTCGTTTCTGCGCATGCCAATACTTGATTGTCATTTGTCAGCTCATTGTTTGGTTCAGAGGCGTACCAAAGACATTGTGAGGTTATAGTGATTTCTTTACTTATAGACAATTGAATTACAATTTTTTTTTGTAATTTTGGGTAAAATGGCCAGCCAAATACCAGAAGAGGTACACATCCGGCATTGCATGCTCTTTGAGTTTCGCAAGGGAAATAACGCAACAGTTGCTACCAAAAACATTTGCGATGTTTATCCAAATGCACTGGACATTCGTAAATGCCAAAGGTGGTTTTCCAAGTTCAAATCGGGTAATTTTGATCTTTCCGACTCGTATCGATCAGGAAGACCATCAGCGTTAGACAACGACGTGTTAAGGGCGGAAGTGGAAGCAAATCCGTGTCAGACGATCGAGGAATTGTCAAACAGTCTCAACCAACCTTGGTCGACCATCCAAGAACATTTGAAGCAGATTGGGAAAGTAAGCAGAGCAGGTGTTTGGGTCCCGCATAATCTGTCCGAACAGAATAAGGCTAACCGATCAATCACATGCAACTTATTGCTTCAACGACACAACACAGAAGCGTTTTTTGATCGCTTGATCACAGGAGATGAGAAATGGGTCCTGTATGATAACCCAAAACGCAAAAGGCAGTGGCTCTCTCCAAATGAAATCCCTCGGAGTACTGCTAAGCCAGGTTTACACCCCAAAAAAGCGCTTTTGTGTGTTTGGTGGAGTATTCGCGGCATTGTTCATTTTGAATTACTGAAACCTGGACAAACTGTTACTGCAGACCTCTACAGCGAACAATTGCAGCGAGTCAATCAATCTTTAATTGAAAAGTGGCCAGCGATTGTCAACCGAAAAGGCGTCATTCTCCAACATGACAATGCAAGACCGCACTGCGCAAGGCGAACTCTAGAAAAAATTAATGAATTGGGGTGGGAGGTGCTGCCTCATCCACCATATTCGCCCGATGTTGCACCATCGGATTTCCACTTATTCCGAGCGCTGCAACACTTTTTAAGTGGCAAAACATTTGCAAATTTGGATGATATCCAAAATGCCATCTCTAGATATTTTGCCGAAAAACCAATTAATTTTTATCGATCAGGGATTGAAAATTTACTCACTAGATGGCAAAAGGTTATTGACAATGATGGGGAATACATCATTGATTAAAAATAAAGACTCGTTAAAAATGTATGTGTTTGTATTTAGCGTAAGAAAACGACATTACTTTCCGGTCCCCCTAATAATAAAATTTTTGTTAAGAAACACAAACGAATATATCCTTCTTACATTCTTGATATGACCGTATCTCATGTCACCGGGTTCGTAGCAAAAAAATTCGTAATACGAATTCACAATCGGTATTACGCAATCAAATAGCCGTCTACTTTCGTATGTAAATACGTCTGTATACCTTGGTTTTATCAAAGACCTCGAACAATACATATACTAATTAATGATACAATATGACGATTTAAAGCTAAGTTTTTTTACAATCAATAGCACAATTCAAATGCTCGGAAAAGATCATTGGATTTATGGTTCTCAATTATTACGGGTTCAAAGAAATTTAATTGTTTTCTTTATTTTATATATTCCTGAATATATTATATTTTTGGTGACGTGTAATGACGTCAGAATATATGAATCATTCAAGAAAAATTATATTTATATAATCAATAGTTTGTTAAATAAATAGTCGATATACAGGGTGTCTCAAAGGTTATTAAACCGAACTATCTTTGGTCAATCATTTTTTAACAACACTTTAACTGGTGATTGCATATTTTGAAATAAGAAATAACATATTGTAATTCAATTTAATACTTTAAATTAATGTTTATGTTAAAAATAATACGTAAATTGTAATATTTATAATTATACTGATATTTTATTAATAAATTTAAAAAAATAATCATTAAAATTATTGATTTAATGTGAATAGAATCCATTAGAGAAATAACAATACAGGTTTCTAATATAGTTTAGGATCCACCATACTGTTACTTATCTTCCGATCCGTTAGCAGGATAAATAAGAAGTATCAGAAGGATGATTTATAGATGACAAGCTTGTTAAATATCCGTAAAAGATTTACATAATTTCCCTCTCATCGACATTTTGAGTATCTTTTTCTCGATTCAGTGAAGACAGCGATCTTGATTCAGGAAGAAAACATTGCTCATTGTCCGCCCACGAAGAACGCGACACGTATAGGGTCATGCATGGAGAGCCCACGAATCTCAATAAACATTTTTACAAAAGCCAGCGTATAAGTGCTCGCGCGCGCAAATTCGGAACAGGTGTTTCAGAAATCAGTAATGACGTGAACCTAGTGACTGATGTAGACGTATTTCTTATTTTGCACATTTTTAAGATAATTTGACAGTTAAATCATTGTGAGGACCAGTCAACACTCTGTTTGAAATGCTTTTAAAAATTGCTTAGAAATAGATAAACAATTAAGTTAAGTTTACAATATTGAATTGTTATGTTTTTATTATCGTATTTTTATTTTATAAATCACGTTTATAATGTTGAGGTGAAATAAAACAAATACTACTTTTTTTCACTTAATATACGTTAAATTTCCATTATTTACATTTTCAACAATATGGTAATTTTTTGTAGTTACTAAACGAACTACATTTTTGGTGATACGCACCGTCTTTGGATGGAACATTAAAGTAAGAGCCACCGGTAGTGCGCGTCTCCATGAACGTGTTAAGTGTCGAGAGATCCGGAAACGAAGAGAGATCCTTAACTCCCATTTCACTATCTCAAGTTTTTCAATATTAAAAAGACGGTAAATTATAAAAATAATAAACATTTATATCATTTATACAGCTAGCTATATCTGTATTTTGTTTATTGTTAGATCAATAAATTTTTGTTCCGAGAAAGGCTGATACTCGGGTAGAAACGTTAACAATACAACGTTTACTGACCTTCATTTCCAATATTCATATTCACATTAAACAACTTAATCTAGGTCACTGAGAGCTGCATCGGATGCACCTGGGATTGGCAACCCTGACCGTGATACACGATGTTATATCTTGGCAATGACTCCATTAAATTACTAAGTCGTTACTATCCTTTACAAATACTATTTGAATTTGATGATTTGATGATTGAGACTCGAAAAGAAAAAGTTATTGCTTGTATAGAATTTGTGGATGATAAAAAGAGACAGCCGTATATGCTTCAAACGAGTACGTTCATACTTATTATAACTTGAAATGGCAATATCGGATAGAACTTCTTGGTTTATCTGATAATATTACTTCTATGTATAACTTATCATATGTTATTAATTTTGTTATTAATCAAACAATGCAATTACGAGTTTGCGGTCACCTTCCACTTGGGTCATCTTATTGTTCTCAAATGTCAGCCCACCACAGTAGGGAAGTTACGAACAGATTGCTTCAAAACCTCTGAACAACTGATGACGTCACTTATATATGGTTGTTCTTGCTGCTGCAGTTGTTACTTCTATCGTCTCATACATTATTCACACACGGCATTTTTTACATCTCGGTAAATTATAGATTACAAACAAAATTTTCCATTTATACTACGTAAGCGATTGCAATCGCATTTCCGTTTGTATTTAACGTGGATGATAAAAAGCATAAACATTATGAATGAATTGTTTAGGGATACACGTTACGTATATTTACTAATACAAACAAGTCTCATATAAGCAGGGAGAACTCAAATTAAAAGAAAAACTATACCAAAACTAGAAACTGAGAAACGTATCAACTCGTCCTAGTCTCTCTTATTTGATATACACGTATTAGTATGTACTTAAGAAAGAAAAGAAATAGAAAAGTGGACTGGAGATTTCGTAGTTGGTACGACAGCTGGGGTAAAAAAGAAAAAAAAATAAAATTGTGCAACGTGGCGAGGCAAAACGGCATCCGTCTGGTCGACAAGAGCGATAAAAGGCCTTGGCGAGCCTTGACCGGTGGACCGTTACTTTACGCCATCTAGCACGGAGTTAGACTCCCTATTTTCTTCTTATTAGATGCAAGAGACGAGCCAGCTCCTGTCTCTATAGCAATCATACTCAACTTGCGGTTTACGAGCCGCATGCGGCCCAGCAAACTTTCCAACGCACTCCGACACTCCCAATCATGAATGTCCCTTTTTTTTTAGTAGCCAAAGTTGACTGCTGGACACTTGTCCTCCACCACACAACTCTCTACCTTCCACACCTAAAGTTTTAAAAACGCCAATTGTTTTCCAACCCGATGATTTTCTTTTAGTTATTAGACATTAGTTTCTTAATCACCGTTTAAAAATAGATCATTCTTTTAAATAATTAGTAAACGATCAAAATCGAATATCGTATCAATGTTTTAATACACTGACTGCTTGATATATGAAACGAACGTATGGAATCCACGAAGAAAGAAGATTGAGTACCCCTGCTCTATTGCCTTCCAACTTTGATAGAAAACATTTCAATGTCTTTTCTCTTCTATCTTCCATTATTTTACATTTTTATTTTCTCGTACGTCAGAAGTTTTCCAAATTTTAAACTTCAAATTCATTATTGGTGAAAAAACGAAACAAAGCTTGGGAGATGAATGTTATTTTTGAATCTGGTAAATAAATCGATTATGTAACTAATTGTATCCATTTATAAACCAAATGTCATTTAATTGACTTCTTTTTTGTTCAGTTGATTGTACAATGTCATGGTATATCTTTGATGGATTTCATTTTTTGCTTATTGATTTAAATTAACTTACAAGTATTTAATATTCGCAATACAAAATTTTTTATAATGAGAAACTGTTTTAAACTGTTTACAAGTTCTTAATGGATTTGATTGATGCTAATTTATTCGAAGCAATTTCTTCTTCTTCTTTTTTTTCTTTTTGTTAGGACTTCGTCCTGTTATATTTTAGCTCTATAGTTCCCTTCAGGGCGTTTGTTGCTCCTGTGACTTTGATGTCCAGCTTTCATACCACCGTTTTGGAGGTCTTTCAGATGGTCTCGCATTCTTTTCTTATTTCTTTGTTTCTTCTTCTGTCTCTTACAATTAGTGAGTTCTCTGTTACAGCTTGTAGCGTCTTCATCTCTGTAGTTCTCAGGATACGTTTTGTTATCGTGGACTCTGTCCTTGTCTCTGCCGCGTAGGTGATTATCGGTCTGATGCAAGTTTTGTATATTCGTGTCTTACTTTTGATGCTCATATGTTTGTTTCTCCATATAATATTTCTAAGGTATCCAGAGATTATGGAAGCTTTGATTGTTTGGTCTCTTATCTTCTCTTCTAGGTTTCTGTCGCTCGTAATGATCGAACTTAGGTATTTAAATCGTATCACTTCGTTGACACTTTGGTTGTATACTGCTAACTTGCATCGTCTGGGCTCCTTGGAGATGGTGAGTGATTCGGTCTTCTGTACCGAAATAGTCATGTTAAGTTTGCTTGCCGTCTTTTCGAATTTGTACAGCATCCTTTGTAAGTCGTCTTCGCCTTCCGACATGATGACTGCATCGTCGGCGTATATTATTTTTTTTTTCTTTTCTTAACTTGTCTCCTTCTCCAGCTGTTTTCACCTCCTTTATTATTTCGTCCATGATCAGATTGAAAAGGATCGGGCTTAGACTGTCGCCCTGTCTGATTCCACTTGTTGTTGAAACAATTTGAAAGTACCTAACATTTTTGATAGACAAGTTTCGGACTGTAGCATAAAATCTGTTATGTAATAATTTACTTCCACGTTGAAGCATATCTCAAAACTAGTGTCCGTCTTTACTTGGAGACTTGAATTACAAAATTATAAAAAAGCTCTTTTATATTTTTTATTGTAGAAACTGTCTACACAATCGATTGGCAGAATAATTAAATAATTTCTTTATAAAAGCACAATAAAATTTGTCACAATTTAATCAGTTTGGTGGGTTAAGTACAAGGTATAAGAAGACTATACGTTATTGTTACATATAGCTAGTTTGCAAAGAACTGTGACGATGAGTCACGTTTAAGTAATAATTAGAATTCCGCGTACTGATATGAACGTACAATGACGTACTAGTCGTTTCCTATATAATTCTTTACGACACATTGAATCGAATTAGTGTTTTCATTATGCGACTGGATTCGATACTTTATAGAGATTTACGTTTATTAAATATCATAGTGTATATTTGAAGAATTTAAAGAATCATTTTACAAATGACAAAAAAGATTCGAAACTATGACTGATTATTTTCATTGAAAAAAGAAAAAAAAATACGAAACCACGATTGGGTTGTTTTAATTGAAAAAAAAGATTCACGAAAAAGATCTTATTTTTGCATCTCGTAACTAGAATATGATTTCTAAACAAGAATTATAAGAAAGAATAAGAAAGAAAGGCGTTTTAAGATAAGGATCGAATCTTTGAACTAAAATGTCCTATCTTAGATAGGATTATGTAATTTTTCATAATATATAAACACTCATGCTTTTTCACGTTTATAGTTCTTTTTTAATGGTTTGTCGTTTACTAATATAATCATTCTTCTGAGACAAGAATGAAAAGAAAGGCACTCGGATAATAAATCTTTGCGTTCTCTCGTGTCACGATTTTAAAAATACGAATTATGTCATACCTTATTAATATAATATTGACATGTGAATAATATATATATGTATAAATATTGACATATACAGTGACCAAAATAAATATTCAAATAAGATATAGATCGGAGAATTTAATTATTAATAATATATTTTGAAGTTATTAATAATCTGTTTATAATAATATATTATTTTAATATAATTATTGAGTGGCTAAAAGAGAGAAAAGAGGTACAAGTACTAATTTTTTTTTAATTTGAGATAAATGCTACAAACTAGACAATCTCTAATTAAATAGTAAATATATTATTGCAAAATATATTATTAGTTGTAATAATAGTATATTTATTATTAATAATTGATTTCTCTATTAACCAGTTAGCTGTGACGACCTTCTTGAAAAGTGTATACTTAAATTGTGTCGCTAAAATAAACCGATGACGAGTATACTTATCAAACACAGTGTATATATATATAAGTGTGTATAATAATACTGAAGTTGGAATCGAATAACAAACTACAAACAAATCTCCATTTACAAATGTCCTGTTGTTAAAAAAAAACGACTAAATTCCAAGTAACTAATCTATCCTTGCATTTTCTTCGTAAATTTCATAAATTTTCCTATAATCTTAGTTTTCAACTATTCGATGTTAACAAACAGAGAAATATCAAGTATAAATAAAAACAAATAATACAAATAGCAACAAAACATGATAAAATTATATAGGAACGCCTTCGATTGATTAAATTCGAACATTTGTGAAAAATGAATGAAACACGGCCAACAGATTGAATTAAAATTAAATCGATGGAAATAAAACCGGTCCCTTGTAAAGAAGAAGGATTCGTCTTGTATAAGTTTGTTGCTTGTGTGCAAGTGTTCGCATTGAAACCGCGAGAAGCAAGCAGAGAAAGGACTAAAAAGGAAACGCGTTTGTAGTCGAGCTAAATTGCCGCTATAGTATTATGTTATAACGATCTTGCATAAACGTCGGCTGATATCTGATTGCTTATATGTATGTATATACTGTAAGCTCTCGCTTAGTTGGTCCATTCACTTGGGAGGAGCGAGTGAACGAACAAATATGAGAGGAAAGAAAGAATAGAGAATGAAAGAAAGAGAGAGAGAAAGAGAGAGAGAGAGAGAGTGAGTGAGTGAGTGAGTGAGTGAGGGAGGGAGGGAGGTAGGGAAAGGGAGAGAGAATGTTCAGAATGCGCGTGTGAAGCTCACTATATTTTCTTTTCTATCTTTCAACGCGTCATCGAAGCATTCACTTATATGTTCGTCAACCTTTACGACCTGCGTCAACGATTAAGCTGTTTTCTAATTGAAATTATTATAACTCCATTTAATTTTTATTTCGAGATATTTAAAGGGTTTGAATTGATTAGAAAATATTACTAAATTTTGACGAATTTTGGTACTGTTTTTTAAAATATAAATATATTTGTTTGAATTGCAGAGTGAATTTAAGGAGCAAAACCTATAATTAATTTTATTATCCGATAATAATTAATTAAATCAAGGGTACTTAATCTTTTTCCTTTGCTACTCGCGCATACTTCTTCTTCTTATAACAAGTGGGCCGCACATTGGCGACAATTGAAAATTGATGACAAAAATAAAAGATTGTGGGATTAAAAAATAATAGACGTATTTAAAATTTTTGTTGTCAAGGGTGTAAATTTGTGGGTTGAGGGTCAAGTAGCTGTTAAACAACTGTTTAGCAACTAATTGTAAGAAAAAAGTTAAATTCATGACTGTGCGTACCAAGCCGCATTTAAAAACTTGTCGGGCTGCAGGTTAAGTATTGCTGAATCACACTGGTAATATTAAATTTGCAATAATTTTATCATGTATACCTATTTCTACCATGATTGGTAAAAATAATCGATCCCTAAGAAAAGTTTAAACATAAGTTCAAAAACGTGATCGAAATGATTGTAACATCAATAGTTGGATTCGGCTGAAACTTCTGGGACCTAAAATCATCCGCGTATCTAGAAATGAGTATCTTCGTGTAAAACCGACTTAAAGATATTTGCGATTCTCTTCCTAACGCAACGGAAATCGATCTTTTACGCTATGATTCACTCGGTGAACTTATTTGTCTTTGCAATGAATCACAAGAGCACCAGAGCCCCGTTACAAACTTAAGATGTTTCTTGGAAGATAAGGTAAATTTAAATTATCACTAGTTGACAATTTACTTGCAATATATTATGATATATATGAGTCACGAGATGATTTTTTTTCCCTATTTTTTTTCTAGTTTAGTGGACCGTTTCATGTTGCAGCCTCGGACATGAAAATCATTTCTAATCGATTAGTGGAAATTTATGATATTCATTATTTTCCGTGATCGGAATCTCGTAACACCACGAACGATTGATTGATTATCGATACTAGTCAAATGATATTACCGATAACAATATGTGAATACGAAAAGACAATGCATCTTTTGCAAAACTTGGACTGGTTTATTGTATACAATTTTATTAAAGTAACAACGAAATGATAATTTTTACGCAAATGTGCACACATACCTATATATGTATTTCATGTAAGTGATGAAAATTGAATTTATTACGAAATACGATCTATACGAAGACATAATTATAAAAAATGATTTATTGAAGCATCACTAGAGATGGTAGCAATTATTGTTAATCGATAGGATTGAATAAGATAAATATTTTTTTACTTGTAAATTGAAATTGTATTTATTGTCTTATACACGCACACAAGCTTCTTGACCACGTTAATGAAACTCGAAATAATGATTCATTAATTAAATAAATCAAAAATCAATTCAATTTTTCTATTAAGTGTATACTTCATCTTGTAAATATTTGAAAAATAATGAATAGAATAAAAACAATGCAGACTAAAAACTGGATCGTATCGCACAGAAAAACACAATCGTATAGGAGAGAATTTTTGTTGCAGATATTTTTAAAGAATCGACATGATATGACATCTCTGAAATTATTGAAATCAAAGCAGTAATTTGGTACCAAATTGATAAGGCAGATAATTAACGCGAGATTTTTCATTATCGATACAAATTACGCAAATTTATTGCTTCACAGATGACATGCGATATCAATTTTTTTAAAGATATCAAGACCTAAGCCGGGCATTCATAAGAATACTGTTATTGTAAAGTATGTTTCATTAATTTTATTTTATTTTTTTTCTATATATATAGTATATGTTATATTTATTTTTTAAGAAATATAATTAAAAGAAAAGGGTATTATAAAGGGTGTGAAGTTTCTTCTTCTTGCCAACGTTATTATTTTATTAAAAAATCAACATTATTGCACAAGTTATATAGTTAATAATTATAAATAGAATTACACACACACACACACAAACAATAAAAAACAAAAATTAATTATTTTTACGTGCCTAGAATGATACATTTCTTAGGATAATATTCATTGTACAAACATACAAAACGTAAATTTAATCTGGTTTGGTCGGTATTGGTTAGAAATAAAAAAGATACAAGTACAGTTACTAATAGTTAAAAATGTATTCTGTTATTTTGTTACAATAATTTTCGGTTCGATAGATAATCTTTTCAATTTCTTTATAGTGCGTAATACCCGATAAGACATCGAGGGTGAAAGTAACGTAATTTGAAAGGAATCTTCTTTTCCTATAGAATTTGCTAAGTAATGTGTTTAGAAAGCCGACGACGACGGGTCGTCCACTTGGATGTGATCATCTTCGTGCATGCGTCATCTTAAGACGATCGATAAATCAATTAGTCGATCAAGATATCTTCAGAGTCTTAGATCGATGCGAGAAAAGATATTTATTCGTCGTAATGTCGGGGATGACCGATGGGTCAATCGCATGTAAATCATTGGAACAGGAAACTTGTTTTCTGTTTCTGATTGTCCCTTTGTTGACATCAATATTTTCATGCAAAATTCTTATTTTCTATGAGTCATAAGGAATAATAATATTACTCGTTTTTGTAGTATATTTGTGCTGGTAATTATGACCGTGGACTAACAATAAGTCAAAAAATAGTAAACGTTTATTTTATGATATATTTTATTTTAGATTTAATCCTTTTTTTAAGAATTTAGAAAAGTTTAGAAAGATAAAGATACAAGGTACAATTACAGATTATTTACAATTACAAATTACAAGTTACAAAGTAAAGATACAGTTAAATGACTATGTAAAGTTGGTAAATAAACGTTCTTTTATTTTTGTCGATTTTGTTAGTGGATTTAGGACTGGATCGAAGATTTATGGTACCCCTAGGAAAATTTGATTTTCAATGTTCTAGTACTTTTTTTATTTTAAATTTTGATTAAAATGAATGAAACTGGAAACTTTCAACTTTTAAATTATATCTTTTCTGTTTTAAGATAACTTTGTATATTAACATTTTAATTTTGTTATAAAAATACAATTTTAACAGTTATTTTATATTGTGTTTGGTTAATAAACGTTTTTGAAGGAACATTTTATAAAAATAACTATTACATCAGAACTAATTGAAACTGTTAAGTTTCCTTCATAAATCTTGATTGCAACTGTGTAACATGGATGAATTCACGGTGGCGTTTCGTGTCGTGTCATCGAATGTCACTGCACGAAAGCAATGGGGCAATGTCTCCTACCATGACCCACTGACACGAAAACAATGAAAATACCTCGTAACTTGTGAGACCAATATTTCGAATCTCTCGTTGTAATCGCGACGATCGTGCCATCACTTGCGAAAAATATTCACCGTATACTTTCATTTCGTATGATTTCACCAATATTCATAACTTTTTGAATGAATGATTTTCCCCAAAATGTTTATAAATTCACCGTGAATACAAATATATTTAATTAAACAATAAGCAGATCCCCACATTGGTAATAAATAGATTAACACCCCGACTTAACGCTGTATTTTATTAAACGCAAATTTTGTTATACGCAGTGAATAATTTTCTTACGTTTGCGCTAATTTTTACATGCGATTAGATTTTTTTATAATATTTTATTTTTTTTATATTAGTTTTACGTCAAACTTTTAAGACAAAAATTTATTAGCAATCACACATTAAGATAATAATTTATTCAAACATTCGAGACGAAAGATTTATTTTTTTTTTATTACAATATTAAACATCGTTGTCGATTTATTTATTTATTATTTTTAAAATTTTTATTATTACTCTTTCTTTAATATTGTTCTAACTAATTTTAATTTTAATTAATTAATATTTTTTTCTCGTATTGGTTGGACTCCTTTACATAGTCTTATTTTAAACGGTCAAAAAATTTATTTTTTTATTTTTTTTACGTCAAACGTTCGAAGTAAAACATAATTAATATTCGAATATAACGCATATTAATATAATACTCAACGGATGTATTATTTTTTTTATAGCTTTCTTCGTTTCCACGAATTTTTGAAAGAATTAATTAAAAACATTGACAAGTTTTTTATAATTTGATTAAATCAATGTCAATTTATATCTGGTTTTACAACCGTTCTTAGAAATTTTACTTTCGTAAATTTTTTACGACCCATTCTAAGATGTTAGCATCGAAAAACAGAGATTACGTGAGTCATCTGTTAAGCAGTGAAAATAAAAATAAATTAAAAAGATTGTTTATATTTTGAATAACAGTGCTGAATTCCATTTTATTCGATGTATATCGATAAATCTATCTCGATATATATGTTATTCATAAGAAAAGATTATATTACATTAATAATGTAAATAAACACGTAATTTATCATCATTTTTATATCGGAAAAATATAAATTGTTTATATTTTAAACATATCTTAGAAGTATATAATTTAAATATTTCAAATTACGTATATACATTATAATATATATTTGTACAGATATACTTATTTCAACGAGAGTAATGACCTCTTTTTTTTCAAATAAACGCTCATTAATCAAATTATTAGCATCAATCAAAGTTGGTAATAATTTTTCTAGATATTTTTTCCTCTTTTTATCGATTCTGACTGAGAAATGACGTTTTCTGCGCATTAACGTTCTAATACTTCGTAATACGAGTAAAATGTATTTTAATTGATGGATAATTCGCATTGTTTTCTTTTATAATTACAAGTCGCTTCGCTTTTGTCGCCAAAGTAATGCGATTAGAACTTTACGACGACTGCAAGCCTAATTAAAATCTGCTTCATATGCATTCCTTTCACTTTTATGGAATTCTCGTTGGAATACCAAACGACCGCGACGATATTAGAAATCAAGAACCATTAGAAAGTAACATTGAAACGAAACAAAAATTATCTTCCTTGTAAAAGTTCTTCTAATCTGATTGTGAGACGAATAATCTTAAAAAGAAAGAGCCGTGAAATCTTTCAAATGCGTGATATCGTTGACTTAATTATGGTTTGCGAACAGGGGCGACCGGCTCGTGTTTTCGCACTGTAACACTATGATAATATAATAAACCTAATCTTTCTTGATAAATTGAATTATCGTAAGAATTTATTCTAATTAATATTTTTATCATAAAATTGAGATTCATCATTTATCTGAACATTATTTCTTATATTTCTATTAACTATATTAAAGTACTATTTATATAATGGAGGTTTTACTGTAATCAATTTACCAATTTTATCGAATCTTTACAGTATTTTATGTATTTTTATTTTCTAAATAATAGTAAAATACTATGCTCTGTATTAGGAAACAAATAAAAAATATAAAATATAAAATAATGAGTTATAAATTTTCTATAAACTTTAATGGATCTAGAATGCACGAGTTTTGAATCAAAAAAAAAATGTAAAATTGTTGTACATTTTAGTAGAAAATCATTCGAAGTCAGTGCAGTGATAATGAACTGTGACTCCTTTCTAAGTTACCGCAAATATGTCAATTTCATTCACATTTCTATTCTGACCACTACTTATGTTGCATGCGAAGGATTGAGTATTCAACCGTTTGAAATATAAATAATAAAGAATAAGTGTTTGAGTGTCGTAAAATACCGTTGACATCTATTTTCCTTCTTTTGGAAAAACTAACCATCCCTGACACACATTTGATTCGCAACGTACGTATGATACTTTACTTCGGCAGTGAATATTTATATATGAATACGTTTAAAATTAAAATTAGTCCAGGGCCAACGTTGAAATTTAAATAAAACTACATTTACGATACGTCATTAAATACAAAAACATATCTATTACGCAATGGCAAAATTCCTTGATAAACAAAAATCTTCGACATAAGTTTGTCAATAGTAATTATGACAATAGATTGAGTCATAAAATGCAAACACATTATTTTATTTTATGATTTATTTATTATATTTCTTATTTAGTTCACTATCATAATAATTGGAATGCATATTTAACATTTTATTGTTTTTTTTTGCTTTTTTAAGTGATTTCAATGGCCAAAACAGTGATTTCGATGCTTGGTAAGCAATATTCTTCGAAGTGGATTAAAGTATGTACATACGTCTCCGTGACACAGAACAAGGTGTAATTCGGTAAATGTAACGGATAATCGAAGTTTCAACGTATTTCGAAGGAAAGATATGTGAGCCAACATGAAGTAAACCTCAGAAATAACGGAACAGTAAGACATTTCACAGTCAAGACAAACTACAACATAGGTTTGAGATCGTGTAGAAAGAATAATTGCGTTGGTAAACAGTCGCGGAAGTTTGGTATATTCTTCTATGTATACCCTAGATCTATATGTTTCTACGTATGTGTTTGAACATATGTTATCATTAAAACATGAAATCCGTTCATTCATGAAATAACTATACTGATATTTTTATATTTATTGATTTATTACTATCTTACAAAAATAATACTACGTTATGAAATTATGACTATTGTATTATGACAACTCTAATAACTGTAATAATGTAATTATAGTAATAATAATAATAATAATAATATTAATCGCATCACAGTTATATGACACTTTAATTATAAAAGTCTTTAAATTCGACTCTTAAAAATCACAGTTATTTTTACACTATTTCAATATCGAATTTAACCACAAAATGAAGTTACTTCCACGTGTCACGATGTAATGTAAACAAATTTACTTATAATTACTTGCAAAGAATGAATTATAAATACTTTACACATGAAGTTAATAAAAAGAAAATTTTGTTTCATCATTCTTAACTTAATATCGTTGAAAATATAAAATAGATTGCATGTACGCATACACATGAACTGCTTCATACGTAATCTCTTCTTTTAACGATAAATTAATTTTATCTTCTTTGTTTGCAGATGGCGGGGTTCGGTTTACAAATTAATTTGGCGGGAATTACTAGCCTACCTCTTTGTATACTACCTCATCAATTTTACATATCGATATGCGCTCAACGAGCAGCAACGTGCGTGAGTATATGAATTCTTTATCGAATTAAAAACATTTATACGTGAACATTTTTTTTTCTTTTCTTATCTTTTATATTAACAATATATTCTTATATTTTCTTAGAGAAAAAGTTTCTTAATATTTTAAGGCAAAAATGAAACAAACTTTTTGTTATATTTCAAATCAAGTTTATTAAACCAAATATGTACCAAATATGAATCAATATATGATATTGATGTTTCAAATATGAAAACAAAATATCATTTTCGTAAACTGCTAAATATTTTTCTTTTAATTTATTTCTTTTTCTGATAAGAAAACATTACTGTCTGGACCGTCAATTTGCATTAAAAAAAAAATTAATTATTTGAAATCATCCTAATGGCTATTACAACGAGTAAATTTCTTTATAAATGTTCGAGTATGGATCGTGAATAAGCGTAATCGTTAATCAATTTGGTGCTCGTTACGATGCAAAAGTCGATGATTCGTCGAGGATCAGCAATGATTCGTGCGCGTATGTAATTCTCTACGTGTGTCCGCCATAAACATACTTTTTATGGGCGCAAATAAAACGACTCTCGATCAGCCTTGTATTGGCAACAAAATCCGAAGGTTTCGAGTGTTTTGATCACGTTTGATTCTTAACAGGGTTTTCCTTTTTAAATTTATGAGTAAATCTTTATTTATTTATGAAGTGAAACGAGAATTTTTTTCTCTTCTTTTAGGGAGGGTAACGAGAATTTTCAAATCAAACAAAAAGTGAAAGGTTTTGGAGGGGAGCGCGTTATTTGAGTGGTGGGCGAAAAACAAGGAAATATCGATTGGGCAAATAAAATAAATATTTAAAGTATTATGTGTGTGTACAAATACTTGTACAAATACTTGTAAACCTTCAGGATCAATCGCTCTTTATTTTCCATATTGTAAGAGATTATAGGATAGTGTATATACGTCCATGTTGTTCATGTGTGTATGTGTATTAGCGTTAAGAGTTTATCCGTTTTATATATATAGATATATATAATATTAATTTATGACTTGTTCTCCTGATGTGTCCAAGTAATAGCGTCCATAATAATATTCATATTAATCATATACAAAGTATAACAGAATAAGTGAAAAATACTTTTTTAGATCTCCTTGTACCTGCACACAAGCTTGCAGTTGTCTTACAAGGAATTGCCTTATTCTTTTCATATTTCATTGCTCGGATATGCTTGAATCTTTGTTCAATTCTTTCACGAAGTATTTTCTCACTATCTATGGGCTTTTTATAGACAATGTATTTTAAATATTCAATTCAAGTTGGGTGAGCCGCATTCCTACCTAATAACTGGACAGTTTTTAAACAAACGATTTCCAAACAAGTTGATCTTTGGTCGTCCTATTGCTTTAGAATCGATTACAGTCGCTATAAAAGTTTTCACTTCGGTCATGTTGTCCTAAGCACACACTCACATTTTTTTATTTTTTTATTTTTTCATTTAACACTTCAACTTGGAATTTCTTTAAGATCGTTTTTTACGAATTCTTCTTTTCGCGTTTTATTTGATTTCACGTTTCCGGTTCTGTTAAGCTAGCTTGTACTATTGCGGGTTTTAACTAATCTTGTACGAGTAAATTTCATTAAGAATTCGCAGTATCGCGTTATGTCTACCTAAGAAAGATGAAGTGAAAAAACAAATACTACTTTCAAAAGTCTTTGAGGCCAGAAGAAAGGAAGAACACTTCGTAGATATTTTACTTCTTTCTTTGCGCGAGGCAACGAATAAAAATGAACGGTGCAGCAGTTCGAAAGCGTAGAGTTGCAATTAAGTTAGACATGCTTTGGATCAAGTATGCGAATTTTGAGGAGAGCAAACGTTCGTCTATCTGTATTATCATAATATGTTTTCTATATTAAGAAAAGAAAATTAATAACCTACAAATTTAAAATATTATCAAATTCTACAATTACAGATATGCATATCATATATACGGGTCAAACCTATATCAGGTTTTAATCAGGTTAAAAAGATCAAGTAAGTTTAAATGAATCAGGAGTACTCAACGTTTTTCCTTTGTTGGTCACATACGTCTGTTTCTTACATGAAACGGGCCGCAACATTGGCTCTGCAAACGATACTGGATGTACCACGGTTAGAAAAGATGATTTAAGAAATTGATGATTAAATAAAAATGATCATCGCGAATAGGAAACGAGTATCTTCTTCAAATTTATTCAAACTTATGTATATTTGACATTATTTTATTATTTAAACATTAATGTGATCTTTAGTATTGGCTCAAATTCGTACCGATTTTTCTAAAAATAGATTTTTCTATTTTTTCAATTTGAATATTATATATATATTTTTTAAATACAGAAATTTGTTACATCACGTGTATCATATGATCGTAGGATTGCCACATGTGAAACAACAAAGCGGATATAAGAAATCTAATGAAAAAGCAAGATCTGCATAATTTTAAAATTTATTCTGTTTGCTTGTATTTTTCCAGGAACTAACTTCACGAAAACGTACAATTTAACTAATCGAAAATTTATTACTAACATTTCTTCATTTGAATAAACGTCTACACACGTACCTATTTATTTCAAATATTTTTAACAAATAGGTAAAATATTGCAGGGATTAAATACAAAATTCTAGACTTTTTCCAAAATTATTTAAACTATATAAATGTGCTACATTATGATTGCTACGTATTGAGCAACAAAGAGAATGTAAAAAATCTGCTTGATTTTCAAATTGATTTGTTTTGTCAGTACTTTTTGAGGAACTAACTTCACAAAAGTATACAATGTAGGTAGTCGATAATTCATTAAAAACATTTCTTTATTTGAATGAACGTATACACATAAACACACATTCATATCCTTCGAAAGATGATAGGCCCGTAGATAATCAAAACGGAGATCGGTTACCCTTCGTGGGCGAAGTTTATGCAAATAGAAGAACATTAAACGGTAGTTATGAACGTGACACGCTTTTACGGACAGGAAATAAGTGCGTAAATACGTATTAGCTTGTGCAGTCTCTTTCACAAATCTGCTACATAGGAAAAATCTTTCCTAACGGTTCACTTGGTTTCCAATTCCCGGAATAATGCGGTAAGAATTATTAATGCTAAACATAGTAAGTAAGTTTATCTTATTCGATCGTACATCAAATGATTCGTCATTCAGTAGTCATGCAATTTTGAAAACTTTCGTAATCTTTTCAAAACGTAATTACATAAAAAAAAAAAATAAAATTACATGTTTCGTGGAAATGTCGACGCGTAAATAATTCTGAAAATGATTGAAAATAACCGAGGATTTAAATAATACGAAAGTTTGATTTACTCAAAAGAGAAAAATCCAATTTACTTCACGCACGCCCTATATAAGATAAAAAACCGTACGTGTGCGCGCGCGCGCAGGAGGGAGAAATACTGAGAGAGAGAGAGAGAGAGAGAAGAAAAAACACGAAAGGCTTAACGTATGATATTTCATACGTGCCGAGGAGTTAAACGTGCTTGGCATTAAAAAACGCATAAAACGTAACCTGTTATTTATGTCAGGCTAAAAGAAGAGAGGAGAAGAGAAAAGAATAAGAAGATAAAAGGAAGGAAGAAGAGGATGATGCAAAGAAAAAAAAGATCGACCGGTTAAAATCGTTTCGATTCGTCCCTTCTAAATTTAGAAACCGTAGGGCTGGTTTAAAGTCTGCTTTTTAGGGTCTCGTACTAAAAGAAAGTAAAAAGAAACGATAAGGGGATTCTCTCGTAACAAAAGGAACTAAACGAGCAGGACAGGTTACTCGTGGTGTGATGCATCCGAAAGATCGCATGATCGCTTATTGTGGCATTTGCGAAACGTTTGATTCAATTTAATTTCTTTTTTCATCTTTTTTTCTTTTTTTTATTTCTTCGCTACATTTCTCAAATGATTATCGATGAATAGTGACTTTTCTTGACGTTCGTCATTTTGTAACAACCACCACGGAGTTATTTATATGGGCATGTTTTTTTGATGACTAATGATTAATGGGTAACGTTAAATCAACAACACAGTTCAGCTTTACGAATAGAATTTTGTTATCCTCGGGAATTCCAGAATATTCAGAATCGTTTGATTATAAGGTTAAATTATATTGATGAATTGAGTAAAAATCGTTTAGGTATTAACGTGAGGATTCGTTAGAACGAAACATCATTTTTATTACCTCTTGTTGATGATAACAATCGATGATGATTTATGATTATTCGTCTGATCAAAAGAAATTTTTTCATTGAAAATCAATAATTTATATATTATATACTTTATTTAATACTTTGTGATGAATCGAGCGAAGAAAAAAAGTATAATTTTTATTACTCGTTTATTAACTGATAAGTATTTCAAAACAAAACTATCCAAAAGGATTTTATATCAATCTTTATTCATTTAGTCAAAATGACTTTTTATTAATAAAATAAGCTATTCATGTAAAACATATTCTTATAAATTATTTTCTTTTTTATTTTTGTAAATAATTCAATGTAAATTTAGAATAAATAAAATATTATTTAACAAATATATTAACAATATTATTCATTTATAATGCTGCCCCATAGAGGGCTATGCTCATCCTGTGTTATAAAAAGAAAATAAAAATATAAAAAAAAAGTCAAAAAATTTTATTTATTTAAACTAAATTTTAATCAATGTATTTATTTTTAATATCAATTCAGAATACAAATTGTTAAATTAATATGTACATAATTTTATAAACATATACAAATATTTATACTAAAAAAAAATGTATACGTAATATTACAAATATTTGTACTATTTGTAATAGAAAAAAAAAGTAATAAAAAGTAAAAAAATAAAGAAACGAATACTCGTTGTACTTCCATCACTCACATCGAGTAGTTTTGTTAACTTGAAACGTTAAAACCTTATAGCTTCAACTCGAATTAGAATATTACGAGAACCTCAGATTACTAATTGTTTGGTAGTTAATAATTACTATATACGTATAAAAACAAACAGATAATTTAAATGTTAAATCTTTACGGCACCTAAAAACATTACTACACCTCAGACTAGATCATTTTGTTTTTTTTCTAATTTACAGAATCTTCGAAAAGATACGATACTATTTCGGCAATTCGAGCGAATCGATACCGATGTCCTTCGTCCTGGGATTTTACGTGAGCCTCGTAGTGAAAAGATGGTGGGAGCAATACAAACTTTTACCGTGGCCAGACAATCTGGCCCTTTTCATCAGCGCTGCCATTCCTGGAAACGTAAGTAGAAACTACGAGAATTCTTTTCTACGATATATCTCGATCTTTCTTTTTAACTCTCATACCAGTCAAAAAAAAAATAAAAAGACGCCAAAAAATGCAAACTAAAAAACCGAAAAAAAAATAAGAAAAATCAGGAGCCCAAAAGTCTTTCGAAGAGTTAAGACAAAATTCTTAGAAGGATCAGAGAATGTAACAATTCCCCCCATCTCACTCTACCTACCATTTCTTTTTCTCTTAATACGAATCGAATCGATGAATAGAAACGTCCAAGTTCATCCAACCGCACAAAGTTGCCACTCCGAGTTGGATGTATCGTTTAAATCCAACGGATTGTTGCCCTCGAGCAACTAATACCTAAGTCGATGTTAGAATACTCGAGAAGGCTAAAGAAATAAAATGAAAAAACGAATATGCGTGGTCTCGTGTTATAATAATGAAAATAACCAATTGATTTATATATGTTACCACTAAAGTGCAGAAATCAGTTATTCTGCACATTAACTAGGGTGATACGTTAAAGTGCCGAAAATTGTTTCATTTCTCAAATTAACTAGGTAATCTGCAAATTACATAGATAATCTGCACATTACCTACTAGGCACTCGTTAAAGTGAAAATAAGATCTTTGCTGGAACAACAGTAACGTTTCTGCATGCTTAAATTTACATAATGTTATTTATTTATTTTTCGATATTTAAAAAATCAAGTTAATACAATTAAACAATCAACAAATTAGTTTTTTTTTTATTAACTCCATACATCCTTACAATTTGTCCGTGGAAATTTGGTAAATTTTTATATAAGTGAAAAAAGATAGCACGTGGACGGTTTCTCCAATAAGATAGCGTCAGTATTGTCATTTATTTCGTTTAGGTTTAATTTTTTACTAGGTCTCCTGGGTGGATTCTCTTGAGCCTTTTAAGGTTATATTGGTTGTAGTTATCGTTGGTTAGCGGGCTTATGCGCGTATCAATTCTTCTTTTGTATCTGCAGGTTGTTTTGATTATTTCTTATTCTATTGTGGGAATATTTAAGTCCTTCCTTATCTCTTCGTTACGGATGTACCATGGAGCATTCACGATTGTGCGTAGGGTTATGGATTGTTGAATCTCGAGCTTGGCAATGTGACTTTTCAATTCTATATCCCATAGCGGTAATCCATAGGTCCAGATTGTTTTTATTATTGCTTTATAGATTATTAGTTTGTTCTCTATGCCAAGTTTAGATTTTTTACCAGTTAGCCAAGCCATTTGTCTCCATTTTAGACGAATTTGTTCAATTTTGACATTTATATGCTTTTTCCATGTTAGTTTGGAATCTAGCTGTAGTCCCAAATACTTGACTGTCGTTACTTGCGGAATTTTTGTATTATATAGTTGTAGTTTCGGTATTTGGTTTTTTCTCAGTGTAAACGTGATATGTTTACACTTGGTAGAGTTTACCTTGATCTTCCTATTACGTAACCATTCTTCAAGAGAGTTGATTTATTTTTGTAACGATTGAATTGCTTGTTGCGGGTCCTTGTTTATGGTAAGTATTGCCGTGTCATCTGCAAATGTTAAGACTGTGCAGTTTGCGTTTATTGGTATGTCTATCGTATAGAGGGTGTAGAGAATTGGTCCGAGGATACTTCCCAGCGGAACCCCAGCTTTAACTTGTTTGATATTCAAATGAGTGTCTTTTTTATTTTTACGTAGAATGTTCTGTTAGAAAGGTAAGATTTTAGGAGTTTGTAATACGAATGTGGAAAGTATTTATTGATTATTTGTAATAATCCGTGATGCCACACTTTATCGAAATCTTTTTCTACAACAAATTAGTTGATAAAATCAATTATCAATCAATTAAAAAACTATAATTGAAAGAATAAAACGCGGGTTTAAAATATTATTATAATACAATTAAGGAAATGAATTTGCAAAACATAATAAAATTATGCTTACTTAATAGTGCAATCTAAAGTTTGATGATACTTTGGATTACACAGCAATTGGTTTTTAAGACAAGGACATCTATGTGTGATACATTTAAATTTGCAGTCACATTTTTTGAAACCTTGTCCAGTACCAAGGGATTATTTTATTGCTGTTTGATGTAAAAATATTTCTGCAGCAAGGACATCTCCTTTCGTTAAAAATCTCTCTTTACAAACACTGAATTCAGATTTTATATACAATTATTTTAAAATAATTTTTGTACCAAGTCTATAAAAGCCATCCTCTGTTTCACTAACAATAAGAACTACAGCTAATATCGATTTAATACGCATTAAAATAAGAATAATATAAAATACATTTGTTTAAAAATTACATATACTTTGAATAACCATTTTGATCTGATATTTTATTAGATAAACATTTTCAATTCAAAGTCATCACTGGCCAGGAACGTTAAAACAAATGTATTTTAGTTTAAACAATTCTAAATATTAGTAGAATATTTTAAAGTGTTAAATATACCTTAAATGTATGTTAAATAATCAAAGGAAATGTCCGACGTATCGTCCTTTTCGAAATTCACCGGTAAATTGGCATGTTGTCCTCTATGAAAATTCTTTTATTTGTAATTGTTTATATGACTTTCTGAAGGTTGTAAATGTATAACGAAAATAATATTTGTAATAAATAAAATTTATTCTTCTGAAATTCATATAAACAACAATCAATAAAAATATTTTAAATGACTTTCATAGAGAACAATGAGCCAGTCTTACGATGGATTTCGAAGAGGAAGGTGCGTCGAACTTATATTCCATGCTTTTTGATAACAATAAACAACTTCTTCGATTAATTAACAATCATGTAAGGTATATTGAACACTCTACTAATATTTGAGATTGTTTAAGCAACATACATTTGTTTTAACGTTCTTGGCCAATGATGTTTTTGAAGTTGAAAATTTGCATCTAATAAAATATCAGATCAAAATTGTTTATCCGAAGTATATGTAATTTTTAAACAAATGTACTTTGTATTATTGTTACTTTAATCGATAATGATCTACTTGAGACAAGCTTGAATTGGACCGCAATATCGTAATTAGAAACATTTAAAGTAACGTTATTGTTCTATCAAATCTCAGAAAGGACTAAAATATTTGATAGATTTGAAAATTCTTTTTATATTGGTCAACTGATTGGCTTCTTTTCTTTCTTTTGTATCTTTTCTCTCGCCTTTCTCATCTCTACTCACCCTTTCCTAATCAAACATATTTCGTAATAACAATCGATGGAAATATCTCATCATATATACAACATACACAACACTGTCATTAACACTAACACTTGAAGCTTTCATAATCTCATTCAACCGTCGATCGACAAGTGTCACTTTCTCACCCACACACACACGCGCGCGCTCACACACGCACAATTCTATAGTTGGTGTCATCTTATTCTCTTTCTCTCTCTTCCTATTTGTACGTTCTCTTTTTCTTTTTAGTATCGTTTCATAAAATTTTGTTGTTACTGTCGCTTAAGAAGTTACAGTACAGTTATAGTTTACAAAAATAAACACTTGGTAATAACAGAAACGCATCCTTTTTTACGAGCAAAGTCGTTCAAGAGATAATCGATGTAGCTTTACAGTCAAGCTGTCGGCAGCCTATGTTGCGCTTGTGTCTCATTACGCTAATGAATTGCCGTGACACGTTTTGGTGTCGTTAACCCAAGTAGGTAACAGTCGTACCAGGCCACGCCCAGAAGCGAATAAAAAATAATTTACGCCAAACTAACACGCGTGCTACGAAACGACAGAAGAATTTACAATCTTTCGATTTTCTTTCTATCATTTCTATCGTTTCTATCATTCAACTTTGTAACAGTTGACATTGAATTACATTCATCCGTATATCGATTAACCTTGACATACATATCTATAATACTTCATTAATTACTGAAAATCTGAATAAATTAGAACAGTAAAGAGCACTTTGCTACGCTTTAAATGAATAACTATCGATTTAATAGAAAACTATTTACTCAAGTTTTATACGCAACCTTTGTCATAGTGAACTAGTTTAATGGTTCGTGATAAAAGTAAATGAAACAAAATATTAGACTCCACAGAAAGTTCGTAATACAATTTGGATCTTTTAGTAGTGTTAAGTTTAATTAATAAAGAAATATTTAATTTATTATTCAACAACAGTTAATAAATAGTTACTATAAAAAGTTAAATAATTACTATAAACATTTATTTCTATTAGTGATAATAAGATTAACCAAATAGTAAATCTATTATAAATATAAAAAATGAAACATCATTTAAATTCTTGACTTTTAAATTTTAACAAATAGTTCTCAAATTCTATACTCGATTGATATTCTTAATATACAAGGTATCGGATTCTATAAGTAGAAATAAGTAGGTATCGTATAATGTACTGAACAACCATCTAATATTATTTATAAATGTTAAAGAAATAACAATATTAATAATTCATATTAACCCTTTGCACTCGAAGCGTTTTTCGCTTGGGCGAACTAGCAATTTGAGACGATTTTCAGCGTATTTACTGCATTTCTTACAGCTATCTTGAAATAATTTCACATACAATTTAATGTTTAAAACTTTTATATTTTAACCTTTTATATATCTTTATACTTCGAAGAAGAACATTTGTTAAATATTAAACCCTGTATTGTTGTTTTGTGTGGTATTTTATAAAGCAATCTTCAAGATGAAAGTATCGTAGTAATATGTACTTTGGTGTTTTTCGCCAAGCTTTATTCGTTCATAGCAAACCTTGCAATCGTTCTTAACTCCTATTAGCATAACATGTAGCATCTCATTCCATTATAGTCCTCCACATGCTGAACTCAGAACTTCTCTGCTCTCCTTTACGTTGTAGACACAGTACATTTCTATTATATATATAAATATTCCTTCCATTTGTTTCGTGTAAGTATGAAATAATCTTGATAAAACCTTTCCAATATCATAACAAAAATTTGCACCACTAGGCATGATAGACTCTGAACTTTTTAATCCTCCTTTAGATAGGAAAACTGCTCTTCCTATATATATATATATATTACTTTTATGTATTCCATGTGCGTAAATGTTATTTCGTATAAATGTTATGTAAATTAACACGAGCTTTTTTGGTTATTCAATAAATAAATTTTTCTCAAAATCAACATGAGAGAGAGAGAGAGAGAGAGAGAGAGAGCTATTCTGACAATCAAATATTTATACGTTAGATTGCCGAAAAAGTTTTGTCTCGATCTGACAAAAATATATTAACATTAATAATATAAGTCGACATGAAATTTCTGGAAAACCCAATGAAATAAACAAGAGAGTTGGTAGTCTGACGGGTTTATCAGCTGATCGGAAGACGTTCGAGATCGAGTCAACGACGCGTTGCTTGCTTTGAACTTTACGCTTGATCGAGAACGAGCTTTCAGTTGTGGTCAATGACACAATGGCCGAGAGAAAGTGCAACGTATCGTGACCGAAGAAGAAGGACGAACCTACGCGTCCGTTCAAGAACCGGCAAACCATACCGAGTAGGTTCATCTTTCTTCCTCGGAAATAAATCGGGGCCTCCGTTGCACCACCAACGCTACTATCACCTCCGCTCATAATTTATCTAACGTCTGACAAACATATGCTGTTTTGCTTTACCATGGATTAGCGATGGGATCGAAATGCAATAGAGGAAATTATTTTCCTTTAATTCAGTTATCATCATTTTTTATAAAAACTACTACATTTGTTTGTAGTATTTATTAAAATTAATAATTGTCAATTTCAACATGTTTGTTTTATAAAACCTTCATAAGCTGAAGCGATTAATTTTACTTTTACAATTTTGTTTCAATTTTACGAATTTTACGAATTTATACCAAATCAACGTAACAAATGATCAAAGTTTTCATAATCGCTTAATAATTTATTATATGACTTTTTTCGTTTCTTTTTTATATTTTTCCAAATGAAAAAAGCGGGGGAAAATGTATATCATTTTTTTTTTATTGAGTAAATGAATTTGATGAATGGCTGTTAATACACTGGTCATTTCATCGAATTTATTCCGTACCTATATAAACCCACTAACTTTCACATTTCGTTCAGTCTGCCAATCTGAATTACAAGATAAAATTTGGAGAGAAATTATAAAATAAAAGTGAAAGATTTGCACATTTTAAACTTCTTCTTAGAATTTCAACTAATAAACTTCTGAAGTAATTCTTTAATATGATTCATATAAAATCTGCATTTAAAATAGAAGAATAGAAAGTAAAATAATTAAATAGACAAATTTTAAATGATATTCATGATAAATACCAAAAATTGTTATTAAAAATAACCACAAATGAATATACAAATTAGAATAATTTCATATATAGGTGATATAAAAATTACTTTTTGTAGGAACACATATGCACATACTAGACATTTTCGAGATCTAAATTATTTTGAATTATTTAATTCGTGAAATGACTCCTAAATACAATTCAAACATTTATCTAGGATTCGAGTAAAATGAACAAATAATAAAAATATAATAAAAAATAAAGTACACAAAAAAATTAAAAGTAAAATTTGATATAAATATCAAATATAATTATTATTAACCTTTTTTAACCGATGATGTCGGGTTAAAGGTACACGAACAGAAAATATGTGACCTAAGACTTTATTTTCAAACAATTTAAAAAAAAAATAAATATCCTTATAATAAAAATATAAAAATTATTAAATAATATATTGCTAAATTTTCAAAATTATATGTGGTGTTTCTTCAACATAAAAAGAAATTACATATAAGACGTGATTTTGACACCAGAATCCAAGATACCTGACGTCATCAATTATACCCTTACTAAGATATATTAAATATTAAAAAAAATTAAATAAATATTAATATTATTAAATTAAATTAAATCAAACAATATTACAAAGTAGAATAACTTCACGAGAAAAAAAAATATTTTGTATATCTTTCAAATCGTTATGATACTAACAATATTATACAATTTTACATAGTCTATTCCGGTGTTTATAAGTAAGTATAATATTTATTCAGTATCAAAATGGAACTAGCAAGAAATGATACTAACCGTGATTTGTTCGATTTCATCGCTAGTACGGATGTTGTGTTAACGGAGCAAGAACATCAGACCAGTCGCCTCTAAACTTTTTAAACGTTTTCTTATGCAACAGCCCCCCTTCTCCTCCTCCTCCTTCTTCTACTTCTCTTAACTCACTCTCTTTCTCTGTTCATTCCTCTTCTTTCCTTACCTTCGCTTCTCCACTTTCGACCCCGCATTACTTTCGTTTCGTTGCCGCAAAACGTTGGAATGCTACGATTTCCAAGCGGAACGCCACCGGTGAAAACAGCTCGTGTAATGTTATCCTGTCTGCTGTCTGCTCGCGATCATACCTCAACGATAACATTATTTTTACCAATGGAAGATTTAGAAAATGTGAGGATATACGATACTTAAGAAAAAAAGTTTATTGTCATTGGGTAAATGTGGATATTTTTGCAGTTGAGAATCTATGATTGTCTTAAAAAGTATATTTTTATAGTAATAGTTAATGAAAAATATTGACTTTTTTCTTTATTTTTTAACAATCAATATTAAAGATTATTTTAATAAAAAGAGAGAAAAGGTTTTTAAAATATTGAAAGTATATTTGAGAGAGAATAAAATAAACGACAATTATTAATAAATAATACCGTACGAGTGTATTATTACGCACTTATTACTAATTTGTTTTTCTTACTATAAATAAATTTATGTGAAACTTTTTCTTGATTATATTATTTATATGATTCAAATTTAAAGTTAATTTCATAAAATGTGATATTACAGTATTAGTATATATTATTTTTAATAAAAATTACACATTTTAAGTGGACAAACTTAAGAGGACACTTTATAAATATTCACAAAACAAGCAATTAGTATTTAGTATTGCAGCCTTTTACTTTAATTATCGCTTCTAATCGCCGTGATATGCTTTCCACAAGTTTCTGGAAATAATTTGGATCAATTTGTTGATCTTTTAATTGCATTTTGTTTAAGGGGGAGATGCAGTCAGAGGTGTGAAAAAAAGAGAATTTTTAATAATTTCTTTTTAATAATAATTAAGTTTATTTTATAAAACTGATTACATAGAGTTTTTACATTATCTTTCAATTTGACTTATATAAAATTTCAAAAAAAAATATTAATTATTTATAAAAATATCGCCATCTTTGTTGGACCCCGTTTTTCAAGTAATGCTTCGCGGTGACAAAATTAACAAAATGGCGGCTTTTGGCATTTTGTTTTCGATTTTCTACAAAAATATCATGAGTCTACTGTTAGAAAAAATTGTTAAAAAATCGAAATTTTTCACATAAATGAAATTCCTTCGATGAAGGACTAGTTTTTAGTGCTATTAATAAGCAATAAAAATTTCATCTAAATTCATCGAGTGGTTATTGAATTATAGTGGTCACCAACTTGGAAAACATATTATAGTTTCAAGAAAAACGTATTTAAAGTTTTTTGATTTGGATACGGTATTATATTTTCGTAAAATTTTGAGCTTGATGGATGAAGCTAAACTTTTTTTGTCTATTTTGATCCGCTGAATCTGAATATCACAATTTTTTTTGTCGAAAAGTCGAGCATTCAATTTTAATAGCCAATTGTTTAAACAATTGTTCAAAAAATTATAGTTTTTCGGGATGAATTTATTTTTTTTTATATTTTGGGCAATTTCAAAACGAAAGTATTCTTTACAAAATCTTGCTAAAGGTCATAGTTTTTGAGTTATAAATTTTTGAAAGTTTTTGAAAGAGTTCCCAATTTTACACTTAATTTATGTACTTATAGAAATACTAATTAAATAATTACTTATATTATTATATACAAGGAATGTTATCGTTAACACAATCATCACATGATACCGCAATTTTAAATCCCAGACCACGTGTGCTGACTGTCTGAAATTTCACATCCCCATTAAACTTTTTGCACTTTACAAGATTCGAAATGGCCGTAATTCAGAAATAAAGTTTATTATACTATATTCAATATGACTATCATCAGATACATCATCTTATATGTTACATTTTAAATTTTTAGCTGATGAACTTGTAACATTTTCATCACGTTCCGCTGTTTTCGGATTGAAAACATTTTGTCTTTTAACGGTACGCGACTTACGAAGATTACCAGATCTCTAAAGTTCTCTAAAATCTTTGCTACGATTCATAATAAAATAATCAAATAAGTTTTTGAACACAAACATACTGTAACATAACAAGACTATACAGTCAATTAATTCATTTCTTTATTTTCAGCTTTCGATGTTTCTTCTTTTTTTGTTGTTTCCACAAGACTATTCATAAAATATAATAGGTGGGTCGAAAACGGTGGCTTGCAGCTTCTGTCCGCTACCTATCAATTGTAGGATATCTTGGAAAATATTCATCGGATTGATATTTTCAGAGAATATTTTCGAAACATCGTACTTCAAGAAAATGCAAAAAAAATCCATTTTTTGAAAATCCTGGCTGCATTTCCCCCTTAAAATACTGTTTTATCATGACATTTTTCTAATGTTATTTGTGAATCCAATAAACTTCATAAATTTTCTATAGGATTATGGTTTACCTTTTGTAGTGGCCATTCAGGAACTTCTATTTCACAATCTTCTAAACATTTGTTTAGTTTTCTTTGTAGTATGTTTAGGATCATTGTCCTGTTATAGCATCCATCTCCCATCGAGATCCATATTTAGAGTTGACTCTTCCAGATTTTCATTTAAGCTACAGATTATTCCAAATTTATGTTCAGTTCATTTAAATCTGCTCTAGTGTCACAAGATATATGCTAAAAATATATATTGGATATCTGCATATACGTAAAACGTTAAACGTTTCAAATTTATTTCTGACATAGTAAATGAAGCTAAAAATTATTCAAAATTTATGTACTGTCCATTTAATTCTGTTTATGACTGTAAGTAGATAGAAAATTTGATTAGAATTCCGAGAGAAAGGAGAGTGGGTCCTTTCAATTGGTCTGAAGAAAGAGAAGAGTTAGCGACACGATTACGAAGGTGCGCGCGCGCACTCGGGCCTATCTAGTAATCGCATAATACAAAGTACTCGATTTGTGAATGAGCCACGTCTGGTGGGTAGCAGTGGTCGAGCATAGCTTAGAACGTTCCTTTCATTGAAATCTAATTGGAATGCAAGACCCGAGGCCAGGAGGATGGTACGACTCCCACTTTTACATAGTCAGAGGATCGTTTGCAAGCTGCCAAGCCGGGCATTTTTACACGCACGGCAATAATTCACTGAATTCCGAGGATGAGGAGAAAATATATGTTGTATCGATGTACTTTATGTTTATTGACCAAGAACAATCATAAGAAAAAAAAAAAGGAAGAAGATATTACGATCGACATCAAGGATGCGTGGTTTAAAGGAAACATAAGTGCAGTGAAATTAAATATGAAAGTAGGACGTCACTCGACCATTTGTGAATCAATTTTTCTTATCGACTGCGTGACGATATTTTCCAATCTTTTTTCTTTTTTTTTTCTATTGAAAAAATCGTGAAATTTGATAGATTCTATTTTTACTTATATAATATTTATCGAAACGTAATAGTTATTATGATGATATTATGATATTATGATTTAAGATATTATTTTTTTTTAATATTTCAAATATTTTTATTATATTATTTATATTATTATATTATTATTATTTATATATATTATTTAAGTAGTTTTGTTTTAATTATAATAATAATAATAATTTATTGTATTTAAGGTCGTGTTCTTTAACTAGAATACATGAAGATTATTTATAAGAGATAAGAATATTTATACATTTTAATAAAATTTATTATATAATATATAGAAAAAAGTCATATTATAAATGTTATTATAAATAAACAAAATATATAAATAAATTTATAATAAGATTTATAGAATGTATAATTTAAGAATAATAATACTCAATGATTTTTTACATGCAAACACATAAGCGTACAGGTCCATGATAAATTGCAAAACGATATAATAGTTGATTTAAGCCTGAAAGGCAAAAACAAATCATATACTACTAATAATAATAATAGAAAAAAAAGAAAAAAGAAGTAATACGTATTAAAATAAAGTATCCATTTTCGTGACAGAATCAACTTTCGATGATATCGTCGTACGAAAGCCAGCAACTTTCTTCCTCGTTCCTCGTATGAACAGATCGTTCTAGATCAGCACGTGGCTCTCGTAACGCTTACCATGCACGTGTTATGAGAGCCTCTTCAACTGAAAAATTTGACTTCCGACAACTTTCTTCCATCGTCTAGCACATGCATATATTATACTAAAAATACGTGGTCGAAGCTACAAAATACTTTATCTCGAAACGATAATGTTTATCAATAAGTAAAAAGAAAGGATAGCAAAAATGTAACTAAAAAAATTAGATTTATTTCTTAATAGAATATTATCTCGAAAATAATTCAAACAAAAATACAATTTAAATAAAATAATAATTATATTGAATACGCATACACATAATATATATCACACATACATAAATATGCATACAGGTCCCAATGATAAAGTAGTAAAGATGTAAGTAGAAACATGAAGAGGTAGGAAAGAAAATAAAACGAAATGTATAATTTGAAATTTCTCATATGACGATGATCGATCGGTCAATAGATTGGTCAATCTATTGAAGCCAATAAATTCCATGGTAATCGATTCGAATTATCTTACGCGTGTGACTTTTCAGTTGACACGAGAAGAGCCTTCTTACATACGTATGTAATAGTTTCAAGAATCGAATTCATCGAGATTTCCGATTGGATTGATATTCCGTTCGATGATCGAGACTTCCACTTCGTGCCGATGTCATCGACCGATTACAAAACGTGAGTTAGGATTACTAAACTAAACGCTAGACATGTTACATGAAAATAGAAAGAAACATTCGTTTAGGTTATTAAGTAAATGATTTTTTTCGATCGTTTAAAATACCGATCAAAAATAGTACGTTGCTCGTTGAAGAAGATTCGTGGGCGTCAAGTCGTTCGTTCGTTCGTTCTTCGACGAGAATTCGAGGGGAAAGTGTCGTGAGAGTCCTGAAAACGTGTCTTGCATTTGTTCCGCAGAGGAAACGAGTTTTTTCGAATGAGATCCCGAACTTTTTTGATACGTCTCGAAGGAAGAAAGTACTTTTTCCAATTATCTTTCTAACGATTGTGTTAGATTTATATCAATGTCACTAAAAATTTCAAAGATTATACTACTCAACAAGTTTCAATTCTTTTTCTGCAATTTGTTTGAAATATAGTGATCTACTTTCGGGATGCTGAATTCAATGGAAAAAGCCCCGTTTCTTTATCGCATCACATTTCCTAGATATACAATACTAACGCGTACATGAAATATTAGACCTTTAGATATGAAACGTTTAATTATTCTTATTACTTTCAATTCGAAATCGGACATTTAATTTAATTACCTAATTACTGTAGGATTCGTGAAAAAATTGGGCCGTTGGACAGACTGGACCGGGACTCGAACCCGGATCTTCCGCTTTCCGGGCGACTGCTCTTTAACCAATTGAGCTATCCAGGGCCCACCGTCCAATCTCCTCACGAATGCCTATTTAAGTGTTTGGCTTGGAGGTGCTCGCATCCCACATTACCTAATTAATTACCTAATAAAATATAGGAGCGAGTTAATAATTTTGAATGCATCAAAACAATCACTTATAACTAATAAATATATGGATTTACTTAATTTTGAATTGCAAAATTCAATGGAAAAATCAATTTTTCCTTACGAGATCAAAGTACTTACATTAGATAGACGACATAGTTTTAAAATACACTACTGGCGAATAGTAAGATAATGAGTGTTTTGCTACAGTTCTAAAAAAGATTATTTATCCAAGAGCATAAGATATTTCAAAAAAATTGTTTTCGATGTGAAATGAATATGTTTATTCTTATTAAGAGAAACGGATTATGTGTTCCAGGACGAGAGAGGTCGACTAATGAGGCGGAATATCGTGAGGTATGCCGTTTTGGCTTATGTTATCACCCTTCAGAGGATTTCGCTAAGGGTTAAAAGACGTTTCCCTACTCTTCAACATATCGTCGATGTTGGTAAGTAAATGAAATTTATCCTTATTATCTAATTATCAGACATTTGTATAATAATTAACAAAATAATAGCTATTGAATAATCATAGTGTTTTACTATTAAGTACTCATTATACCTAAGCTTGCCTCTACCTAAAAAGTGATTTAAAATTGAGCAATTTATTATTCTGAATAGTTTATAAATAAATGAATATATACCTAATAATAAGGAAATAATAAGTAAATACATAATAATAATAAATGCATATAAAAATTAGACGTACTTAGTTATTGCCCTTTGAAATAAGGCTTTATATACTTTTTGGATCAAATTAATAAACCAAAAATTTTAAAAACCAATATATTACAAAACATTAATTCTCTCAATTTTTATTTTTTTGAACCAGCGTTGGCTTCCGAGCGACTTATATAGTAATTAATATATAACACTATAAAGATCGTGTCATAAATATTCTCAAAAAAAAAAAGAAAATTTGTCCGAGATTCATAAAAAGAATCCAATTAGCAGATAGGTTTTTTTATTATTTCCAACATGACATATAAAAAAAAGGATATTTTTATACGTCTGCTTTTGCTGGTCTATCTCTTCACAAATACGAACAGTGTAATAATTACTATTGCTATATTAACTGCGAGGACTTTTTCAAAAGAAAATAGCAACATGTACCGCGCTAAATTTCATTTCCCCTATTATTATCATCGTTTCAAGGTCCATGGTGCAATTAATAGTCCTGGTATTACCTACGTGATTTTAACATCCTTTTATGGTATCAAAGACAACTCAACGATTAATTAATTATTTTTAAATCGAATCATTTAGATTCAAATTATAAATGATTAATTTTGTTTTTGTTTATATTATGTAGATTAACGAAATGAAAAATTTTACCTGATTAAATGGAATTTTTTTTATTTTTATGAATACTTAACGAATCTTTTCAATCGTTATAAAACTCACTCAACAATTAATTAAATAAGGAACTCACACATTATATCCGTGTCCTCGACATCGTTCACACATGTTTGCGATGAGCTATTACGTAAATCCGTTATGGCATTGTCCGCGTACGCATCATACTTTCATTTCTTCTTACATATGTAAGTCTCTGATGAATTAATCGATATTGCTAACAATAATTGACTTGGTTGTCGCCCGTAGTATTGGTTTTAATGCTAGTGCTGTATGCTACCGAACAGCTAGTCGAAGGCGTCGCTTTATGTTGTAATATTTTAGAACGATGTTATGTTAATATAATAGGCTTACAATTGAATACAGATATACTTATTCGCTCACGTCTACGAGCAGTGTTCGTATTGCAACAATAGCTGATCAGTTGTGCCTTCCAAAGATGTGTCCTCGAATCTTGCTCGTAGTTAGAAAGATCTTTGTAATGCAACAAATGGATGATCCGTTGTTTCTTTCCAAAGATATGTCCAGCAAGAAAATAGAGTGAACGTTTTCGGAAAATGACGCAGCAAGGGGCTCACTAAAACGGCTCTAAATGGTGGGGATGTGGCCATTTATCGCTTCGGAAAATTCTGGAAGAATAGACGCGCCCAATTTGAACATACATTAAAGAATTTACGGTAGGAAACGACAGTAAAACGGATTTCACTCGACGACTAACGCGATGAATTAGAACTCGACGAGTTGAAAAATAAAAAAAAACGTAGCAAAGTAGGCCTTGGCACTGGACATCGCGAGAATGATTGACGTGCCATCTGATGTTTTCCTATCGTTTCGCGTCAATGGTCGCGAATACGCTTCTATTCTACAAGAGAAACGTTTCCGCGATCAAAATAGAATCCCATGGGTCATCGTGAACAAGATTTTCTTGTAAACCACGTGAATGGAGAAAAAACAAGCAAGACGGACTCGCCAACTTTTTACGGTGAATTGACTGTATTTTTGTGTTTCACGCTAATCTATTTAATTCCGTGTTGAAACCAATTGCAAAATTTGTATCTACTTTTACCGGGAGATTTAAAATACAATGTTACTCTTTTATAGTGAAAAAAGTTCCTTACTCATCTGTATTTAACCCATTTTCAATTTTTTAAATAATCTTTAGTAAATAAAAAATAGTTTAAATTTGTACGCGTGTTACTTTAAAATATTTATTAAAAAATAAATATTCTTTTAAAAAATTTATCGATTAAATATAAAATAACAATTGAAATTGTATTTATATAATATAATGATGTTAATGTACAAAATTTACTTCAAACAGAAAAAAAATAATAAGAAAGTTTAAATTTTATAAAATAACATTTATTAATAAAAATGTACGGTTTCATTCAAGCCTTGGTTTTTTTAACATTGATCGATTCTAAGAATCTTCCATGAAACATGAGCTATCGTGATCGCGATTGCGATCTATCGATCAGGAAAATAAACGTAATTGAGTTGATACAAGAAACGATATTTCTTTGCCAGCAAAGAACCGGACGATCCTCCCTTCTTCTCAGCCAGCACGATAATTCTCTTCCGTTCCACCCTTCGCGACAAATACGTGAACGCGTCACGCACAATAAATAAAAAAAAACGTACGTTAGTCTGATCGTTTTAAAAAGAGGAAAGAAAAAGAAGAAGGATAAAAGAGGACGAGCCAAATCGGCTTCGTAATTTCTCCCGTAGAAAACAGAAATGAGAATAAAATCGTTCTGAGCCTCGTGATGCACCTTCTTCCATCAATAATGCAGTGCAACGCGGAGAAAATGCTGCGCATTCTTCCGTGTAAAAAAGACTTTGTACTTTTTTCTCTCCCTAAGTCCTTTCCTTATCCTGTTCACCTTAACAACGATTATAATAAAAAATAGAAAAAGAAAGAGATAAAAATGTACAATGAAGTTTTTTTTTCAAAATTTGAGTTTAATACAAAATTTATTTCAAAAGATCCAATGACAGGTTTATTAATTGTTAATCACAAATCTACATTTATTGCTATTTCTTTTATTTACAATGTTAATTACAAATGTCGTGTATTATTGTTATTTGTGTGTGTGTATGTGAGAGAGAGAGAGAGAGAGAGAGAGAGAGAAATTTGTTTTAATTATTATATTATTTATGTCAGTTTGACATTGATTACGAATTTTGCTACTTAAATTAAATTTTGTTTGGAAATTATATATCTTTTTTTCTTTTAAATCTAATTTAACCTTTTGCAAGTCAAGTTGTTTTAGATAATTACTTTTTTTTTTAATTTCTGTAATAAAACTATAATCAAATGTAAACTTATTGTTAAGAAATTGATATTTTATTTTTCTTTTTTAATTTATTTAATTTTTTATTAAATGTTAGTTTTTTATAAATTTATGAGTTATTTCAACCTTAGGTTACCCAAAATTCTTTCGGATTAGGAAAAAGATTAATTTTTCTATAAATATGTGATTTGAAGTTAGAACAAAATATATGTAAATCGTGCGAGTTATCGGATTCTCGTTGGACAATTAAACGTTCCGTAGTGTTCTATACATAAAACATAATCATCGCTGACGGTTCTTGGGAAATCAGGAAGAGAATCCTATCGGAAAATTCTAAACACGTGTACTTTTCCTCTCTCTCCTACACCAACGAAATTAATCCTTTCTTTCTTTCTACAATCAAATCTCTTGGCTATTTTGGCTTACTCAAAATAACTTCTCAAATCATTCTATAAACAGAGTATGTACCTATTCTGAAATATTTAGTTGAGTTGGTAAGAATTTATTGTCGAAAAAATATTACAAATGAGCAACGTTGGTTTTCGTTAAATTTATTGTCTATCTTTGACGCAAGACATCTTTGACGTAAGACACTTCGCATATTTTAACAACAAATAAACCGGTATTAAGTGGCAAACAACATGTTTTTAGAACAATTTTCTGTCGACCTTATTTGGAAAGATTTATCGTCAACAGTAGCGGCTCATAACCTCAAACTATATGGTATACTGTCAGTTTTACAAATATTCATACAGTGCATACGTATTTGGTAAAAATTTCAAAATTATGTTAAAAATTAAAACAAAACTGAAAAAATAAATGTTTGTTATAGACAATTCAAAATAACTTCAAAATAAAATATAAGTTTCTCGCTTCGTTTCGTTTCATGAAAAAATAATGCTTAATATCGACAAAATTATAAATTTTAATGTAATTCAAAACTGCTTACAAATAAAATCTATTCTTTTTGTTTTGTTTCGATTGAAATATAAAATACAGTTGAACTAATTTATAAGAACCACTACATTACGCTACATCGAAAGAATGGATATTTATCATTATTTATACTAACATGAATAAAATTGTAAAAGATTGTTGATAATAAAAATAAAAAATTATAAAGAAAATATAAATAAATGAATAAATATATTTGAGTATATGGAGAAAAAAATTGAAAGTGCTGTAATAGCACAGTAGTTGTGCACGAGCCGCCCCTGATCATAACGCTGAGAATTGCAGATCGTTCGTTGTTTTAATGGGAGATACGTATAATATAATAATATTAGGAAGGAATAGAGATTAGAGAAATCTCTAATAATAACTTTTACGATAGCGAACGAATGATTTAGAAAATTTTCTTCTAATTTTTTTCCCTTTTCTTTTTTTCTGGATAATCATCACTTTTAAGTGATATGTGTGTACATATATTGCGAAAGGTACGGAAACGAAGGATTCTAGAGGAGCCATTTGGAACGGTATATCGTGCATTGCCTTCTGAATAGAATTTCATCGAGTTTCCGTTGAGAGTTAGAGGCTGTTACAAAAGTTCACGGACCGATGGCTCCGTAATAACGCAATCATCGAGATTCACCGTTAAATATAAATTATGCTCTACGATTTCTCTTACTGCTATTTCTTTTCTATAATAAGATTGTTATTCATTCATAACATAAGAAAAAGATATTGCTCGGATAAACAGGTCAATTAGTATATATAGAGAAAGGAAAGAAGAAATTTTCAACCAGGATGTTTCGATCTACGAAAAAATCATTTCTTGGGGATAATTGATATGGCGTAATTGTCTGGATACTTTATATATGTTGTTCGATTAGTACTGCATGTTTTAGATTCATTTTTTATCTGTTTATTATGATAGAACATATGCGTGTACATGCTGACAACATATTATATATAAATAATAGTTGTTATTCAATTATTTTTCTTTTTATTGAAAAAAGTTAATATATGTCTTGATTTTTTAAATCAAACTAGAAATGCTACATAAAACTTTAAGTGTTGGAATAGGTTAATTTAATAAAAATAAAAATTAAGATTAATAATAATAATAAATGAAGTAAAACATTGTAAAACTAAGTTATTAAGTAAAAGAACAATTTAAAAATTTCAAAACTTCAAAACTGAGAAATGTAGGAAAAATATATATAAAAAAATATATATAAAAATAAAAAATAAAAAATAAATAATAAAATATAAAAAAAATATATATAAAAAACGATTCATAAAACTTCAAAACCGAAAAACGTTTCAACTTGTTCCGATTTCCCTTTAAATAATATTAGTTGTAATAATAATAGTTGCTCAAATTAGCGTTGCAAAAATAACTCGATAAAAGTATAGAAAGGAAGAAATAGAAGAGCGGCGAGATTGTAGGTGGAATCGTTGAGAAGAAAAAAAAATGTAGAAATAAAAAAGAACATGGACGTGCTGACGATAGGTAAGAAGCAATTTTTACGTGCGTCCGGGTAATTTTCAACGAAGCGAGTAGCCGCGTCAAGAACGCTTGTTAGAAACGCGAAGCGCCGGCGCCAATTCTTCATCCTCGTCGTCTTCTTTATTTTCGTTTTTCTTTTCCTTCTTGGCACGATTCTCCTTTTGCTATGGCTCGACTCGATAACCGCGTGTACTGGAGCCGCGGCATGCAACCTGGCTTCTATTACCGGAGCCAACAGCCATGCAGACGTTTACAACGGACTTTTTCTACTTGTTTCTTCTTTCACATTGGTCTCCTTCTTACAAACGGTAACCTTTTTTTTCTATTTCTCTACTTCTATCTTCTGTTTTATGTATTATATGTATCTATAGAAATGAAAGTTCATGTTTACGTACTAACTAAATCGGATTAAAGGAAATGAATATATTTATTAAGAATACAATTTTAATTGGATGAATTAACGGCCTATCCATGTTGAATTACTAATTTTCTTTAGATCACTACATTTTTTTATTTCTATGTATGAGAAATTAATTTCGGAATTTTTCTTATACTGTGTATAATCTTTATAATATTTGATTGATCGTAAGATTAATGTTATGATCCAAGATAGATCCATCATTCATAAATTTTAGAAAACTTATATTTCTACTTACGATATAATTTAATGTTAATTATACGACGAACCGTACAACGAATCAAGCAAGCTGGTTTTCATTGAGTACACATGTTTTTATTCCTCTGTAACTCTAAGCAATATTTAAAAGGATAACTGATCGTGAAAAATAGTACATTAGGATTAGTGTGAACCCGCTCGTATAAAATAAATCCATAAGAAGGAATGTATGTTTTAAATATAGAAGCGTTAATAACGCAAGGGTCCTCGACCTTTTTCCTTCGTGGGTCACACATTGAAACCCATGTAAAAAAAAAAAACAAGTAATCGGGTGTGAAAATAATAGAGGAGAAGCACAAGTAGCGGGCAGTCAATTTTGGTTACAAAAAAAAAAGAAAGACAATTTAATGACTGGGTGTGTCAGGTCGTCGCACTGGAAAGCTTGTCAGGCTACAGGATGAGTATGACTGCTTTAATGAGAACCATAATCTATCTCTAGCAATAGGTGTTAATTGGCTAGACTCTTGGCTATCACGGTCAACGATAAACTCGTACGCGTCGTCCCGTGAAACGTGTCTTTGATTCCCCTTCTTCTTCTGTGAAGTGAATTAAAGTGAATTGAAGTGAACGACGTAAACGAAGTAAAAGAAGACTTCACGGGAACCGTGCCAACCGACCACCGTCAGGATCATCATCATCATTATCGTCGAGATCTCGTCATCATCATTATCGTTCAAGTCCACAGTAAAGACGTAGACAAGATCAGAGCAAGAAACTCGAATTTTCTTTTTGTACTTTTTATCTTGAATTTTATTTCTTTTATTTCCGTACGCCTACCACCCTCCCTCCCGCCTCCGAGAACGCACGGTTCGTCTATATTTAGCTCAAATTATTGTCCCGTGGAAAGTTTCTCCGTGATTATGCGTAACGAGCGATCAAGAAGATCGATCCTAAAGGAAATCGACCTAACCGAACATACTCCTTGCTGACACGCTCGATTTAATTCAAGTCTTATGCTTCCGAGGCATTCCGTTACCTTTCTAACTCAAGAACAAATTGTTTTTCTTATTTAAGGAGATACATTTATTATGAAAAATTCTTGAAAATTGAAATCAATTTTAAAACGGTGATTAAAAAATAAAAAGAGTCATCAGGTTAAAAAAAAATATATGGCGTATAGATGGGACGGGCAAATGGCCAACAATCTATTTTTGCTATTAAAAAAAAAGGAAAAAAGAAATTCATGACTGGGCATGCCAGGCCACATATGGCCTGTAGACCGCAGATTGAGTATGACTCTTTTAAACTCTCGAAAAGAATTCAAAAGTTTTGGACTCTGGCTTCGAACTACCGTTCAATGTTGATTGGCCTTGGGGAAGGTCGGACCTTGACCACGCTTGCCTAAATAAGGTAAACCAGAAAAGACGAGAGTTCCTCTCGAAAAATTCACGCTTTCTCATCGTGACAGCTCGATTTCTCAATGAAGAAAACAACATTCTGTGTGGTCATGGCCCAGTGCTGTTTGTGGTTTACTCGAAGGTATTAATGTAGTTAACGATAATAGATTGAAAGTATTCTATATATTTCTACACAATTTTAAACTTTTTCTTTGCACACATAAATTTGACGATTAATATAACTGGATTTTAAGTAAAAACAATTGCAAAAATGTTCTTATGTTTTTCTCTATATTACTATTAAAGTATGTCCAAAGGTAATCATAAAATATATTTTTATTATATAACCAAAGATTTTGTATAAAGATTAAGTAAAAATTAATAAAACAAACTTTAGATCGCAAAATAATGTAATTGAACAAATTCAATTAATTATAATAATTAGTGGGATGGATAAGTCAGTTATAATTGCCATACATTTCCTCAAATCCTAGAATAAAACTGGACTCAGTTATCCTCATTTTCTTGCCCACATTGATTTTCGCGCGATACATATTGTAAGATTTTATCGTAGCAATTCTCAAGAATTCAGTTTCACATAAATAAGAAGTCCCAAATAGAATAAAAATAATAAAAATATTAGGCACTAAACGTAATTCCTGCCGCTGGTTACTAGAAAATGTCAGTTCATACGCTGGCGATTTCCACTTATAAACTCGTATGTCTTTTATTGTTTCGACATTTATAATCGAGATTCAGGCCTTAGAGGTTAAATTTTCCAACACCAAAAGAGGTTTTCTATTCGATTGAAAATAATCCGTGATAAACTGTTTTTCCAACAGGTGCTATTTCACTACTTTAACCTCTAAAAAATCTTTAACCCTCCTCCCACTTTAACCCCTAAGAAGAATATCCATAATAATAAGAGACCCTTGCTATGCATTTAGTGGGATTAGAAAGGTGTGGTGTATTATATATTCGGACCCAACTCTTGGGTCCGAACCAAACTGTCACACTGGATCGTTACCAACATCAGTTAAATGACAAATGACAAATCAGTTGAGGTGAAAAATAAATGCAAAAAAGACTGTCCGTTGCCAAAAATCGACGGATAGTCATTCTTTTGTACAACAACGTTCGACCGCATCTTGTGAAAATCGTGAAGAAACGCTTCTAGAGTTCGAATGGGAAGTCCTCCCACACCAAGTATACTTTCCAGACTTGGCATCGTCGGATTATCACCTTTTCCGGTCAATGCAACCCACGTTAACAGACACACACTTCTTTAATTACAAAGAAATCAAGAAATAGGTGGCTTAAGGAATCGCTTTGAAAGATACCGCATTTTATCGTCGTGAAATTGCCCAGTTACCAGATAGATGAACATAAGTAGTGAAAAACGAAGAAAAATATTTTGATTAAATTAAGGTATTGATTTATTTTCCCTTCGAAACTGACCAATTTTGAGGACAAAAAAACGCCACGAATTAAGTTTAGCATCTAATAGTGTTATACTTCGCGGAAGGAAAATCGCGGTTCTCCAGGATGCACTTTGGAACAATTGCAATACACTAATGGCTACTTGTTTCCAATCACTCTGGATTCTTTTATAAATAAATCTTCATTGACATTTAATGCAGATTTTGTAATACAAAATTTGTAATATACATTTTATTGTTTTGAATTTTTTAATCGATCATGTTGCCGGTCCTAAGCCCGGGAAAAGGAGGAAGGTTGTTGGATCAGGTTAGCCCCCTACTCAACGTAAAAAAAAAAAATTGCGGCTCATAGAAACGACACTCTGCCTCGGAATAAGTAAAAAAAAAGAATGGAACGAACATATTAGCAGAATGGACAACAGAAGAATCGTCAGAATTGCACGGGATAAGTCACCGATTGGCCACAGAAGTACGGGGCGCCCACAAAAAAGATGGTGCGACAATTTAACAGTGCAATAAGCAGAAAAACATCGTTACGAAACAAGCAACTTGCCTAAACTAAAGAATGAAGAAGAAGAAGAAGAATTTTTTAATATAAGTACCAAAATAATTGCTTAATTTGCACAGGATGATGTTGAACGTCGCTCAAAGCCTTGTTACGATCTTAATTCGCGATTTCGTCTTGCTGAAACCGTTCGTGCCAGCTTGAAATTTGCCAGAATGATTACATATGTGGAACGGCTGCGATAGCATCGATTAGCTTACAGAATGTGAACGTATTGGGAGGCTTGGCGAAATGCTCCGAGGAAATATTCAAATATTGTTCCGAGATAATCGATCCATCGTTCCGTCCTGTTTTATTCGATGATTTTCACTTTCGCTTTATAATTTGGCGTATTAAAAAAGAACAATCGTTCTGTTAAAAATAAATTAATCCTTTTCATGATCCATACGCTTATATGATAGTAATTATGATAGATGACTAGGTCAAAAAAAAAAATGAATGATAAACAAAACGCTAATTTGTGAACATTTGTATTTTAATAGAAAATCAATATTTATATTCTATATTTAGGTTTGCAAATTATTAAATAGTAATACTAGGAAAACCAAGAAAGTTCGTGCTATTTTTAAATTTATTTATCATTTATCGGATATTGTAAAATATATTATAACATATTTTTCATTTATATACATTAGTTAACCGAGAGAATTCATACCGTTTTTATCATAATTAACAAATCTAGAAACGACACAAATTTTCTTGGTTTTACCTAATAAATATATATTATATTAAAAGAATTAAAATATTAAAAAAGGAAATGAGTTATACGCATGAAATGGTTCAAAGAATCTTCCTTTCTCTTTTTTTCTGCCAGCAATCGAAGACCTCGAAACTTATTTCTTGTTGCGCACGTGGCTCTCGCTCTCCGAAAAATTTGTTCTCCTATCCATGTATGTATGTGTCTGTCTCCATGATCGATTATGCGTGCGTGCGTGCGTATACGTGTGTATGCCTGTGTGTGTGTGTGTGTGTGCATATGTATGTCAACTCCATATCGATTCCGTGCTTCGAACACAAGTACGAGCACGTGGTTGGATTTCCGATCTGTCCACATGGAAATTCCCGTAAGTTTCTCTACCGAACGTTTGCTCGCGCGCACAACTCTGGAAGGTATTATTGAGTCTTAAAAAGAACTATACTTCTACTTCGTCGAGTAAATAACTCTTGTCTTCTTCCCGAACGATAGCGAAATCGTGACTTAATGACACATTTAATGGCAAGTTTCGGAAGCGTACGTGTTTGGATTAAAATTTTTCGTTCCTTCCCTTTCATACTTCGTAATAGTTCAAAGACATTCGTGATTACGCGATTCAATCTACAAAGAACTGCCGACAGATTTACATTGAATTTTGTATTTGATTAACATCGTCATGTGATTTGCTTAACATATTGAATACAATATAAGTCATTAATATTTGTTCGTAAATTCGTAAAAATGTACCAAGAAAGTTCGTACCGTTTTTAGGTTAATTTATCATTTACAGGGGCGAGAATTTAGGTATGGTGTAAATAGGCTGAAACCCAGTAAAGATTTCTATCAAAAGTATTATGATAAAAATAGTAAAAATAATAACAATTTGTCAACAAAATGGCTAATGATTCGCAAAAACTAATTGAAACTTGGGTTAATTTGAGTTAATCGAGTAAACCTCCAAATAGAGTTAATCCAAGATCCCCAAAATTAACGCTTCACTTTTAATCATTTAACTCACAAATGTTCTTGGATACCTGATAGTTACTATTAAAAAATATACAGGATGTTTCAAAAGTGTCCTAAAAATATTCTACATTTATTAACATTGCTATAATTTGTTTAACATATTGAATGTTATAAAAGTAATAAGCAATTAGTAATGGATGCTCGTTTTGGAAACCTAATAAAAAATGATTCTTATTATTCTATTTAAAATATTAAAAAGTATATTTCGTAATATAAAAATTTAATCAACTGTGAAAATTATGATGATAAACTTTCGAAAAATTTATCTTACAAACAAAAAAAATAATTATTATTATTATATTGATGTGTAGCGATTTTTAGAGATTATAGAAACAAGTTTGGAAGTCCACCTATTGGAATAAAACTTGTCGAAGGTCATTCAACGATCGTTTAATAAAATATACCTAAGCACTTTGATTTTCACCTTGGCAATAGTTAAACCAATTGACACTCAATACGCGCATCCATGGACAAGAAAAGACCGTGCAAAGCGATTTAAAGTTCCTCGCCTCTAATTACGCGGGAATATTTCCTAATCAGTGCAGTTTCACCGGCGCCAGAACGCCACGGTCGACATCATTTTGACCAGGCCATCCACGTACAGTACACGTATAGTACATGTACGCACCACGCCTCGTTCTGCAGTCGATACGATATTTACTTTACGGATTTTCCAGCGTGCGAGGAATCCACTTCGAAAGAACTTCTTATCTCGAGAGTAAGAGTATGTTTTCTACAGATATTTGAACACTCTGAAAGCAATCGTTCGAATTTATTTCATTATATTTATTAACCCTTAACACTTTTACGTCGAGAATGGCTCGATATAATACAACGCAATTTCTAAAATAATTTTAAATGTTTAAATATGAAATGAAGGAGTACAAAAGGGCTAATTCGGTCAGTACGATCGTTTTTTAGATACACTGTTTTGGTTAGATTGATTAACCAGATAATTGTGGAATTAATTTTTAAAAATCCTTAACAGAATATATAATCAAAATAAACCAATAACAAGTATTCACGTAGAACGCAGGACAAATGCTCCTATTATAAATTTGTCGAGAAATAATAAAGTTCATAAAGAAGAAAAATGAAAGATCAAAAATAATGTTAAGAAATTCAGTTGATTCCTCCCTCTATACCATGCAAGTTCTGCATCAAACATTTTTCGTATTATTACAAATAACGGAGATATTCAAAGTAGACCTAATTATTGTCCGATCTTGTATAATACTTGGTTATATCTGAAATGACTTATATCACTTTCTAAATCATTGGCTCATTAATATTCAGTAGAGTGAGGGAAAATTGCGTTGTGCAAAAGCAACCTTTAGAACATTAAGGGCTCGTCCGGAAGGACAGGTTTTCTTCGGAGGATGCTTTCCAAGTTGGAGAAGGAGGAAGGGTGAGAGAGAGAACTCTGTTTATTTCTTTTTTCACATTCGTTCCGACCTTGCAAGCCGTGCAAGGACCTTCGCGTTTCTTGACCCCAAAAATCGTTTCTCATCCTACTATTCGAAGACGCATCAGTATACAAGCATCGTAACCCCTCGTCACTCTCCTATCCTCCTGTTGCTTTTTCTTTCTGACACAAGAAGACTATCTTAAAGAGTGCTAACCACCCTTGGCTAATGTAAGTCTCCTTCCTTTTTCCTTTTTCTCTTATATTCTTATTTTCTTTCTTTTTTCGAGCGACTAGTTTCAACGCACTTTCTCTTCTTGTTTCTTTCGTTTTCTCTTTCGATTCTTCTTCTTTTTTTTTGGCTAACATAAGTCATATTAAGTGTCGGATTTCGTTTTATCAGGACACGATTTTAAGTTCGATTTCGAAGAGATTATGTTTCTTGAGAATCGTGTGATTAAAGATAAATATTAATCGTTTAAATAAAAAATTGCTTAATTTTTATTTATTCATATAATCGACTCCCTATTGTAATATTAAAAATAAAGATGAAGATCTCGAAATATAGAACGTAACATTTAAGATAATCAATTCCAGAATTGCATTCGAATATCTCGACGCATGAATTTATAAAAAACTTCTTTAAACCCTTTACTATCTATTTTTATTTTTTTCCCATGCTTAACAACATTACATTTCTTGTTTCAGCAAATTCTTCAAGGATACGTTGAACGCGGTCAAAATGACCGAGCCATTCGAGTAGGATTTTATCGAGAGTCTCGAATCGTTCAATCCCCAATCGCTATGCACAGTGTCGTGTAGATCGACGCACGTGCTCAGACGCTTTCTCAATTAGCGTCGATTTACTTGCTTTAGCGTATGTTAGTAGTGGGATTAAGTAACCGATATCTCTCTAATAGAAGTCTAGTGTCAACGTATTATCCCTTTGAACTCCATGGACGTATATATCCGTCCAAATAAAGCTAGTAGTATAGACCATGAGCGCATATATGAGTTCGACAGAAATTACCAGCATGTTTTACATAAATACTTACTCTACAAATAATCTTATGATAATATATATAATAATGTAATTAGGGACTTAAAAAGAAAACGAAATATAAAGATATATAATTGGTTATACCTTATTGTTAGTGTGCAAATATTTTTAGGAGTCACTGTACGTTGCACCGTTTTTAACGGATTTTCATGGTAAAGGATGGCTCATAAATTAAATCTAGAAGGAATAACTCGTTAAATTAGCAGTAGACTCATAAAATGGCGCGAAAGTAATCATAAATAAATCTTTGATAGTAATTTACTTTCACGGTATTCCCTTAAATACAAAAATAGAATTATACTATTGATATTATTACATATCGTTATTATTGTTATGGATATTAAATTATACAAACGAACGTTAACGATCTGTCGTAGTTTATTTTATTTCAATTGAATTCGTCTTGTTGCATTGGAAGAAAACTTTTCTTCTTTAGATCATACTTTCTTTCATGGCGTCTTAGATCTCGACGACTTCCGGGACTTGGATATCTTCACGGCTGGCGCCAAGCGTCCGTTTTCAATTTTATTTCTTCGTCGATCCTAGTCGCCAGCATGATAGTTCTTCCTTCGTAATTGGCCCGTACGATGGATGCGAGTAATTCCCGAGATGGTTCTTCTCTTTCATTCTTTTATCGATAATTACTAACAGTGGCGGCACCTACCTTCAAATCGTAAGGATGCTGCCAACTACCAAACACGCATAGCAAATACAGTATATATCTACGTGTACAAAAAATATTTAAATTATTCTAAAAAATTAGGGAAAAAAATTCAACACAAATATTATATGATATAATATACAATACATAATAAATATAGTATATAATAAAATTAATGCAGTAATTAGTAATACAATACAGATACGGCTTGTTAAAGTTGCGTAAATTATCAAGCATTGAAAAGAAGACTTTCTAAATAAATCATTTTTCGATTTTGTAACTTTATATTTTTATTTTTATCGAAAACAGCACGAGGATTTAATTCGTAGGATATCAAAACATTCAGATAACAGAAAATTCGGATAATAAAAAGTAAATTAAAATGAATATCACGTAACGACCCAAAGTAATAATATGTTCAAGATCGATTGACAAACGCAGAATTTCCAAGAATGTTTTCTTCACATTATGTCGAGTGAGTTTTTACCCTAAGGTCATTACCTGTACCTGTTACCACTAGTCTTCTCTGTGACGAGAAAGAAGTAAGATCAATGGCGTCGGCGTTGATATCAACGCGTCTCGACAATTTTTTTTCTTCTTCTCCTATAACAGATCGTTTTTTAAAGGAACGCAAACTCTTCTAAGATACAACTAGGTATGCCTCGAGTTATTTGATAACAGGCCCTGAGAAAAAGTACTCGTTCCTTTCTGTTTTTTTTTTTCATTCTTTCTTTCTTTATTTACCTACCGGGAAGGAAGGAGCATCGAAGAGTGAACGATCCAGACTTAGTTACGGCTATGTAAGCCGACATAGAACGCAGCAGTTCTGATCAAACAATAAAAAGATGCCCTCGAGAAAAATTACCAAGTTCCCGTTAACCTATCTGATATCGATCGGCCGTACTTGCGACGCTCTAACATACTCGGGATGACTTTTAAGATTGTTTTTGCTCTGGCCCGAAGATGGTCGTTAATGTGTCTCCCTATAAAATCCAATCTGTATAAGTACCTTCGTGAATTCCTTAACGTCTATCGCATTCCTTTCCAAAATTTATTGAGTTACGACAAATTACACTGTTCAACAAAATTCAATTTTTGAAGTTATACTTTTTTTTAGATTTTGTTTGCAATAGAGTTGTACTCTTTAATTTTGGAATGCTTAATTCAGTGAAAAAACCTCCAAGAATTCCTGAAATAGACATTTCGGAATTTGTAATCTCTATAAAATTTCTTCTAATGTATTTATTTCTCTAAGAAATATTTTGGTCAATAAAAAAAATATTTTCGATTTTTTGAAAATTCAAATGACATTACTCTTTAATAAAAAATCTAAATTACTCAAAAACCTGACGTACTAGTACATTTTTAAAAGCAGACTCGAATTCTTCGGACGAAACTACGTAATAATTGATATAAAACATATTTGTTGCAAAATGGCTGTAAATAAGTGAATTCTAGTTGTCTTCTAAAACTAACTTCTAACTGAAAGTAAAAAATATTTTGTTTTCCAGGTTTAATGATGGAGTCAGAGAAAAAAATCTTCGAGATGATGAATAAAAAAGCAGCGATGTCCAAATATTGGATGCCACTTGTCTGGGCCACGAACATTATCAATAGGGCAAGAAAAGAAGCTTTGATCACTAGTGATCAAGTAGTGCAAACCCTCCTTGTCGAGCTCAGCGACATCCGGAAGAGGCTTGGCGCATTGATCGGTTACGACACTGTTTGCGTTCCTCTCGTTTACACTCAGGTTAGTAGCCTCGAATTTAATTCAACTATCCAACTTTCTGGCACGTATATTTTGAAAGAGAAGTTCATTTCTTCCGTAAATTTTATATTCGCGCTCTCAAATTTTATCTTTTGTTTTTGTTGATTTTTAGTGAAAAAAAAAATAATCAAATTTGAGTATTTTTTGTTAAAGCTCGTGTGATATTGAAAAAACTATTAAAAATACGAAAAGAATTCAAGACTTAAAAGTCATAAAATAATCTACACTTTTTCGTTTCTATTAATTTTCACGAAAAAAAAAATAATAAAATATCAGTATTTTTAAAAACACATGAAAATGGACAAATTATTAAAAATAAAAGAAAATCTAAATCTACAAATGTTCTAACTATTCTCAGACTTATTAGATTTTTTAAATTAATCATCACTTTTGTCATTGATAAAAATATAAAAAAACTAGCCTTTCCATAAGCGATAACATTTTTTATCAATCTTTCGATTTTAAAAATTATAATATATAATAACATAATTCATAACTCCAAAATTTCCAAAGGTAACATAAATAAAATTGACCATCTCTCTAAACGTAAGGATCATTTTTGGCGTGACTAATTGCAGCAATCGAAAAACAAAAGACGTTACAAATACTCAAAACTACTTTAATATTCTTAAACAATTTACTTCAAGAACGTACATGACATATTGCGTTACGCATAGTTTTAATTAGAAATGAAAATAAGAGAAATATCTGATATATATATCTCTTCTCTCTCTCTCTCCCTCTCTCTCTTTATCCAATAGAATATATTAAAAACATACTTTACGTGCATAAATCTTAAATTGAAATTAACTGCTGAAGAAAATATATAACCATTGATTTATCAGTTTACATAATCGATTAATTGCCATTTATTTAAACATTTTTGAAAATAATGCACAATAGGTTGAATCCAAGTGTTTTTTTTCATGTTTTCTAAGATAAGAAAAGAAACATAAAAAATAATTATTCTCGGTATGATTAACTCATCGCGTAAGTAGCGGCATCCTCGTACCTATTACGCTGTTGTCCACCGTCATTGACAGATGTCAAATGTTCGATGCGAACATCTTCATCGAGTTCTGACATTCGTTATTACCTGCATCCATAGTTTCCAAGTCTTCAACAGATGATTTATATTACGTAACTTTTTACTTCGTTATTGCATCGAAAATACTACGACTGTTTTGCGTCTTATCGTGGATGCAACACATCGCGGAGAAAACAAAAATAAAAAAATAAATTAAATACACTTTTCTTATATTCTTTTCCGATCAATGGAGCTCTCTTTGTTTTTTCAATCCCCGCATATCTCGAAAACGTTTCACAATTGCTAATAACTTATCTTACCTTTTTTATTTTTACTTTTTCCTTTTTAACAAAACTCGTCCTTGCGAGTAATTTTCCAAAGTATATCTTTAGTCGTAGTGACCCTTAAAATGATAAATTCCCTTCCCGGAAAGACAAAATGTTTCGTACTCGCAATTACGTGATGTACGCCGATGTTGTGCAAACATAATTGTTCATCACCTAACGTTCTTAATTGTTGAACACAAGTGCCATTATTTTCGCGGTATTAAAGAGACGGCTTGGTATGTAATTTCGACTCTACGTGAGTCGCGTCAGGCTATCAAATTCGTCAACTATTGAAGAGGTTAGGATTGTGCGCGATAAATTTATTATTTATCTTTTTTTTTTATTACGTCAGAATAATCATTCCTGCGAATCAAAAAGAATATTTGAGTTATTTTATCATTCGTTCAATCTGAAATTCTTGATTATTCGATCCTTGATTTTCATGTAAATCGAAGATTCTAACTATACGGTAGCGATACAATAGTAATTAAGATAATAGCAAGTGTTTATTGCTTGACCAATATGAAACAACCGATCATTTGTTTTTCACCGAGAGAAAAGTTTTACGTACCAGTGTACGCAAGGAACGTATTCTTTCTTACTTGTTTCCCCGATAAAGCTTCTCTTGCTGTGAGATAAGCAATACGACGGCACTTCAATGTAATCATTTATTTCGTGATTTACGTCGCTGTTTAATCTTCCATCGGTCGTTAATACTTATACAAGAGTGGCTCGAACTTACAATCAATATAAAACAACGTTTTAGAGTATTACTTCTTTTATACGCGTATGTATGTACTTTAGAAACTGCCATTTTTACTTTCATAATACTTTACATGAATATTTTTTCCTTATTCGTATTACGTTTGTATTTGACTACTTATTTGTCTTCCATTACGAGACCTTACTTAAACAGTTAACTCATTTTTCTTATCATTGTCGAAACATTTTTAGTTATGTTCGATTTGACTAAAATAAAATTTAGAACCAATTTTCTTATAATTCTTTATTCTAATTATTTATCTTTTTTTTATGATTATTTTCACTATGCTTGGTGAAATTGCAAGAAGGTTACAATGTAAGAGCTCCGACTGCAACAGCATTCCGTTTAATAATACGTTTACAGAACAGTTTAATGTCTGTTTTCCATGTTCACCATTCACTGTACGCGTTTGCACAACGAGTACTTTGATTTTTTCATTTTTCGCACGACTTTGTATCTCCTCCGGTGCAATCAAGGACTATATTAATATTAATAAAATATATCAATGTGATAATAATTATATGACGGTAAAGTAAATCAAAAAATTTAAAATAAATCAATCTTATTATTTATTTATATTAGGTATAAGATAAATCATAGAATAAATTATGTAAAATTTTTATCCATAGGATTATTACAAATAATTTTATGAATTTTCATGAAATTTAATTAATTTAAAAATTATTGAAATTTTAGTTCTGGTAGACATTAACTTTATGGACTACAACCTAGGTTTAATTAAAAAGCTTCCTTCGTAATAAAAAAATAGTTCGTTTTTCTTTTTCTTTAATACTGAGTCTCAAAGTAAACTATTTGCTTCTGAAATAATAAAAAAAAAAATAATAAGAATGATAATAAAAGTAAAGGATTAAATTTGCATGTCATCAATTTATTTTATACATCAATTTAGTGAAGCTATATACACGCAGAGTGTAAAAGGCAACAATAAACACAGTTGGCAGTACATACATAATGAAGTTGATGCACGTTGCATGGTCAAGGTCGACAGGGAGTTGGCCAGTAATTTAGCGGCGATACGTCACGCCTGAGGAGACCATTTCACGGCACATTCGAGAGGAATCGGTTAAATTCGTTGTCGCGTACAACGACGAACTTCGATTCCTACCGAACGAATGGCTTATTTCTTTTTTTTTTCTTTTCTTTTTTGTTCTTTGTCTCTCGTGTAGCTACATAGAGAGAACATGTTTCTTGCTTTTGCATAAACTACCGTTTTCCGATGGCCTTCGTCGCGAAAGGCTTGCTTATTGTCCTTGATATTCATTCATACGGGTCGATTCCTTTTTTTAAACGTTACAGTCGCCAACGATATTATTGCATTTATTTTCTTTTTGTATCGGGTGTACAAAACTTACATATATAATATACAAATTATAATATTTCATTTATAAGGTAAATTATAAGAACTGCAATTTTAAATCAATGAAAAAGAAAACGAGTCGTTTTTAAATGTTCATGTTTATTGATATCAATGTTGTTAGTACTGATGAGAATTATCCGTTGAATATTATATCGGCAAAATGACCACCTCGGCTCTCGTTACATATGGCGACTCTTTGAACAAAATTTTTAATAACGGATTCACATAAATGGATACCTTTATACTAAAAGATTGCTAAACTAAATTCTTATAAACGTTACAATCTCATTATTGCAATGATTTGCATTAAAGTATGGAGTTTATCAAATTGTCTTCTGAAAGAAATTGCTTATTGTTTACAAACCTAAAAGAACTTATTTTGTGATCCTAAAGTAAATTATCAAAGAAATTTACTATGAGTATAAAAAGTTTACAGTGCTTGTACATTAAAATTTCCATAAATTCAAATAATTGAGATAATCGCTTTGGCTTGTGAACGACTCATATATTAACCTTATATCGGCAACATAGATCTTTAGGGCAAATTCTATGTTTGAATAACTATGTTTATTTTTAATTTGAAGTTGTAATTAACAAAATACACTATTAAACAATATTCTAAAGATCCTAAAGAGTACTAATAAATTTTGTCAGATTTTTTAAATACTAATAACATTGAAGAAATCCACTTACGAGGGCATTAATAAAATCCACCTTACCGGCGGAGGGTTAACCTCTTGGCCTATAACTACAAGCGAGACTCGTTATAAAGAATTTGTGCCATAATCAGAACCCACGAGTCTGACTCGTGGTAAAGAATTTGTGCCATAAGCTAAAACCACGAGTCTCGCTCGTGGTTAGGAATTTTTGCATAAAATACCGCGTATTATTATTTGAATCAGCGATTGAAGTTATTTTACATCAAGTATCTTTCCTTGGAATGTAAGTATTTTTTTTTAATTAGAATTTTGTTTTTATCATTTATTTCTAACAAAAGTGGATAATTTCTTTAGTTCAGCGTGAGACTTCGTTTGTTCTTTTAAACAGCGAAATAGCACAACGCGTGACCAAGCTTCTTGTTTACTACGGCTCGAGCGATCGGTTGGTGTCGTGTGGGCCAAGGGGTTAAAAATATTTTGTATTGAATAATAAAAATTCCTGAAAACTAAAGTATAGCACTTCTTACACGTTGATAGAGGTGATTTAAAATGATTTATCGAAAGATTCATCAGACAAGTGTACAAAAACAAGCATAACAATTAATAAAACAATTATTAAAATTCATAGTTTAACAAAGAGCTTTGTTCAGTCGTTCGCATTTCCGATGTCTCGGGCTTATTAATGTGTGACTGTGTTTACTTTTCAGGTAGTTACGCTGTCGCTTTACGCATATTTTTTCTCGGCTCTACTCGGTAGACAGTTTATCGAACGTACTGAAGCAGGTGGTGGGAAGTACGAGGAACCTGACATGTATTTCCCTTTTTTCACAGCTCTCCAGGTATAAACAAATAACATTATTTAATTTTATTATTGTTTAATATTTTCATTTGTTAAATTTGTTTGTAGTTCTGTTTTTATGTTGGATGGCTAAAAGTTGCCGAAGTTCTTATAAATCCTTTCGGTGAAGACGACGATGACATCGAATTAAATTGGCTGATTGATCGACACATTAAAGTAAGTGTCTAAAATTCTTCCATGTTGAATATTAAGGCCGGCTCTGGGCTAAGATATCAGAATAGGAGCGCAATGAGTTTGGAGAGTATCAACATTCTAAAATGAAATTACTAACGATTAACTTTAAACAAACAGATCGATTAAATTGACAATTGTCAAACTTTTTTGTACAATCTTTTACATACGTATATAAGGCATTGTAGTATTTAAATAAAAGATAGAAAATAAAAAGGACAAATGACCAGGCGTTGTAAAATAGATTGATCCAGGGTTGTACTATATGCCCTTAAATATAATTAAACAAATTTAATATGAAAACTAAGAAAATTCTTTGATTAGGCTGGATATATGATCGTCGATGAAATGCACGAAGAACATCCAGAACTCTTGAAAGATCAATATTGGGACGAAGTAGTTCCTCGAGATCTTCCATACACTGTAGCAAGCGAACAATATCGACGAGAAGAACCTAAAGGTTCAGCGGAGCATTACAAGGTCAAGGAAAGTGATGCTCTTTACGCGAACGTGATGATGGGAACACAAATTCATAGTCACGTGCAGCATCGCAAAGTTCATCAGGACGACATGTATGCGGATTATGTGAGTGCGATTGATTATCCGAAATTGATCTTTATTTTACTTATTTTCATTGAACATTGTAAATATTTGATTTCTTTTAGGAAAGCGTAGATACGCCATTGGTGGAGCGAAGGAAGAATTGGCTTCAACGACAAATCACACGAATGGGTTCTGTGCGTAGCTCATCGACAACGTATAGCAGCGGCGGTGGTTTCTTTGCTCGAAATCGTCACAACAGCGTATACAGTAGCCCTGAAACAGGAGGCTTGCCAACAACAACTAACCCAAATTTAAAAATGTCGCTATATGACCGTCTCGTAGGTCGTAAAAGTATCCGCAGTCAACGGATGGGTAGACAAGGTGTGTATTTTATGTAACATAGGAGAATATCTAATAACTAAATCTTTCTTTTTACACATTTTATTATCAAGAGTGATGTAATGTATCATTAATTAATAATTATTAAATATACACACAAAAAATAAGAAAATTAACGTCGATTAAACTAATCATTGAGTGTAGAGGAACGATCATAAGTTAGAAGTACGTTAGCTGATGATATTGCAGCTTCTTGTTTTTACGAGCCATTCAGTATAACGCGGCGTTTATTTTCAAGCCACTCAGAGGACAATAACGTGTCTTTTACGTAATCGTCTCTGACTCGTCTCGAGTATATTGTTAGCATTGTTCTAACGCGTGCAGAAAGGGTATTATATTATTGTAACCAGATCGTTTTAAACAATACCGTCGATCCAACTTCATAAAGAAACATCAAATAATCAATTGCAGTAGTTGTAACAGTAATATTCGGCGGAAAGTTAAATTCGCAAATTTTCTTTATATTGTCTATTCTATAATTCCGCGTATGAACGCGAATTACGCAATTCATACACCCATACAACCTTGTATAACCTCATCGATTTCCGCAATTACTTGCCACGTGCCTCGAAAGAAAAAACTCGAGGCCTTGTGCTTCTTTCTTTTCTTTTTCCACTCACTTGCTTTAATATGAAGAAAAAAAACAAGAAAAAGAAAAAAAAAATTGAGAGAAAGAAGAAGAATGCGCGATCCGGTATAATCAAACAATCATCCGCGTTCGTTCTACTGTTCAATGGTGACAGGACAGAATACGGAAAAATTGTAAGTTTCTTTGCTTTGGACATTGTGTAAATGCAATTGCTCGTAAAAGCTTCTTTGGTAGTCATTAACTTTCCTTATGGAATGCTCATATATTTCCTAGAAAATACGTACGATTCTTCTGTTTAATCGAAATTTTGTTCGAGGAAGTGTCCTCGGTTAATACGGAACTAAAAGAAATGCTAGAAAGCTAACTTATTTTTAATCATAGGTACGATGACGAAATTGAACTCGGTGCCAGTGTCCTTGAAGAACAGGCCACGCATACCGACTCCGGACGTGACAAAGGAGGTGGTCGATCGTGAACAGAGATTGGCTTTGTCAGCAAGCAACACGGCGAACATCGGCGCAGGCGTCGTTGGCGTCATACCAGCGAATGGTCATTATACTACCGACTTGCCGGTGGTCCAGGTGGTCCTTTCACCGATTCAAGAAACTGAGGGGACACCATCGAACGCGAAATCGGGTGCAGCTGCTTTGGCACAAGCAGTATTATCGCCAACATTGACGAGCGCTGGTTTGGTGGCACCTGTTACTCTGACACCAGTAACAATGAGTCAGCTAACACAGTTGGGTCTAGTCACAACGACATCAGCATCTTCCTACAGACCCACGAATATTCAAAACAATAATACGATTCAAGCTACTTTGACGGAGGTCAACAGTAGCGAGGAAGAAGGTTCAGGAAGTGGTAGTTCCAGTAGTAGAAGTGAGAGTATCATGGAACAAGAAGAAAGAAGTACTCCACTAATTGGCGAGAACACTAGTCCCAATATTAGTAACGGTGGTTCACCTACATTCGACAGTTACAACGATCGTTCACCGATTCTGATGAATCCAGAAAAATTAAGCTATGTCGTAGCATTACCAACAACACAAGAGAGTCACTTACAAACAGCGATAGAACCACGTGGCAGAAGATCAGCTTCCTTACCTGGACCACCCGTTGTCCAGCCAAGAGAAGACAGGAGTATGTCATTGCCTCATTCTCCTGGTCTTCAACCGAGAGAAACTCGAGCAGCTTCCATCTCAAGTAGAAACGATCATCCTAACCTAGATAGACTTGCGATAATTTCGCCAAATCATGACCTACGACCTAGGACTAATAGTTTCGGTCATGAACTTACCAAAAACAACCAGCAACGTAATCAGGAAACCTCGAGGAAGATCAGCAGTGCTTCTTGCAATAACGCCGCGATAACAGCAACACCGGTCGTGTCAAACCAGACAACAGCCACTCCTAGCAAAAGGGGTGAGGTTTATGTTTGACCGAAATTATTCCTTATCAGATTTTGTCCTGATTCCTCTTTAATGTATTCGAGAATTTAAGATTATTAAAAAGACAAGATATTTATCTTCATCTTCTCTCCCATCCGTCCACTATTATGATTTTTTTTGTACATAGTATTAATGGTTTGGCAGGAGTCCAACCATTAAAATCATTTTATAAACAGCATCGATCGCGAGCCTATTTGTTATGAATTTATTGTTTTAGGAATACAATTTATTGTCTCGCATATGATGCTTTGGATTTCGAAAGTGACTTTAAGAATCAAGTCAATATCCTGTAAATACTATCTCTATTTGTGCATATAAATACTAGAAACACTCAACGACATAGTTTAAAGTTTTGAACTTTATAATAAAAATTATAATAGAAAAACACGAAGATGTATGTGTTATGTGGGTATGTGTATATGTGTGCGCGCGCGTATGTATTTGAATCGTACAAGTATAAAAGTATTTAGAATAAAACAACATTAATTTCATATTCTAAATTGATAACACGAAAGTGTATATTTTTTATCACATGTGCAATAATGTATTAGCGTGAATGTAAAGCACAGTCTTGGTCTGCCGCATGATGTATGAATAAGCGAATGACGATTATATTAGATTTCTGTCAAAGTAATTATTAGAATAGACACTGAAATATAAGTAGGAAAAGTCTTTAACTCTAATTTTAAACGAATTGTAATGAAGTAAATCATACACCATGTTTAGGATAAACCGTAATAGTGTGAATACCGGTGCGTTACAATATAGAATTGATCAATTATGGTATACACAAATATATGATCATTTGCGTATTTCGTCGTTGTGATATGAATTTTAATACATACCTATTTATATTATACGATACATGATAGAATTGTATTTCACACGCATATATATAATATAATGAAATTCAACTGATGTTAGAAGTATGCATTTTTTCACCAATCAAAGAGTCGTCTTTTTTTCACGATAGGAAGACAATTGCCATATTTATTCAATGACATTCAAATCGAATCTTTTGTATACGTCATATTAGAGAACAATGAATTTCTATGCATTTCTTCGCGTATTAATAACTATACACGAATGATTATGCCATATAGAAATATTGTATAAAACAGTTTGTATAGTTATCGAGGTTTTGTAGAAGCCGTATTCTTAAAACCTGTATATCCCTATCGAATCTTACTTTTGTTTTTTGACGAGTCGATAGATAGAAAAAGTTATTGTTTTTCAAGGTCAACGAGATCTTGCTAGTATTTCAAAAATGAAATACGAAATAAAGAGAGATCGTCAACGATTCAAAATATGATGTATATATAATATAATATAATATATAATATAAAATGAAAGTATATAAGGGTATTCCAAAAGTCGCTTTACCGAATGAAGGAAAAGAGAGAGGAAAATTAATATAAAATTAATATCATAATAACAAAATTTGATCTTTCGTGTTAAGGCATAATCTTAATTGCGGCTTTATTTAAAAAATGTATAATTTTTCAGCTTGGTACAGCGATTTTTAGGACAACCTATACATAAAACTATAATAAACTTTATTTACGACTTTTAAACAGTCGTTTTATAGTTGCACGATAATGAAAAAAACGAAGAGTCAGAATTAAAACAGACAAAGTGTTCAATCACCGATAAAATAAAATATCGTGATCGGATGAACGTGCATAAGTTTGTCTTACGGCAAACATATTACATATGTATACATAGTTAACAGATTAAAAATATCGTCTTACGAGTCGACCGATGTCTCGATATTAGCAAAATATAAAATTATATTGTACGTGTATGTGTGTATTTGTAAGTAGTGACGGTAGACGATTTTTTTCCTTGCTATACAACTCATGACATGTAATTAATTATAATAGAAGGGTATAAATGAGTAACATAGCTTTTCTTTAATACACGCAAGATCAAACGTTGACAAGTTTTATAAATATTATTGCCAATTCTTTAATTGGCTCGATAATTCGTGAAAGCACGAAAAGCTAAAGAAGATATTTCTTGTCGTTATTTATATCGAACGAACGATGCGATCGATGATTTAACAAATAAATATTTTTTTACGACGCGATCATGTCTTATTGTATTTAATAAAGGTTCGTCGTGAAACCGAAAGTTTCACATTTACGAAAATTCCGATAGCGAGCGGAGTGTTTCGTGTTGTAGATATTTATCTCTTGCAGTATTTCTTTATATATATGTATACATAAATAAATCGTCTATGTATTATCGCACCGCCTGATAATTGTTATTTCAAGCAATAAAAAGAGAAAGTGCGATTGTTAGTTTTGGATATATATGATCGTCTCTTTTAAAGAGTTAAAAGAAATGTTTCATATTATATTTTGCCTATTATATTATATGTAATCAAGAATAAAATAAATTTTTTTTTAAGTATTGATATTTTATTTTAACATTATAAATGATTTTTTATTAGATCAAAAAAAAATAACAAATAGCAATAATAATAGTATTATTATAACTATTATATTATATATAACTATCTTATCGACTGTCGGTTATGGCTTCCAAACTCATTCAATTAAACTTTAGTCTCAGTCGATTAGTACAAATGATTTTTTATTAGAATAACAATAAATTATTTATAATTAAAAAATTAATAATAGTAAAAATAATATAAAAACTGCCTTACCAATTATCGGTAATAACCTACAACAAAAATGGAAGCGGAAAATCAAAAATTAAATGTAGTGTCAATCTATGCACCCGAAGATAATAAACCAAAAGAAAAAAGAGAAGCCTTCTACGACCAACTACAAAATATAGTCGGATCATAACCAAGTAACCAACAAATGATAATCCTTGGAGATTTTAACGCCCGCATCGGAAACGAAATAATACCTGGAATAAAACAAAGGTTCAACGAAAACGTGTTAAATGATAATGGAGAACTAATGACACAGTTATGCACATTTAACGAGCTAAGGATTAACAATACATTTTACAATCATAAGGAGCACTATAAATTTACATACAGCAACACCAGAGGCTTCAGGTCCACAATTGATTATATTGTTACCAACAGATACATCCAACCACACCAAATATTAGATATCAGGACGTTAAATTCCGCGAATGTAGGAAGCGATCATAGCCTGCTACTAGCAAAAATAAGAATGAAGTTTAAACCCCAAAGCAATCTTGCCCGAGCAACTCAAGAATCGAAAATAAACATCGAGTCACTATGGAACTTACCAACTAAACAACTATATGAGAACAGGTTGAAGGATAAAATCGAAATAAACCCAATAAAAGAAGAGGATAATATAAACACAGCCTGGAAGAAACTAAAAACTAACATTTTAGAAGCTGCATATGAAGCCCTGGGAACACGAGCTGTAAAAAACCGGGCTAGAATGATCAAAACTCCTTGGTTCCGCCCAGAGATTAAGGAAATATGCAAAAAAAAGAAAATAGCATACCTTAACTATAGAACATTACGAACACCTGAATCATACGAAATGTATAGACGAATCCGGAATCAAACAGCGACATTAGTAAGGCAAACAAAACAACACCATTGGGAGATTTTTTCGAAGAGAATGGAGAGTGACTTCTATGGACTCCAAAAACAAATCTGGCGATTTATTAGAAATTAAAGAAAGGAGGTCAACGAAATGATCGAAACAAATCAGATCACAAGAGAAACCTGAATTAACTACTTAACAGAACTCTATAAATCAGAAGAACCTCAAGCGGAACTAAATACGCCAGAAATAGTAACTAAAAACGACATACAAATTGAGTCCAGTGATGTAGAAACAGCTATTCGAAAACTAAAGAATAGGAAGAGCTCAGGGCAAGATGGCATTCCAAACGAATTATTAAAATATTGTGGCCAACGTCTCACACAACAGTTAACACTCCTAATCCAAAAAATACTATACCAACACAAAATACTTGATGAATGGCGAACCAGCACAACTATAGTTATGTTTAAAAAAGGAGACAAAAAACTACCTACAAATTACAGGGGAATAAATCTTTTAAACACTTCATTGAAACTAACAACAAAGGTTATAACGAACAAAATTAACAGCTTAACGAATCTAGAAGACGAACAACAGGGATTCAGATCAGGCAGATCGTGCACAGACGCGGTTTTCATCATAAGACAGATAACAGAAAAATCAATTGAATACAACAGACCAGCATATGTGTGTTTCATTGATCTGGAAAAGGCATTCGACCGTGTGCAGTTAAAGGATGTTATACACCTCCTCTATAACCGGCAAATTCCGAATAATCTTATCAAGACCATAGAGGACATCTATAGAAACAATAAGATCCAAGCAAAGATAAATGGTGCTGAACTGATGGTAACTGAACTGATTGATGCAGGTCGTGGTATCCGACAAGGGGATTCCCTAAGTCCCCTGCTTTTTAACATCATTATGGACGAAATAATAAGAAATGTAAGACTGCTAAAAGGATATAAAATGGGCAACGAAGAAATAACCATCCTATGCTATGCTGATGACGCTGTATTAGTGGTCGAAAATGAGGATGATCTACAACGTCTACTACACCGATTTAACTGCATAGCCAAATCATTCAATATGAAAATATCGGCCCAGAAAACCAAATGCATGACAACATCAAAGACACCGTTAAGGTGCAAACTGGAAATTGAAGGGAAGGTTATTCAGCAGGAAATGAGATTTAAGTACCTAGGAATAGAAATCTCAGGGTATGGTGATGTTGAAGCAGAGGTAAGAGAACAGACAATGAAGGCATCCAGAATAGCGGGTTGTTTGAATGACACAATATGGCGAAACAAAAACATGGACATAGAGACCAAAGCAAGAATCTACAAGGCAACGGTAAGACCTATTATGTCATATACCGCAGAAACTCGACCAGATACAGCGAAAACGAAACAGTTACTAGAAACAACCGAAATGAGAGTTCTTCGCAGAATAGTTGGAAAAACACTACTGGACCGAGAGAGAAGTGAAGATATAAGAAGAACATGCAAAGTGGAGAACATTAACGAATGGATACTAAAAAAGAAAAAAGAATGGAACGAACACATTAACAGAATGGACAACGGAAGAATTGTTAGAATTGCACGGGATAAGTCACCGGTTGGCCGCAGAAGCACGGGGCGCCCACGAAAACGATGGTGCGACAATTTAACAGTGCAATAGGCAGAAAAACGTCGTTACGAGACAGGCAACTTACCTAAACTGAAGAAGAAGAAGAAGAAGAAGAAGAACCTACAACTTGTTTAATCTAATTCTAGTTTCGATCGATTGAGTGTTATATATGTTATGGAACACAAAAAAGTTTGCATAGAAACGCAACAGCAGAAAAAATGAATAAATGCTCTTAATTGCTCACTAATTGCTCAATCAAAATCCATATTTGCTCACTTTATTAATTAATTATTTAATTAGTTATTAATAATTAAAAAATCGAAAACGTTTTTTCTCATTTCTAAGCAAAGCAATGAAGTTTTCTATTGTTTTTTGTTTTCAATCAATTGGTCACTTTTTGTTTGTCCGGCTCTTTAACTTTATTTTATTAAATTTTTTTATTTATCGTTAATTAGTCTAAAATAATTATTACACTTTGAATAATTATGTAATGGTGACGTCATGAATGGGAGATATGTTATATGCATGCGCATCAACAAATTCAAGGCGCAAGCGCACTTTAATAAATAAAATTTGATTTTTAGGCCCTAGTAAAACATAGCCTTCGCGTATCGCGCTTAAGGCTTGCAATAAGCGTTCTTATTAACGATTAATAATTAAAATTTACAAAATGTTTACCTATTGTTTATACATTATGAACAATTAACCTATTTCTTTTCACTACCCTATAGGTTGTTACTTTGGAAATAACTTTTAAATATATCCCCTGCAGGTATATCAACTTTACTTTCATTTTTTTCAAAGTGCGTAAAAAAGATAAAAATAAAAAGAGAAATATCAGAACGCTCAACAATCGATGGCCAAGGACAATAATACTCGTTATCGCATGATAAATAAAAAGTGAGAAATATTGGTTTGTTCTCTCACTCGCACTTTCATTCAAGACCGAGAGTCCCGAAGATTGCCGAAGATCCTTCGTTTGTGTATTAGTGCACACGGACGCTCGCACGCACACTAGCCCGCTCGCGTGTAAAAGCTGACTGAGAGGCGGGACTTGCTTCCCCACTCTTACAATTATTTTCCCATCTTGAATCCAATTTTATTCGCTTATTTTTGAAAATACGAAGATAACTCATAGAACATTTTTTATGTATATTTTAATTCTCTACAACTTTTGTTTGAAACTTTTTTCGATTAAATGCCTAGATTCTAAGATAAGGCTATATTTTACCCTTTTTTACCCTTTTTCCCCAAGATGCCGGTTGCTGATTTTATTATAATTAGCACCATTCTATTCAGCGTCGTCAACTTACCCTTAAATCAAATTTTGAAGCATTTACTAAAAAAGTTCCGGGTTTGGCCCGCGTTCACTGGCCTAAATTTGTAAATAATATCCTTAACAAGTTTCGGTCAATCTTTAAAATAAGCTTCAGTGGGGTGTGTTTTAGAGCATGGAAGGGGGAATGCGTTTCGAGCACCAATTGCAGCATCTCACTTCTGACACAGTCAATTGGAAGCCGCAACGTTTTATTGCCTTGTCAGCAACGCCTCCTCGCAAGCGTTCATTTCTTTACACTATACAATTTAAATTGTAACGTATAACTCTAAAACTCTTCTAAAATTAATAAACGATTATTATAATAAGGTGATCAATTACTGTTGGATCTAAAAGTTTAGGATAAAAGAAAAAAAGGTAAAATTTCAAGCATTAATTAATAATTAAAAGTTAAGGGAAGCAGTTATACAGTATACAAAACTTTAAGGGAATTTAGAAAGATATTAGATGTAAAACAAAATAAGCAGTTTGAGGTTAGATAAAGATAGGAGCGAGCGAACAAGCAAACAAGAAATGTCCCAAAGCGAAGGAAGTGATACTGATTGTGAGTGGTTAATAGTAAACGAAAAAGTAAAAAGCAAAAAAGATAAACACAGAAAAGAAAGAAAAAGACCAACTGAACAGAAAATAAATGAGGAAGAAAGAGTAAATTTAAACAATGATGATATTCTCCCAATTAGAATAGATTTCAGTGAGGAAGAAACAGAACAGGAAAATAACACTTTCGAAATAAGTCATGATACACAAGAATTACTGAAGGAAAAGAGTAAAGAATATGAGGAGGAGAGTCCGCTAATGTCGACATTTTTTAAAAAGCTGGAAAAATTAACTACAGATTTGACGAAAATAATTTTAGACGAATTAAAAGTGTGGAGAGCAGTAATAATAAAAGATGATGCTCAAAACCTAAGAGATAATAAACAAAATATGGATCAAGAAGAATTGAAAAAAATATCGGAAGAAATTACGGAAAAATTTATTCAAAAAAAAAAGCAGTTAGAAAAAGAAACAAGAGAAAATAATCAAGCCCAAGAAAAAGAATTACAAGATATGGAACAAGAACGGAAAGAAAAGGAAAGCAAAATAAAGGATAAAAAAGTTAGATTTAAAGAAAGGGTGGAAAAGATAGAGACGAAAGATGATTCGAAAATAGATTAAAAATACGAAACAGAAATATAAGGACTCGAAATGTAAAAACTGAAGCCAGAAAGACAATAGACATATTTCTTTAAGAAATAATAAAAAGTAACTGCTGCAAAATTGCAAGCGTAAAACAAAAAAAGTGACGAGGAAAAAAGAAAGATTTAGAAGTAAATAGGTTTCGATCTTGATTTGACCGAGGAAAAGAATTCAGTACAAAAAAAGATGAAAGGAAAAGTGAAAAGGTAGACTAATATTTTTAAATTTAATGGGTTATAGGAGAAAGAAATGCCACGAAATTGTGAACTTTATAAAAGTTTTTAAATGAATTTCTTCATAGGGCTGTCCGGAAGATTATTGGAGGAGAGCATAACAAATGACTGATTAGAAAAATTGGAAGAGTATAGAAATAAGGAACTAAATGTAAATAAAATAACATAAGAAATAATGAAATAAGAAAAAGTAAGGTTGTGTAAAAAAAAATAGATGAACAAACGAAAAAATAACATGCAATAATTGATCAATATAGACTTATCATTTCTGATAAATATAAACAAAGTCTTATAGTTGAAAAAAAAGATATGTTGTAATTATAATATATAAAATCACTATTTATCTAGACGTATGCTTATATATTACGATAAGCATTATATATATTATATATTATATCTGATTCATTCATGTATTTTTTTCGTAAGAAAATACATTCTAATAATTTAGCTGTGTTGTTTTAAAATATGTGTACATAAATTATGTTGCCAAAATGAAGCAATGATCAGTATATTGACGAGCATCGAACATAAAGTATGCAGCTCTTTTAATATTGAATTAAGTTGTAATCAATTGACTTATTTTGTTATAAAATTAATAATTTTATTACCAAGATTTATTTATTTAATTAATTTTAATCAAATGCCAAAATAAAGCAATTACCAATATACTGACAAGTATCAAACACAGATTATTTGTAGCTGCTGTAATAATAAATTAAATTGTAATCAAATGACAGTTGTATATTTTTTTATGTAATTAATAATTTTATTATTAACATTTATTTATTTAATTATTTTTAACGTATATTTTTTGGGATTCTATTCTTTTCTCACGATCGCATAAGGACTGATAACGGTACATCACTTACGCATACACGTACATACGAAAAATCTAACACATGCAAAGAAAATTGTAAATATTGTTGAATTTTTCACGAATCGTTGCATTCTGATTTAAAAACTTATTTTACTTCTTACTTTCAAACCAATTAATTTCTAGCACCGGCAGATAGATAGTTACGTTATTGTTAAATATTATTCAGAATATATGAAACATAAGCCCGAAAATAGTTTACCTCGAAAGATAAGGTAATTAGAACAATAATGATATATATATTTTATTTTTCAAGCTACTACCCAGTCTTGCAGAGTCATAACACTAGCAACTTTTCAGTTAGCACAAGTTTGTCTTTTCTCAAAGAACTACGAGTCCTATGCTTATTTGTTATTTTTATTTTATTCGTTGGATTATTCAAAAATATTACGCTATGACGCTGATAAGAACACTCGTGATTATCTCTTTTAGTATGCTAACGGCTACAGAGGTAAGTCATTTGGATATATTTTTTTTAAATTGTTCGTCTATAGTTTAGTTAATTTGTCATAATGAATTAAATTGTATTTATTGTATTTAACGAATTCTCCAGTAAATTAAACTAAAGTTTAATCCTAATCTCTTGTAAAATTTTTGCATCATATGTATATATATATATATATATATATATATATATATATAGACATTCGATTTAAATATAAATTAATATTTCATTCTAACTAAATTTTTTAACCATAAGAAAAGTGTTAAATATATAAATAAATAAATATTTAATTACTTTTTTTATTTACCGAAAATAAATTTCCTTGTTATTAAAATTAACATTTGTTTGCGTATTTGTAGTGTTTCATTTTCTTCTAACAAAAACTAGAAAATAAAATTCGAATTGCGGTTGCTTTAAAGTTTCTACTGATAAATTTTCAATAACTGTTTTAACGTTAAACGAGCTGATAAGAACTGTTAGTCATGTAAAAGCATTTGTACATTTTTGTATCAATAGGAAACGTAGCAACTGAGTAATTATTCTACTAATTACTGTTTTTATGAGTCCAATATCGATGTAAAAAGATAATAAATCGACACACACACATACACACAAATTGTAATTTTATAAATAATATATATTGTATAAATCAACAGGCATTCAATTTTACTATTACAAGAATCATAGATGAGAAAATATTAATAAACAATAACTCGATATTTGACTTTAAAATAACTGGTGATTTTAATTATAACAAAGTCTACATGACAATAAAAAAACCCATTACGGAAAAGGATGGTATTCTCGTAAGTATCGTTAAAGTATCTTCGTATATTTTTTCTAAAAGTGAAACAAATCTTTTTCATATTTTGTATCCAGCATCTTCAAATAATTTAAAACTGTTTTGTGATCGATGCTTAGCTCCATATCCATATTATAATGATTGTTAATGTGTCGATATTCTTCAATTTTTATTAGTTAAAAGTTCAGTTATTAGTTAAAAGTTAAGTTATTAAATTATTTTGAGAAATAAATGCACAATGTATTGCAATTATTTTATACAGCTGTTGTTTACTGCTCTTTACGAAATAGTTGCAATACACACTGAATATTAAGCTCAAAATATAATTTAAAATATTCTTTTAAAAAATCGATTTAAACAAAGATACAATATTTAACAAATGACATTTAAAAATGAGACATCAAATGCACTCCAATATTATAATTCTGTATAGTATACTTCATTCTTTGAAACATGTGTTGTGTTTTTCAATTATGTTATTTATAATCTTATTTATTTAATACAGATTGATGTAATGGCGGAAAGGTTCGACGGTTTGAAATTTCAATTACCCGACAATCCAATTAATCTTTGTAAATTTCTTTCTGAAGAACAATCTATCAATTTCGAACCACATATTCGACAATTTCATTTTTCGAGAGTATTCAATTTCGAAGGTCAACTTTGTCCGATACTACCGGTAAGAGTCAAACCTAATTAAATAATACTAGGAATAAAAATTAGTCTTTACGAATATTGAAATATAAAATATTAATTTTTTAGGGTACAAGAAAGTTGCTACCGTATATGTTCCCGAAGAATATAACACTTTCCAATGACTTAGGTTGTGGGGATTTTGTTTATAATATTAACATAATCACTAGCAGTCCAAACAATCCTGATGAGCATAAATATTTGATTTCTAGTAGAACGACAGTAAATATAGAGAGTGAAACTTGTTCAAACACTCTTATATAATATAACGCGTAAATTTTATTTTATTGTATAATTTTAAATTCGAGGTTGTATAATATGTTAATTGTATAATGATCTTTATAGAACTTATTAAACATTGATAATAAATATATACATAATAAGAATAATTTGTATTAATAATTTTTATCAAATCATTGAAACTGAATTGATTTTAAGAACAATTAGGATCATTGAATAGAAATTAATTAAGCTTTACAGTTTATGAGTAAATAAACCCATGTGACTGTACCGAAAACATCAATAATACTTGCATTTTTGTAACAGTAGTAAAACGAAAACGATGATAGATGTAAAAGAAACTAAATAACAGAAAAATTTTAATAATTGCACATAATTAACTCAACAATCAATATTTTTTATTTTTTACATCATTATTCTTATACTGCAAATATTTGGAAAGTCCCGAAATGTTATGAACGCTAGACGGTGCTAATGTCGTGCACTATCCCTATAGGCAACAATGTTTCTTATGCACAAATGCAAACAATGTTTAATGCCATTGTTTATTTAAAATTTCTATATAATAGGATGTTCTTTTCAAACTAATTGATATTGAAAAATATTTGAATAACAGTGAAAACAAAGGATGACTAACTATTAAATAGGAAAAACCAACTATTCCCGCTGTTTTTACAGTTTTACCAACACATACGATTTTTAATAACAGGTGTTTTCTATACGCTATTTTCGTATTTCTTTAATTCACTTGTTATTAATAAAACTTCCAAGTTAAACTCGTTAAATATGTGATTAATATATTAATATATGTATTTGCAAATATTATTCATCCACACCTCATCAATATTTTTCAAACAAAAAACTAGTAAGCGTAACGGTGTACGATTTAATCATAGGATTTAACGGTATACTCACTTTATATTCATGAATAATTTACAATAGTCTACAATAATTATTATTACATAAGTATTTTATGTTAAGTTATATTTGTTACTTTCTTGTATTTTTTAAGATTCAGTAATTTCTAGGAATTTTCAAGATTTGGGAAATTCTAGAACTATAAAATTAAACCAGGATACTAATAGGGTAAATTCATAGGATACATCTGGCAATACTGTTTTCTAGTTCCTTGAGCTTAGACGATGACAAGCCATCATGGCACGCGGTCGGAGGTGTTATCGCTGAATAACTGATTTAACGAATTTATCGTAATGTTACAAATTATACCTTCTTTATATTAACTACTTGTTTAATCAAGTTTATACGTTTTTCTACTTTACTTTCTGTGTTCATTGAGTTAAAAAAATTAACAAGAAACAATGGTTAAATTAACCGAAGAAATGATTGTGGCACGTACACGAATGTCAGATTTTTCTGCCGTAAAGAAGCTCAATTGCTGGTATGTATTAACAAAACATTTATTTTGTCAATAAGTCATTTTTATAATTAATTGAAAAAATAATTTAACTTATAAATCAAATATTTTGTTTGTATGATTACAATCACTATACAGTGATTTTATTCTTGACTGACTTCACATATTATAAATGTAAACTGTTAAATATGTGTATATTATTGCAAATAGCAAAATAATGATTAAAGTTAATCTTTAATATACTTAATAATAGAATTATTTTATATACATATATAATTGTTCTGTTCAAATATGCATATTAACGTAGAAGTTATAAGTACTCTTATTTCTGTATATAATTATTTCATCTAAAATATTCATATAAGACTAATATAAATAAAAAATATTACAAAGTTAATATTTTTATTACAGGGGATCGGAATTAACAGATGTAAGCATTTTACGTAAAATGGAAAATGTGGAATTATTGTCATTAAGGTAAGCGTTTTTCTTTTTACTTTTCTTAATGATTAACATTATATTTATATATGTATATTTAAATCACTTAAGTTGCCTAAAAAAAGTATAGAAACAATAAAAATGAATGAAGTATTTTAACTGTTAAATTGAAAATTAAAAAAGGGTTTTATGAATTGAAGTATTTCAACGTATTTTCCTATTTTTTAAAAAGAAATGTTATCTTCGATATTATATATACTAATCTATGTATGTAGAACCGAAATTTCCAAGAAATACATATATCAATTTGTAGAATTAGGTTTATTTTTCCAAGTACCTGCATGCATGCGAAATAAAGAAACGTAGTGCAACTATTGACACGCAATCGCGGGATTTCATAAGAAATCGACAAAGTCAAAGAATGAGATAATCCAATTGTTACAATTAAAGTCAATTTAAAAGAATTCTCATGTGTTATTATAAATCTATTTTTTCCTTTTTCCTAACCTATCAATTTTGAAATGCAAAAATTTAATTATTAGAATCATTAGAATTCAAATTAGAGTAAGTGAAATGTCATATACATATACACATTTGCATTCTTAAAATTGATTAGTAACAAAGTTATAACGATCATAAAAAAAAAGTATCTTTATTTGAAAATAACTGTCATATATCGCATGAAGCAACAATGATTGTTGTCCAGTCCTGCTATGAACATATTTGGTAGAGGAGTTTGCAATCGCATGTACCACCCACAACAATAAAACCTGTTTCACCCACATACTAATTTCATATGCAATATTCTAACTTAAATGGAAATCGTGTCTATTCGTGGATTTTGTTTACTTATTATACCTACTAATATAAATGTAAAGTATATGCAAATTAGAAATTATTTGTTTTGTATGTTTTCTATTAATTATTCATATTATTTTGCTATAGAGTTATTATATATATAAATTTTTATTTGCAGTGTAAACAATATCGACACGCTTGCTGATTTTCAATACTGCAACAATTTGCAAAGTCTATTTATTAGAAAGAATAATATCAAAGATCTAAATGAAGTTTGTTATCTCCAAGAGTTGCCCAATTTAAGGAATTTATGGCTTGACGAAAATCCTTGCGCTGAAAAAGATGGGTATAGATTTTCTTAAATTATTTACACATGCATACTTCTGATCAATCACCGCTTAATAAGTATATCGTTTTATCGTTATTATCTGATATGAATAATTAACAGATATCGACTGACTGTTCTTCGAACTTTACCAAATCTCGAAAAGCTGGATAATAAAGTAGTATCTCCAGAAGAAGTGCAAACTGCGTTGTCAAGAGGCAGGGTACTCGTGCATCCGCTCGATATGGATGCATCTCCGCCACAATCAGAAATGATTAGTCCAGAGGTAAAAAAAAATCATTTCAATTATGAATTTTTAAACTAAACTTTCTTATAAATAAACCATTAAGTTGCATCTCTGTCGAAACTAATTATATATTTATTATAAGTATAATGTTGAAAATGATATTAACAAGTTTTATGATTGTTAACTCATTACAAATAAGGAAGTACCTGTTGAGTATATTGAAGAAACACGTGTGGAAAAGCATAGGAGATATAGTTCATCTAGCGACCAGGTAAAATCTCTCTTTCTAATTTGTTAATGTATTATAGTTAGATATTCTTAAAATTGCTTTTAACTAATTAATACTGCAATTCTTAATTATTTTAATCTAGGAATTATTAAAAAAAAAATACTAATATTTGATACAGTATGATTACCGTATATAAATGACTGATGTATAATTTATTTATTTTTTCCAGAGAAGTTACGATGAAATGCATCATACGCAAGAAGAGTATCATGATTCTGACAGAAGAAATGCAAACTGTAAAACATCATTAACTCATCATTATGCTCCAAGCAATCAGTATGCATATGAGGTAAGCTTATAACTCGTAAGAAATGTTAATTTATGATTATGTTAGAAAAATTGAAATAACATGTATCTTGTATATGTTCTGACTATATCTTATATTTTTATTATTTGAATAATATTATACTGACAGCTTCATAATGGGCAATCAAAAAGTCAAAATAAAGATGAGAACATGTCTACAGAATCACGCAATTATATTGAGACTTTGGCTACTAACACTCTTGATATACCTAAGGTATTGTTATCACAACTGCGCATAATTTCCAAAGTGTAATTATTTATCTAGATAAATTTGTAGTAGTACATGGCAATGCTATAACAATTTGATTTAACACTACAATCATACGAAACAATAAAGTCATAATGTTAAAGTTAATCATCTTAAACTATTATCTGATTATCTGAACATCGATTAAAAAGAAGAAGATCCATTATTCCGGTGTATACTAAAGTTCAAAATGTGGAATGTGTTGAATGATTTTATCTCTCCTTTAGTTCAGATAATCAATATTCTATAGTATTTACACACAAAGCATAAGCTAATATATATTACTCTTCATTAAATATCGTATGCTTTGTAGTCAGAACATTATTTATAAGAATTATATTTGCATGTTTATAATCTATTATGTTGTCCGAGAAAATTAATCTGTTCTTTACCATCAAATATAAACTATAAGAAATAATATTGCAGGAAAGTGATGATCAACCAGCAGTTTCAAGACATAATGGAGATTATGATGAGAGACAAGGATATTCTGAATTTGTTAATAATGATGCATCTCAGCGTTTATATACGTCACCCTCGCCACGTACTCAATACAGTGTTAAATATGAAACTCAAGAAGATAATCGTTTTGACAGGAATAATTACGAGTATGATGATAAGAGACAGATAGAGTGCGATGAACCATTACCTCAACCGTCATCTCAACATAGACGAATGCCAACTCACCATAGTACTGAAAGGGTCCGAATTAAAAATCAATATACATATATACAGGATGTCTGAGTTATGTTTATAGAACATTTTAATCTTATGTTGAGTGTAGAATACACTCACAACGTGTATACGAAAAAACCTTAGACATCTTATATATAAACAAAATATTCTCTTAAAAATGTAATCTAATTTATTGTAATATATGAAATTTAATTTAATATAGGAAGATACAAGTCAAGTGCCTGGTTGGGTAAGACATTCGGATAAGGAAAAATGTAGACCGCAATTTCATTATCATAGACGACCAGTTACAAGGGTATGTATTATGTAAAATTAAATATTTTACATCTAATAATTTTTCTCTTAATTGTTTTCATATTTTAGAACTCAAATATACTCTCTGCCGTATTATGTCTAGTCAAAGAATTGGACTATCCCAGTTTGGAAGTAGTAGAAATGGCAGTTAGAAATCGAATGGATGAATTAGAAGAATGATGTTTCTGACGCCGTCCTCAAAATCTTCAGGGGACGGTTGGCTTTTCTCGCGTTGGCAGTATTACTTCTATTCCAAGTCCAGAATTTTCTGACTCACTCGACTCTAATCAGTGCGTTGATAATGACATGAATTTTAACAATGAACATCGTGTATGCAATCATTATAGCATTGATGAAGCTAATGAAAAATCACAAATGCATAATAGAAATGGATCTAATGAAAACTTTAATTTAAATCGAAATTCAAAAACTTTTGTTAATGATTCGAATCATAGGTTTATCAAGAATAATTCACATACATACAAACTTCGTGATTCAGGATCAGATAATATAACAACGACAGCAAATAACAGTGAACATAAAAGACTAAATGACGTTAGAAGAGTAGCAAGCAGCGACAGTATCTCCCGTGGTAACAATAGTGGTATATATTTCAATCAAGGAAGCAAAGGTCCAAACCAAGATTGTTTAAGACGATCAAAAAGTCCTGACGTTAGAGATACGATAATGCCACTTCGTTACATTCAGTCATCAAAAGGAACTTGGACGTACAACTTGTAAGTGAAATAATAGAGTAGATTGTTTATTTCTGTCTATGATAACATCAAATGTTTTCAGAGACAGGTCATACAATTAATGAAGATAAAAATAAAAAGAGTACTTAATTAACTATTGCTTCTAAATTACAACGTAAATCATTTTAATATATGCAAGATGATGAATTATATGTTCTATTTATAAATTAAGGAAACATTGTTCCAGAAAAACAGTATTTATTGTATTTATCAAATGTTTGTAATTATAAATTATAAAAATAGCAAATTTTTCAAAAAATATCAATTATTCGTGTTTTGGATTAGAAAATACTAATATACTTGTCAGGCTTGTCATTATTTTGTTAACACATAATTAATTAGGTTAATAGAATGAAATATATTTATAAAATACAAACATAGTTATTCATCATAGAGTAAAGAAAATTTTTCTTTTGAAAATAATACCTTGATCCAAAAGCATAAAAAAAATGCAGTTTTTACATGTGATAGTTAAAAGGTTAACAAATGCAAAAAAGACTCTGTACAAAATGTTTAGATTCTTCATGCATGTGTGCAATATATTATATATATATATATATATATATGTATAAAGATCTGAATAGAACAGTTAAATGTCTATATTTGCAATGTCTAATCGTAGAAAAGCTTCCATATATATGGGTCATTCCACGCCAAAGGGGTCATCTGAAAAAGTGGTCGATTTGGCATGAAATGATCCATATACATATATATATATAATGAAAAATATAAATATATATATATATATAATGTATGTGTACTCTATTTTAATATGTATAAAAACAATCTAGCATAAGGAAGTAATTAAAGTAAAGATTAGTAATAAAAGTATCCAAAATTATAATATTATGAGCAAATGATTCAGTGCTTAATAATAATTCGACAGATGGATTAAAAAATACATTTATGGATTATATGAAAAGAGCTACTTAAGAATTATAATAAAGTGATGTATAAATTCCAAAATAGAATAGAGTAAAGAATATATTGGTGTTTAAAAAAAAATATTAGACATAATTAACTATAGACTGATACGCAGAAGTATAAATTTTAGGAAAGATACCTAACATTGTAAACTATTTAGTTAATGAGATTAAAATTAAATCTTTCTATAACTAAAAGAAACTTCAATACGTAACAAGAAATTAATTAGTTATGATATACATGAATAGTTATGTAGGAAATTTTTTAAATCTAATGCAATATTTTTCCTTACTCCCAGCCGTCCAGCTTATATATCATTAAATAATTAAAATTCATCATTATTAATATTTACAAAATTACAATTATTATTATTATCGCTATAATTATAATTATGACTGCTGAATTATTGTATGACTTATCATTATCATTTTAACTTTTGCATCATTGTTTCATTATTTTTTGATAATACAATAATAATAATATTGCATTTTATTACACAGAGATTTCTTTTATAAATCAGTTATTTAAAATTATAGTGATTTAATCATGTTACAAAATGCCATTTTTGTTTCTACTAAAAATATATTTTGACGATTAATGAGATTTTCTTAATTAATTAATATTATTTAGTATTATATAAGATTCCTATATATATATATATTTAACATTTCCAATTTTATATTTCATTGAAGACAAAACAAATGATTATATATTACTGCAATAATTTCTAAGAACATATGTGAAATTATTTCAATTCATATACAAACCTGTATATATACATGCTTTTAGGCATCTTAATTGCGCGAGATCAGTTGCTTTGAAATAAACAAAAATTGAAGGTACATAAATGTAAAAAATGTTTTGGACAAAATTTATATAATTTTAAGATTTATGTAAAATTATACAAGTTTAAATATTAATTGATACTAAATATATAGAAAAAGAGATGTCTAAACGAATCTGTTTTTTTTTATTATCATTATTATTATGGATCGCTAATTAACTAATCGATAATAACAAGGACTTAAAATAGCAACAAATTATATAATCATAATATACGATATGTTTATTTTTTCCTACATTATAATTAGGAAAAAGATTTCATATTAAAAATTTTAGTTAATTTTACTAAATATTTCAAACGCAAACTTGCTAACTAACTAAACTAATTTAATTACTATTCTTAATACTACTATCCGTAAACAAATATGTAACAACATTTTAAAATTCTATATTTATTCTTTATTCGTATGTTACTGTAATAATTAAAAAATGATAAATTACGTTATAAAAATTGTTATGTTCCGAAATGAGTTAAAAAATGTATAGGGTTTCAAAAATTCGATAGTGATTGTTTATGCATAAGAAATAAAAATCATATATTTTTGTTTAAAACATTTTTTATGTAGTAATTAATCTGTAAAATAATTTCAAACAAATATATATATATATATATATATATATATATTTATATATGTATTCTATGTTTATATATTTCTATAATATATGATATACTATATTAATGTTAAAAAGAAATCACGATATCTTATTTGTTAAAATGTATTAATTTGTTATTATAAGAATGCAATTTATTAACATTGTAAATGAAAAGATATTGTATTTAAGTTAATAAGATATTTATATTTGGATTATAAAATAATATATACAAATTTCTTAAATTTTTAAACAAAATCTACTGTTATTTAAACTTTTGCATTTATTTACAAAATGTACTCTATTGTCCATTTTTGTCCTTTCAGCTTTGAAACGCTGTTGCGTGAAAATGATTTCAATATAAGAATAAAAAAAGAACAGAACTAAAATAATTGTATGTAAATAAACTTGGATATTAATATTATTTATTTGTTTACAATCAATGATGATAATTATAAAAGAAAAATTGTTTGTGTGTACTGATATTTCGTGGATGTAAAAAAATATTATGTAAAACTTATAAATATCATAATTTAAACAGACAATGTAAAGATGTTAATTTGAAGGTATGTATTAATAATTATGAATACTTTAAATTATGTGTTTATATTCCTGCCAAAAGACAAAGCAAATAATCGAATATGGCGCCAAATATCTATAATGTGTCATATATTGTATGACAAATTAAGGTAATACGCCATTGCCGCACACAATTTAAACGATTTTAAAATGGCGTACGTCTAATAACATTTACATTTTATTATTGTGGAGGCGAATTGGTCAATCATAACATCTTTATAATGAAAAAAAGAAATATGAAATTGTATAGAATGCATATTTATTGATGAAACATTTAATATTAAGGAAATATGAACGTACGATTTTTTAACCTATTGTTTATTTTTAACATTAATAATGTTAAAATTAACATTGCAATAGATTTGTTGAATTTGGATTGTATTTTCATAACCTTTTGAAAGTAACATTAACTCTTATCAAATTTTATCAACTGTTTATCATTTTTCTAGATATTGTGCTTATATTGTGCGTATATAGATATTAATACTGAAAATGACAGCATCCTATACGCTAGGAAGTGATATCGTACATTTAAACGTAGGAGGAACTAGGTTTGTATTAAAGATACTACATATTTCTAATAAATATGTTAATGAAAACGAAATATTATTTATTAAAGATTTTCTACGTCTCAACAAACCTTGACATGGATACCTGATTCATTTTTCACTGCTTTACTAAGTAATCGAATTGCCAGTCATCAAGATTTGGATGGCGCATTATTTATTGATAGAGATCCACGAATGTTTTCTATCATTTTAAATTATCTACGTACCAAGGATATTAATTTAAAAAACGTTGACATTCGTTCTTTAAGACATGAAGCAGAATATTATGGTATTACGCCTTTGGTAAAGCGATTAATGTTATGCGAAGATTTAACTCAATCTTCATGCGGTGATGTGCTTTTCTCTGGTTATTTACCACCACCTGGTTAGTATTATTTTATTGCTTTTTCTTTTTTATTTTTCTTTTATGTAAATTTTTTTTTACCTTTAAGGTATTCCATTACAAGAATCGGCAACCATCCCCCCAAATATCAGCGATGTTTCAGTTCACGGTAGAGTTGCAACAACAACTTCTATATCTAGGACAGATACAGCCACTACTTTGCAACCTATAATATCTTCATATCCTTGTAATCAAAATACAAATGGTAATTGTAAATATATGCTATTGTCGAATTATTTCATTTCAATTTAACTAATATTAAATTAAATTATATGTTACATATTTTTAGGACAACAAAATCATAAAAGACCAATAGCTTCTCATGTGCGCAATTCATCGTTAGATTATAGACTTTCTCAACGTGGCTTACCTCATTCACGAACTCCATCTTTAGATTTGAGACATATTCGAAATAATTCGGCAGATTTAAATAAATTATACAAAAATGATGTCGGTGTAATATTTGGACCTCAACAGGGTAAGAATATATCAATTTATATTTATTTAAAATATATCATTACGTAAATGTGTTACATAGGTATTATATTATTAAATAATTTAGTTTCAGCTTGGGTAGACCCTTTAAGAGTGCAAATTATAAAAGCACATCATAATTGGATAGTTGTTGCTTATGCACATTTTATAACATGTTATCGATTAAAAGATTCATCTGGATGGCAGCATGCATTTACAAGTCCACACATTGAATCTATAATTGAGCGAGTAGCAATAAATGCAAAAATAGGTAGTGGAGTTGATGGTAAAATGGTAGCTATTTCCTATGGAAGTCAAGTGAGATTATGGAGCGTTTCCGAATATGGCATTAAAACAAATATTGGTACTTTTAATTTGAATGTCCGTGTGGAATATTTATTTTTTATTGGTAGCCAATTAGTTGCTCTTTCACCTACTGGAAAGATTGGTGTCTGGCATGCGATGACGCATCATTGGCAAATCCAAGATGTAGAACCTATTCTATCATTTGACACTGCTGGCACATTTCTTCTTCTTGGTTGTAACAATGGTTCTATTTATTATATTGGTAAATACAGGAGAAATAGTACATATCCATTATAAGTATTTCTTATAATGGTAACAAATAATTATAAATTATCTCGTATTTATATTACAGATATGCAAAAATTTCCTCTTAGAATGAAAGATAATGATCTTCTTGTAAGTGAATTGTATCGTGATCCAAGTTATGATCCTATTACTGCTATATCAGTCTATCTAACGCCAAAAACAAGTGAGTTAAAACATTCAACATTGTCATATATATAATCTATTAATAATAATAGATTAAGTGTGAATTCATTAAATATCATTAGATAATTATTAATACTTTGATTAGCACATACATCAAATGAAATTTTATTATATTTTAATATACATTATTTAACTTTTAGTACGATATTATCACACGTATTTGATATGAAATTCTTATTAGTCTCATACCTTTAATTATTAAACTAATAATAAAGTTAATATGCATATATAAAGGTTTTATGTATGTGTATACTTATGCCTGTAATAAGAAAAGCAATAACTTATCCTTCCTCCTTTGACACTATATATCAAGGCCCTTTTATTAAGCCACAAACATATATGCGGCTTTCAAATATTAATACGAGTTTATTATTACATGCTTTGCCTCATGATTTCGTACAACTGGATAATTAGCACAAGGCAAGTATGGGTCATTATAATCTAGTGTTTGTTTCCGATTCCACGTACAATTTAAATACCATTTCTTAACATTTACTATTTAATTGCACATAAAACGTTTGTGTAAGTTACAAAAAATTCTCTTCCTCTCAAGTTTGAATAAAATTACAGCTATATGCTAAGTAAAAAAATGCACAGCTTTGTATAGCTAAAAAAACTATTTATTTCATTTTTCATTACATTACTCCTAATGGAATAGTTTATGTATAAGATCAATTGTAAATAAGTAGCTTTATCAAATGCATGTGTATAACATATACACGTTCATATTTTCTTCGTATCAACGTTTTTTTTGCTATATCACACTAACTGTCTATAACCCAGCTATTCTTATGCATCCAGTTGTACCAAAGTTTTTATTAATAATTATTTTAATCGTTACATTTTCTTTTTCGATTATTATTTACACAATAAGTATATATGTATAAATATGCTAATTTATTTTATTTAAGTTTAGTTAATTAAATATTTTATATTTGCTATCTGAGAGGAAGAGAGAAAATAATAAAACGTTTACTACCAACTGCATATTAATTTTATTAAATATTGCGTATAATGCATTAATATTTAATGTGTTTATACGACTATTATAATTATTTTTGTATGTAGTAGTCATTTTTATATTGTATATTTTTATATTGTATATTTTATATATTTTTATATGTTCTTAAAGGAAAAGTATTTTAAAATTCATACTTCTAAATGTTTAGATTATAGTACATATCTTAATTATGTTTTTTCATTTTCATAGGTCTCTGCGGAAATTGGATTGAAATTGCTTACGGTACAGAATCTGGTAGTGTCAGAGTCATTGTCCAACATCCTGAAACTGTTGGTCACGGACCACAATTATTTCAAACATTCACCGTTCATCAAAGTAGTGTAACAAAAGTATGAAATTGTTGAATCATTAACTAATAAAAAATTAAAAAGAAATCTAAAAATTTGATACAAATTGTTCATTATTTTAGGTAACGTTATCAGAGAAATATTTAGTGTCTGTTTGTTCTGAATACAATCATGTAAGAACTTGGACAGTGACAAGATTTCGTGGTATGATTTCAACACAACCTGGGTCAACGCCTGAAGCAAGTTTTAAAATAGTATCTCTAGAAGCAGTTGAACCCTGCGTCAGTTATTATGCTGGAAATGATTTTGGTATGCTTTTTATTAATTTATTAAATCTACTTTATTAGAATATTAGTATTTTATTTCCATTTTATAGGTCCATTTGGTGAACAAGATGATGAGCAAGTTTTTGTTCAAAAAGTTGTACCTGAAACTGATCAATTATTCGTACGATTAGCATCAAATGGAAAAAGAGTTTGTGTAATACAATCGGTTGATTGTAGCATCATTAGTTCATTCTATGTTCATGAATGCGAAGGATCTAGTCGAATGGGCTCCAGGCCTAGACGTTTTATATTTACTGGGCATTCTAATGGCACTATTCAAATGTGGGATTTAACAACAGCTTTGGATCCATCCTTTCATCAAGATAAAGGTATTTACATTAACAAAAGTATTTATTTTTCTATAATATATTGAAAAAATATTAAGATGTATAATATTGATGCTTTTTTTATATAATAGTATCAGATGTATCTGGTGGACCTACGCCAGAAGAACTTTGGAAATTGTTAGACCAATGTGATCTAAGTAATAGTCATTGCTCAACACCATGTATAAGTCCGTGTCCATCGCTCGCAGGTGTAGGTGCAAGAATTAAAACAAGTAATGTTTTATTTCTTAATCAATCGCATAACACTGAAGCAATAGCTGGATCTAGCCAGCAACAATAAGTAAGTTTTTTATCATTATATTAAGTTACTTGATTTTTCTTTCATTTTTTCTCCCGATTTTACGTATTTTAGCAAGTTAATGCGCATTTATATATATACGTATTTATTATCTATTATTTGTCAAAATTAAGTCATTATAGTTATAGTTCCTATTTTAAAGCCAACGGCTGATAATTCTCTGTTCATAAAATGATCAAATAATAAAATAGTAACGTACAGAACTGATTATATTTTAAGAGAAAAAAAAATATATTTTCTTTTTCATTTTCATGCAATTTCTAAAATTACTACTTTAAATCAAAGATAAAATTATTGCAAAATAAGCAAGTTGACAAATATCTTTAATACTCAATGATAGAAATAAAATAAATCTTGCTGTCGTTTTTGTTTATTGTTAGCTCTTTTATGAAACTATAATATTGAATATAATTCAGCAATAAATGTGATAAAAAGATAAATTTTAGGATTATAAATATTAGACAAAGATACTAGGACTTTTCAATTTGTTAAGTTAAAATATAAGAAGCTTAAATAAATGTAATCTATAATTTCTTAATGTAATTATTATTATTATTATTTCATAAAAGCTGATATATCAACTATATCTATATATTATATATAGATATATAATATTTTTATTAGATATTCTCAAATAAGTAAATAAAACTCTGGTGTATTTATAATATTAAATTGTATATTATAAATTATACTCCTAAAATATAACATTGGGTAAAATTATATTTTTTGGTCTAATATTATCGGCACTTTAATTTATAGTAAAAGTTTTATTTTCTCAGGCACTACGGTGATATTTTATAGTTTTTCTGACTGATATTACATCAAGTGTAATCACATTATGCGTTGTACGCATATTATTACTTAATATATCCATTATTAAACTTAATGTAGACATATTTTGTAATGTAATCTACAAGTATATCCTTATAAGTATATCTTAAGTATTAACATATTTCATAACATGATTAATTATTATTTAGTTACAAATGAGATACTTGATATAGAAATATTACAGTCTAACACCCGTAACAACTTTGCAAAATATAATTCATATAAATCTTCAGATATCAGAATAAATTATTATGATATATTGCTGGATCAGTCATTGGTGTTAATAGAAAACACCATGCAAACAAACCAATGACAAATAAAGAAAATAGAGCTGCTCTTTTTAAAGGATCTTTATAAGCTACGACTTCCGATAATTCAGGAAATCCCATATGATTGCAAAATGAATGAGCTATGAAAGGAGCTATAAAATGTCCTACGAAAAAAGAAAATGCAAAGATTATTAGAATAATATTATTTAATATAAGTTTGATAGCATAAAATAATCTACCTGTTTTAACAAATAGAAATGCTGCATAAGCTCCAAATAATGTAGTATATGCAAATTGGAAACCTATGCATCCCAATCTTTCATTAATAAAAATATTTTTACATATTTATACCATTAAAATGATAGATAAGAAATACTTACAAGATATGAATAAAGCAAGTTTTATTTCCATTCCCATTTTAATTCTTTCTACTACGTGATGAAAATGTGCTACTCCAAAGAATAACGGGCATATAAAAATGGCAGTAGTTTGTGTAAAACATTGTAAAAGTAATGGTAACATACAAGCTCTAAAAGTCCATTCCTCCGACAGAGGTGCGACAATGTGATTTCTCCACCAAATTAATGTATGTACACTTCCTAGCCAGTACATAGGCTCTAACAAAATTAAAATGATTAATTGCATTATCAATATCGATATTACAAAATATATTATTTTGATTACAAACCAGCATATAATCTCCAGAATCCATTAAAAATCTGTACGCTCAATGGGCCCAAAAATAAGATCATTGTTAAAAGAAATGGTATTATACTTGCCTGGAATAGGCCAGACCATCGTAAACCCAATAATTCCCAAATGGTTGCCTAGAATATTTTCTTGCTATAATAATATAAACATTTATTTAATTTACATACACAGACAAGAGTATTTAAAATAGTTACTTTTTGATAAACCTTCTCGTCCAAACCAACGTATAAAAATATTGGTGAAATAAGAGCAACAACAAAAACACTAAAGAATCTTCTTTTTATAGTAGAAGGATGTTCTCTGCAAGTTAAAAATATAGTAATACGATAAATAATCTAATATAAATATAATTTATATTATAAATATCGATTCCATCTAAATGCTTCATAAATGGATCTTTTAATAGAAATTAAAAAAAAGTGTTGAACTAATTGAATTATCAGTTTAAAATTTGAAATTAAAGTTTCAACTTTGTACAGAATTTTGACATTGAAAAGAAATAAAAAAACAAAGGAAAAATAAGAAGATAAACAAGAAAAAAGAATTGCTCTATATAAGAATGAATAATTAAAATAGTTACATTTCGATAATTAATATTCGTAAAAGTTAAGATATCTAACCGAGAAATATTTTTGAATATTCCGCTAAAAAATGAAAGAAGGAAAGTTTAAAGAGTCTCCGCCACGAGCGCTGAAGCAAAGCTTATTTTTGTCCAGAAATATGAGCTACACGAGTGGGAGAACCAACTGAAAGAGGAGGGGGAGAGAAGGAATTGCTTTCTCTTTCTCTCTCGCTCTCATATACTTTTTTTCATTCGTAGTTGTCTGCCTGCTTGCCTACGAGAGACACTGTTAAAGAGCAAAGCGTGTCGGAGCCACAAGAGAAATGATTGTACAGTTTAACGTTTGAAAGATTAAATAGATTTTCTGTACCTGTTGTGAGGAGAATTCCATACGTACAAACTCGCGATATAAACAACCGATAATACGAAGCATGAGAAAATTCCGGAGATACAGGATAAATCGGCATTTCGACCTGTGGTCTCCATAACTCCATACTAATGTTGGTTGCTTGTGTGGTGGCAATTCACAGTGTACAAGGGGGGGATCGGTAAGGGGTTGAAGGAGTGTAGGGAGGCGACGGAAGAAGTGACGGGGAAGGGAGAAAGAGAAAGAAAGTCAGATTCAAGGAGAGAGAGAGAAAGAGAGAGATTGCGCGAGTACGATCAAAAGAGAAGAGGAGAGAGGGTGAGTGGATAAGAGACAGAAAAAGATAGATAGAGAGAGAGAAGAACAGAAATTCATCCGATTGGCGCTCCAATACTAGTCGACAGTGCTACCGTCGATGAGAAGATGGCCGCTGGGCTCGGTAGAAGTGTCGCCATTGTTTAGTGTTTAGTTATTTTAACAATTTTCGCATTATTTTCTTTCGTTCAGCACGGGAAAAATGCCAAGCGCATCGTTTACGTCATCGCGCAACTACGTGCGAAGATCAAAAAGAAAAGGAGCTAATAGAATTCCCCTACCGTCAAGAACCACCTCGGGTAAGGCATCCCAAGGCATCGGTTCACTTCTTACCTGTCGCAACTCGTTTTTTACCTTTATATTTTCTCTATCTTTTAATTATTTTCTTTCAATATAATAATAAGGAATAAATAAACCCTTTACAATCCCATTTAAATCTCTCAGTTTAATAACATAAGCTTGCTTTAAAATGCCGACGATGTTAAACGCGACAGTCACCCTTCAGCTTATACACACACACACACAACACGTCCATTGCAGATATGTACGATTTTATAGGTTGAAAGGTCTATCGAAAGCACCGATCGTAATTCTGGATGACGTTTTTAAATGTTAACGACGTATATAGTTTCATCGTTCATCGATCGTTTCGTCTTTTCTCTTAATCATCGATTTCCTTTCCTGTCTTTTTACCATTGTCAATTTTTATTCCGGTACGTCCGTCCTGTCTACACCTCGCCTCACCCCACCTCCTTTTTTCTTTTCTCTCTTCTCTCCATTTCTTTTTCTCTCTCTATCTCTCTCCCCCTCCCCTCCCTCTTCCTCTCTGTCTGTCTGTCTGTCTGTCTGTCTGCTTGTCTGTCTGCTTGTCTGTCCACCTCTACCTCTTTTTCCCCTCTTTTCTTTTCGTAATGTCAATTTACTACCCGCACAGCTGTACGAACCTGAACGTCTTCCTCGTGTACAATTAAAAAAAATTCAATAATACTTCAAGATAAAGAACACAGCTGTTTCAATGAACCAATATTGTCATATATATTTTACGTTAAATCACTGTGTCATTCTACTTTCCCTAATGATTATTATGATTCCAAGGCAGTTGATAAGATTCTTAAACCTCGATCGAAAAAGATATTTTTTTTTTGTATTGATTTGTATATTTGTATATTTTTCATTTTTGTCTACTTTATGCTTTATATTATGTTTTGGCCATTTACGTTTTGGTATTTTTTCTCTTCTCCTCTTTTCTTTTCTTTTCTTACTTCATTAGTATGAAATTTACAAATGTAATTATTCTTATAATTTATCTCCTTCAAAGAGATTTTCTTAAACTTGTCAAATGATGTTTATAGTAATCAATATTCGTAATTAACATGGTGATAGTATATTCTTTTTCTTTTAGATATATTTAGATCAATATTAAATATAATAGCATATACATACTTGAGCTTTTTTCAATGAGAACTAAAAAACGAAAAATTGATAAAATATTGAAATTCGAAGAAATTTATTTGGTAACAGTTTTCAATTTTGACAGCTATTTTAAAATATAATCTTTTCAATTTTTCTGTAGTTCAGATACAAGTAATTTGTTACACTATATGTGTGTAATAGTAATATATTATTAAGAAAATCATCAAATCGAGTTAGTTTTTTATTAGATATTTCTAAATATTACCTTTTCTGAAAACATAGCAATTCTAATTATAATACATGCATGCATACAAAACATAATTAAAAAGAATAGAAAAATGAAGAAACGCACGTTAAGCAACTATTAGTTTATTTATTGTAAAAATGTTATAATAGTGATATAAATTTGGTGTATTATAGCCGAGCCATGCGAATTGCCATGTCCAGCATCAAATCAGATTCCTACTGGCGGTGGTGTTGGTGGAGGTGGAGGTGGAGGAGGTGGCGGAGGAGGAGGATCAGGGGGCTGGAGGAGGAGCAGGAGGTGGTGGTGGTGGTGGTGGTAGTGGTGGAAGAGGATCTTCGCCTAGTGTGTCAGGTGTAGCTGCACCTTCGCCATCTCCATCGCATTCGCATTCTTCACCATATGATTTGAGACGTAAAAGTCCACCTCATCCGGACCCAGCACCTGGCACAAGTTCTGCGCTGCCCCCCTCAAGTGGCAATAGTATTGCTGCTACCCTTGGCAGTTTTACCCTTCCAGCAAGAAAACGACCACGGAGAACATGTTCACTTTCTGCTGACGGTAAGTTTAAACATGTCTATCAATGAATTGACTTTTTGTAGGTAAAATGTATATTCTTTGTTTTATTGTCAATTAAGTAATAATCTATGTATAAATCTATTTCGTTTTAATAGGTACAAATACAAATACAGCGGCACATTATCTCCAATATGAATTACCGGATGAAGTGTTGCTTACTATATTCAATTATTTAATGGAACAAGATTTGTGTAGAGTTTCGCAAGTTTGTAAACGTTTTCAAGCTATCGCAAATGACACAGAACTATGGAAATCTCTGTATCAACAAGTATATGAATATGACTTACCTTTGTTTAATCCAGCACCTTGTAAATTTGAATTTGTTTCTCCGGATGAGTCAGATTATCCAAATCCATGGAAAGAAAGCTTTAGGCAATTATATAGGGGAGTACATGTTAGACCTGGCTTCCAGGACTTAAAATTCAAAGGGCGTAATTTGCCATATTTCAACACAGTTCAAGGAGCATTAGATTATGTAGATGAATATAGAAGCAGCAACAGTAATTCTTCTAATAGCAATGGAAATACAAGTGCTCAAGGAAATTGTTGTGGAAGTAATTCTCAAACAATAGAAGAAGCACCTCAACACTTGGTATTCTTACATGCTGGAACGTACAGAGGTGAATTTCTTGTAATCGACAGTGATGTTGCACTTATTGGAGCAGCTCCTGGTAATGTGGCGGAATCAGTCATACTGGAAAGAGAAAGTGAATCTACAGTAATGTTTGTAGAAGGTGCTAAGCGTGCATATGCTGGCCACCTTACTTTAAAGTTTACTCCAGATGTTACTAGTACAGTTCCACATCATAAACATTATTGTTTGGAAGTAGGTGAAAACTGTAGTCCTACAGTCGATCACTGCATTATTAGAAGCTCGAGTGTTGGTAAGGATACACAATTTTAATAATTTTAAATATTCAACCAGAAATAGAAGAAAAAAAATGTTAATATGACAATTACGTTGTTTATTTGTTTTAAATTGAAAAACTCTTTTTCTAAAATCTTTTTCCAATATCTTGCGTATTATAGTGGGAGCAGCTGTTTGTGTCTCTGGTGTTGGCGCTAATCCTGTGGTAAAGAACTGTGACATATCGGATTGTGAAAATGTTGGGCTTTATGTTACCGATTATGCACAGGGAACTTATGAAGACAATGAAATCTCTCGGAATGCATTAGCTGGTATTTGGGTTAAAAATTATGCCAATCCAATTATGAGAAGGAATCACATTCATCATGGCAGAGATGTTGGAATATTCACATTTGATAATGGTCTTGGATATTTTGAGGCCAATGATATTCATAATAATAGAATAGCAGGTTTTGAAGTAAAAGCTGGTGCCAATCCAACAGTTGTACATTGTGAGATACATCATGGTCAAACAGGAGGAATTTATGTTCATGAAAACGGATTAGGACAATTTATTGATAACAAAATTCACTCGAACAATTTTGCTGGAGTTTGGATTACTTCTAACTCAAACCCAACAATTCGAAGAAATGAAATTTATAATGGCCATCAAGGAGGTGTGTATATATTTGGAGAAGGAAGAGGTTTAATAGAACATAATAATATTTATGGTAACGCTTTGGCTGGAATACAAATCAGAACAAATTCAGATCCAATAGTTAGGCATAATAAAATACATCATGGTCAGCATGGAGGTATATATGTACATGAAAAAGGACAAGGTTTAATAGAAGAAAATGAAGTCTATGCCAATACTTTAGCAGGAGTTTGGATTACTACAGGATCAACTCCTGTTTTAAGAAGAAATCGAATTCATAGTGGAAAACAAGTTGGAGTTTATTTCTATGATAATGGACATGGGAAACTAGAGGATAATGATATTTTCAATCATCTTTATTCGGGAGTACAAATAAGGTAAATAATATTTAATATATACAATTTAATATATAACAATATAATAAATAATAATTCGAATAATGATTTTTTGGAAACAGAACTGGAAGTAATCCAGTGATACGTGGAAATAAAATATGGGGCGGACAAAATGGTGGTGTTCTTGTGTACAATAGTGGTTTAGGTTTACTTGAACAAAATGAAATTTTTGATAATGCCATGGCAGGTGTTTGGATTAAAACAGACAGTAATCCTACATTAAAAAGGAACAAGATATTCGATGGAAGAGATGGAGGAATTTGTATATTTAATGGTGGTAAAGGTAATTAGTCTAAAATTATTATTATCATTGTAATTTATTAATTTATCCATTTATTATATTAAATATTACATGTAATGTAGGTGTCTTGGAAGAAAATGATATATTTCGCAATGCACAAGCCGGGGTGCTTATATCTACACAATCTCATCCAGTATTAAGGAGGAATCGAATTTTTGATGGATTAGCAGCAGGCGTTGAAATAACTAATAATGCAACTGCAACATTAGAATTTAATCAAATTTTTAATAATCGATTTGGTGGTCTATGTTTAGCAAGTGGTGTACAACCTACGACTAGAGGTAAATATATAAATACCAACATCAGTTACAATACAAATATGAATTATTTATTAATACTTATTCATTTCATTTAGGTAATAAAATATTCAACAATCAAGACGCTGTGGAAAAGGCAGTTGGGAATGGTCAATGTTTGTACAAAATTTCATCATATACTTCTTTTCCAATGCATGACTTTTATCGCTGTCAAACTTGCAACACCACAGATCGCAATGCAATATGTGTCAATTGCATTAAAACTTGTCATGCAGGGCACGATGTAGAATTTATAAGACATGATCGGTAAGATATGTAATTTTATATTATTTAAAAAAAATGATCTACAATCAAATCTTATTAGTGATATATCAAATATTGTCACCCATCGCATTACATTGATTACAGTTATAGTTATATATTATTTGTAAATTTATGAATAATCATAGAGGCACTTTATATATATAAAATAAGAATTTAAAGAATAAATGAATAATTACAGATTCTTTTGCGACTGCGGTGCTGGTACATTAAGTAATCAGTGTCAACTTCAGGGTGAGCCTACACAAGACACTGATACATTGTACGATAGTGCTGCACCAATGGAGTCACATACACTTATGGTTAACTAGGAATTAACCTGAACTAATTTAAATAATCAAACAACATTGAACATGTAAGTTGAATTTATTGCACATATGCAGCATCTGGTGCTGCTGAGTTCTTTATTATAACCCTAATTTTTTTTTTACCGTTCCCATCATTTCATGATTACTTTTTTCCGAAATTCTTATCATTGTCATTTTTCATTTACATATTTATTTATGTAATTTGATTCTATATCAACATATAGAATTTGTTCATTCATATATTATCGACAAATCTCATAATTTAATTTAATTAAGAAAATTATATTTTTTATTGATATTTAATTTTTGATATTTTAATAATATCATATTATGTTTTTGTTTTCTTTTCTTTATTTTTTTCTTTGAGAATAAAAGTTTAAATTTGTTTCATATGTTACGGTTTATGTAATAGCGCAAAAATGTATATAACATATTTGACTATTTTATTTTATTTTATTTATGGGACACTGGGGTTTTTCTTTTACATTGAAAGATAGTAGAGAACTCTGCAATAATAATAATAATAATAATAATAATAATAATAATACTAATAATAATAAAAAAAAATAATAATAGTAAAAATAATAATAATAAACCCATAAATAAGAAACATTAATAGAAAGACATCAAAGTGAAAGGTGGTACGATGAAATCTACAAGTCTCGATGAACGGAATAATTAGAGGACATAAAATCCGCCAAAATAATTGTGTTGTGTAATGATATAAAATTAATATTAATTTGTAATTAAGTAGAAAAAAATACCGAACTTTTCAAATATCCTCTGTTACGAGAAAGAGAAAAAGAGAGAGAAAGACACGTCTGCTATCTAAATTTTATGTGAAAAGAGTGCAGTGATAACTGTGTAAACAAAAAGAAAAATCTGTGTATATGTCCTAATGAAAAAGACATTGAACGAAATTGTCATTGGAACGTATTAATGAACTATGTCAAAAAATCCAGTACAGTGGAAATGCGACATATTATGATAAAGTCTCTACGGTATATATACATTATAGTGCCGAAGAAAATGTAAATTGTGTATATCGTAAGGAACTCGGTAGAATAGCGATATTGACTGGTCCTCTTGCTATTTAAAAACAGAAAGCATAAACATTATTAACACGTGAAGTATATTAACAAAATTTGCACAACAGTTGAAAAATAATAGTAGTGTATACAGGAACGTATGAAAAAGAAAAGGAAAAATTAAAGAAAAAGTGCACATATTATACTTAAAATTTGCAGAAGTGAAAAACAAAAAACTAAACGATCCATAGACTGTTCAAGGAAATCCCGATAAATACATTTATGAAGAAGATCGACTGTCAATAAAATATATCAAGTGCGACTGTAGTTATGAATTTATCATATAAGCGAGATATCACAATTTCCCAAGGAAAAGAAAAAGACACAAGAAAAAAAGAAAAGGAAAGAAAAGAAAATAAGGAATACTAAAATAGATATATACGTATCTATAAAAACACAATATACAACTGGAATATAATCAAAATGAAGATAAACAATTATCTATACATTTTAATAATTTGTGAATGTAAAAAAAAATGTATTTCGTAATATGACGCGTATGGCATTCTTTTAATTACACCACTTGCGTCGTTAATTGTGATGGTCCTAAATTGCCTAAGAGCAATGTGCATAATAAAATAAAGAACAAAATATTTAAACTATAATGAATTTAAACACAGTGTATAATGGTGTTTATCAATTAACAAATACAACAAGTAAGAAATATTAAACTGTCTGAAAGGAGTAGTTTTTAATATACATATAATCTCGTATCTATTATACGAACAATCTGTTTTTTCTTTCTTTCTTTTTTTCTCTCTCTTTTTGTTTTAAAAACAAAAAAGAAATAACATTATGTTAGTGACAACACGTCTAATCATATTATTATACTTGCGAGCCAAGTTCTAATCTCTACTTTATATGAAAAGAGCGCCTATTAGTGATAATTTTAGACGCAACCCTTCTTCGTTTATGCGAATTAATACGAATATAAGTAGAAAAAAAAAGAAAAACAAAAATATATATATTGATATGATTTAAATATATATATATATATATATATATATATATATATATATATATATTTAAATCATTAATGTAGAATATATTGTGTTTGGCCAACTAAATTGTACAACGTATATATTCATTATTGTATTTAGTCATTTTGTATATTGTTTAAGTAAGGAAAAGAAATACAAGTGGATAATATCACGTCGAAATTGCCTTCGGATTTATTGATTTTTAAGGAGTCTGTAGTATTACCTGTATTGAGGTGTCATATTATTTATAATATAACTACATATGATATTGAACAAGTATATGCACAGAAAAAAAAAAGAAAAGAATAAATTAGAATAATCAAAGGCATATTTCGTTCGTATATTAATAGGCCTTAAAAAGCTTCAGATCGAATGTTCTTAAGTGAAATATATAGTACGGTATGTTACATTTTGTTGGATAGCGTTTTATTTGTGGATTTTTTTCTTGAAACATGAAGTGAAGAAATTGCAGAAAAAAAGAAAACAAAACGGAAAAATAACACACATATTCTACGTGATAAAACAATCAAACAAATTAATATAATATACAAATATATACTTGTCGTATTTAACAAAATTTATTATATTATTATTATTATCATCATTATTATCATTGTTGTTGTTGTTATTATTATTATTATTATTATTATTATTATTATTATTATTATTATTATTATTATTATCATTATTATTATTATTATCATTATTATTATTATCATTATTATTATTATTATTATTATTATTATTATTATTATTACTACTATTATTACTATTACTATTATTATAATTTTATTTTAGTTCTGTAAAGATTTCATAATTTCATTAATTTTAATTAGTTAATTTGGTGTCAATATTTTGACCAAAAAAAAAGATATATTTTTATTATTATTTAGTTGTTATCTTTAATTTAATTAATACAATATATTTGCTCTTGAGTGTATAAGAAGGCACCGAAAAAAGATATAAGAAAACAGATAAAAATAATTATTTTTGTGGAAAATCGTAATCGTTTTTATTTTTTTTCTTATTTTTATTATAGTGTAACAACAAAAAATATCATGAGATATATATAAAAGGAATATAAATGCGTAAAAGAAAGTACATTGAATTTTATTGTTTTGATAATAGATATTTATACTTTTCTGTGATTTTTGTTCTTTTACAATCATGTTGATTAGTAATTTTTACTCTAAATATTGTTTTTTTTAACGCAGCAGCCGCGTATAAAGAAACTTGGAAAAGTAAAACAAATTCTAATTTTATATCTTCCAGTGGCTTCCACTTTTCATATTTACTATAGTGTCACGTATATGCGACCATACCCACATACACACGCGCGGCGTGTTTTCAAAGAGAGAATGCATAGTTACAATTTATAATTAGTAAATTTGTATAAATAACTATTCTTTCACAGTAGAAGAAAATAAGAAAAAATATTTGGCTGCAGCATAATTGTAATATTTCTATTTTAGTTGTTGGATGTGTTTTAGAAGATAAGATTTAAATTAACTATAAAATCTGTTGTGTTTTTATTTTTACACTTCGTATAAGCTCTCAGCAGATATTAGATGACGTCTCATTCCTATCAAAATGTCAATTGGATATTTTGAAAATGTAAAGATTATCCCCGAATTGATTAATCATGCGTACACATGCGCGCGCGCACACACACACACACACACACATATTATATATATATGAAGAATCATCCAGAAGAGAAATTTTATTGTTAGGAAGCTTCTTTCTTGTATTATTTTGTCAAAGAGATAATTAATAATTTGTTTTCGTTTCTTATTTTTTAGTTAAGAATAAAAAAACAAAATTAAAAATAAATAAATAAAAAATGTTAAAGCATATACAAACCATACATACATGAATTTCACTTCTGGAACGCATAATATATTACGATCAATCACATTATTATAAGACACGTTTTTATTTCTTGCCTCCGTTTTTCTTAACTGCTGTCCTTTCCCACCCTAGTATTTCAAAGTGTCTTCGAATTAATTGTGTATGCGAAAATCGCGTGTAATAATAATGTTTTATTTTTAATGAAGATATAAGAGCGTAAAGTGTAATTATCTTGTATCAGCTGCGTTTTATTTTTATCAATTTTAATAATTATTATTATTCGTTTTTTTTATAATACTTTTTCTTATGAAAGCACTTTGTATCATTTTACATGTATAGTCCATTGAAATCACATACATACATACACACACACATATGACATTTATATATTCTCTATGTTAGGACTCAACGTTTGCTGCTTTGTTTGGCTGTAATTTATTAAACAGCAACATAGAACATAAAAAAAGAGAGAGTATCAAAAAAATTTAAAAAAAAAAGATTCTTAAAGGGGATATGAGATTTTTACTGCATCAAGAGTGTATTATTTCTTCGATTGATTTATTTTGTTCGCTTTTCTTTTCACTCTCCATTCCCCCTCCGATTCCGAGCCACGGCAACATAATTAATGACATAAAAACCGAGCGAAGAAACAAAAGTAGCAAACGCAGAGGACCAATATTCTCGTCGCGAATGTTCTTCTCTCTTTCTCTCTATCTATCTATCTATCTATCTCTCAATAAATACTTGCCATTTAAAACGTTAGTTGCCATAGTTTGCTGCTATTTGTTTTTGTTTTGCGGTAGAAGCCAGATAGACATAAGCGCGTACACGCATTATGTAAAATACACGAATCCGCGAATGCTGATACCACTACGTATTCTGTAAATATTAATCTGTCCATTATATACATATATCTACATACACATACACACTTATATATATATACAATGCATTAATTATATGCTATTATTAAAAAAAATTATGATCGTGAATTATTATTTCTTTTTATTGTATATTCTTATTTTTCTGTGTACTTCAATTCTCGTAATATTATTCGTAGTAATATAGATGTAATTATATATACAATAATTATATTGTAAGAAGAGAAGAAAAATATTTCTAAGGAAAGTTATATATAGTTTACTCTTTTCTTTTTATTATTATTTTGTTTGTTTTTATATTTTTTGTTTGTTTTTTTTTTTTTTCTAAAGATACCTTTTATGTAAATGATACATTCTTTGATTATACGATCGCTCGAATGAATAAATTATTATTATTATCAAAGTCATTCTTTTTTCTTGCGATCTCTTTCTCTCTCTCTCTCTCTCTCTCTCTCTCTCTATCTCTTTTCCACTTTCACTTTCTCTAAAAGATACACGTCTATTTAAAGACTAGTTTTTACTAAAAGTCTGATATAATATAGATATGCTTTTGAAATTATAAGTCATTACAATATATAATCGCTTATTTCTCGTACTTGTAAACATTATCTCTTTCTCTTATTTCTTATTAAAAATTTATTCCTGCATTATACTATATTTAAGTGTTTAAAATTTCTTCCTATATATATATTGTCAGTTATATTATATAATTCTAATAATACTAATATTAAATAATTAATAATAACAATAATAATAATAATAATAATAATAATAATAATCAAGATCATCATCATCGTCGTCGTCATCATTTAAAATATATAATTCTTCTCTTGTTACGTATATTTCGATTTTATTTTTATAATCAAACTTTTATACCCACGTATATACCTCACCCTCTATACATCTTGGTCCATATTTAATCTATTAAATTATTCAAATGGAAATATATATGCGATGAAATTTAATCCATGAATGTAAATGATTATATACGATTAAGAACTAAATACTTTCGTGAAAAATGAGCGTAAAGTACGATTTTATATGTTCTTTATTTATCCGAGAGATTATGTTAAATGAAATTTACGCTGTTATATTATTATTTTTGTATTATTATAAATGACAACATATAAATATGAATAGTTGTAATTCTCTTACTCTATACACAAGTTCTTAAACAATTGAAACATTTAACAATATATTTTAAATTCTCAGAATTTTATCTTAAAACAGTATTATGAGCGAAGTAATAACTTCGTATTAGGATTAAACAAAAATTAAAATAATAAACACATTATAGTAAGCTTATTATTTAATAATGTACAAAACTTTATACTTTGATTATAATTCTTTGTACTCTTTTCCATATTTGTCTGTAAATATTTTCATTTGAGAGATAATACTAATTTGATTAACGAATGAATTTATTCTTAAATTTTTGCTGTAATGTTGAGTCGTTTAATTAGCAAAATTTAATTAACAACATTTTCTTTACTTTCTTACACACATATATATGTTTACAGTTATAGTATGTTTATTAGTTAAATTAGTAAATGAAATTAAAGAAAATTTCATGAAATATCTCCATAATTTATTTATTATAAATAAGAACAAATATTACGTTAAACGACAATACCATGTGGTACCATGCCTTATCGCACACTTGTAAGATATTAAATATCTTTACATATAATATATATTCAATCATTTTGCAAATATAATTGATGTTTTTTTCAGTCTATGAACACATACGCGTATATATATATATATATTACTGAAAAAAAATACAATATATATATATAATATTAAAGCATATTTTATTTGTACAAACAAAGTTATGCGATGTTTTTGTGTCTCAAAATCTCATTCATGGTATGAAAATGATAATTAGCGTGTCAATGATTTTTTACATGTGTGCATAAATATGTATAGAGAGAAAAAAAGAAAAGAGAAAGCAGATATATAAATTTTCAATTTACTCCTAATAATTATTGCTATATTTGATGTATGTATATATATGTTACTGGAAAAATGGGAAATTCGGCATTGTTAGCAATGCCTAGGCGTTGCCCAAAATGCTAGGCGTTTTTAGGCAACATAGGAAACAAAAGAATTGTTACGGATTTATTGGGCACAGCACACACACACACACATAAAAGTGAGCATAGAGCGGATTTTTGAGACTGTACGTGCCGCTATACTATGCGCTATACTATACTATGTTGTGGGTGTGTGTGCTGTTGCTCGATAAGCTGTTGCCAGATAGAATAACAATTCTTCTGTTTTCTTCGTTGCCTAACAATGCCGGCATTTCCCACTTTGCCGGTAACATATACATACAGTGAGTATAAAAAATATTCGTACCGGTCAATTTGAAGAAAAACTTTGAAAAACTTTATTTATTACAAAAAGATGTTAACAAAAAATATATATACATATTCTTAGAAATTTCTAAAACTAATTTTATTAAAATATAATTATTTATTTATATTTGTTATGAAAGTATTAAGAAATTTTCAAGAAATTAATAGAAAATATATACGTAATAAATATTCGTACAGTCCTTGATTTGTGACATTGTGCACAGGATAAATACAAGATCATCTTATATCAATATAATTAGGATCAGTATATCTAGAGTCGTTGTCAATACAGATAATGTTTTAAATTCATAGAGTCAACAGTGATAACTGTAAAATGGAACGAAAAGGCAAGGAAACCGCTGAAGAAGAAAAAAATTATTATAAATTTACAAAATAATTTAAAAAACACTGAATGAAAATTCTAAAATTATAGATAAACCACTGTTGACGATTCAAGGAATCATTGACAGATATAGAAACCGATAAACTTTAAAAAATAATCCACGAAAGGGATGTAAACGCAAAATAAATAAGAACACTGACCGATAGATAATTCGAAAAATAAAACAAAACCCAAAGATGAATGCAGTAAAAATAAATAATTATTTTTTAATAACATTAGCTTTTTTTTAGAGATTTCTAAAAATATATATACGTATTTTTTGTTAAGATTTTTTTTGTAATAAACAAAGTTCTTCAAAGTTTTTCTTCAAATTGACTGCTGTATGAATACTTTTTTCACTCACTGTATATATTTATATTAGTACATCGTACGACTAAACATTTAAACTTAAAAAGCTTTTGAATATTAAATAACATATATTGGTTATTATATTATATTGGATCCATTTTTTGGTGTATCCAGTCAAAGAAATATATACCCTCTACTAACATAAGATTAATCGTGAGTAATATGTACAGTAATTGTAAATATCTAAAATAACATTGTTTCACGAATGTATGGATATAATAATATACAGGGTTTTTCGAAAGAGATAGCTACTACTTCTCTCTGATTCTCACCATAAAATATTATTACCAACAATGACAATTTACATAGATATTAATCTTTCCTTAATTTTTTTATTGGACGTTAATTAAAGACTATAATGTTGATATATGTATTATTCTTAATCACAAGGGCTCTATCAGACTTTTAAAGCACCAATTTTTTTAAAACTCTACACAGTTGTACGTGTTCATCAGTAGCATAATTTTTTCTATAATTTCTTTTTCTTTTAAATTAAACTGTAAAAAATTTAATTTTCCATCCAAAATGAACTTGTATATAAAAATGCATATGAAACTTCTCCCTTCGTTTTCTTTAAAACGGTTAAGTATTGAATCTTATTTCTTACATAGTGTGTGGTCCTAAGAAATTCCTATAACTGTGTAGAATTTAAACAAAAATCAGTATTTTTAAGGTCTAATGTAACCATTGTCAAATAATATTATTATTTTATAATACAATTTTATATAGATTATTATTTTTATGCAATTATAACAGGCATTAATGATTTGAGAAATCAAAGTTTTAACAAAGTAACTAAACGTATAGACCGAGTTTTTTTTTATTTTTAATTATTTATTATTTAAAAAAGTCTCACGAAGAAACTAAAAAAATAAAAAGGAAGCTAATAAGACTAATGAAAATATTTATTGGAGAATCGAAGAAAAAGTGGATACAAAAAAGAAGAGGAAAGGTGTATCGTTGCATACATATAATTACATGGATTGTAAAACGTAAAACTCTAAATTGCGTAAAAAATAAATATGTAGACATTTCAAAGAATTGGCCTATTAACGGGAAAACAATTGATATAAAAAATGTTTTCAATACGATCGAGTGAAAGAATAAAAAGAAAAGTTAAAGAATAACTGATACGATTGAAAAAAAAAAATATATATATATATATAAATTATAATAAACAATAAAAATGTATCTTGCATAAACGAGATAATATTATTCTATAAAATCTCAAATGCTCAATAATCTTTCAAAATGTTTCGAAATAAAATAAAAAAAAAATCGAAGCACATTTTGTCCCGAAACGTTTAAGAAGTTGCTATATCATTTAAGATGTGTAATAAATCGTTAGATTATAAAAGTTAGATTTTAAGGTAATATATGTATTATTATTATTATTATATGAAACATTTCACTTGAGAGTCAAGAGGTGCGAGCAACGTTATTTTTTACAGAGAATTTACAACGGATGATAATCGTCGAGTTACATATACTCAACGACGACGACGACACAACCCTGATGCAACACAAAAAGAAAAAAATTTGAAAACTTAAAGAAAAACATTTGTATCGACAAATAGATACAAATAGTATCAGATTTGTAAAATATTCCTAGTCACGAACAAAAACGTTAATTGATCAATGAAAAATTATGATCGAAAAGTTTGACGATATCTTTTAATATTGACGAAGGAAAAGAAAAAACGATGACATAACTAGTTAAACGAAAACAATTGATAAATCATCAGTTCATTAAAAGATATCCAATTCTTTTCGCGTATCTTTTCTGGTGATAAGAAGAGAAAGTAAGACAAGACTCGATATACAGGAAAGTGATTCACGAATCATGATCAGTTGAGATTATTATGTTACTAGTAGTTCGATTGAAAATGTTTTTTATCAGATATTGCACTGTTTCGAAAGAGTTTTAACGTGATTATAGCAACTTTTTTGTCAATTGTTTTTTTTTCCCCATGATTTTTCAAAGTCACATTAAATTTCTTGCAAATAAATCAATAATTTCTTTACGCCCATCAGTTAGAGAATTTGAAGACAAATACGAGTAACTACCATAACAAAATATATACTTCTTTTTTCTTTTCATCGGGGTTTTAACAAAAAATCGGTTCCGACCGAATCTTTTCTTGACCCAAATGAAAAAAAAAGTAACATATATTATGTTATGGTATTCGCCGAATTCATCTTGAAATTCTTTAAGACTCGTTTCCTATACTTTCTCAATACCGGTATTTTTTTTTTTAAATTTTCCGCGGTCCACTTTTAAGTAAAAAAACATATATCAAATTTAAAGTGTTAATTTTAATTTCTGATAAATGGGTTAATAACCAAATTTAATTATTTGTTTTTAAATAGACTGTATTAAAATCAATAAATAACACATTTCGATATAAATTGAAAGAATTGTAATAATTTTAGTAGCAAAGTTTTTTTATTTAATTTTTTCTTAAAAACGGCATTTTTTCTACGGACCATAATTTGGCAAACCCGGCTTTAACAGAAATTGTGAGTTTATTTGCAAAAAACAAAACTCAAAATGAACTTAAAAAATCATGAAAAACAAAGAATTGACAAAAAAATTTGCTATAATCACGTTAAAGCTCTATTGAAACCATGCTATACTTGATTAAAGCATTTTCGATCGAATTCCTAATAACAGAACAATCTCTACTGATCACGATTCATTGTTCATCCTGTATATAATAATATTATAGCTATACATATACATATAAACTATTTTATATTACTTTCAGAACAACGTCATAGAGTTCAGAGAAATTATAGAAAATGATTATTATTCATTTTAATGCGTTGAAATAGCAATACTATCAAAGTTGCTGCATTCATATAGTATTGTAATTTACGTTGATAAAACATAAATTTCCTGTTGTTAAATTTATCTATAATAGTATTTATGGAAAAAAAATACATTTAACATTAATATAATAACAATTGATAAACTTTAAAAAATAAGTATACACGATCGTAACCTTTTAGCTGCACCAAGTGCCATAGTTAAATAGGTATAATAATATTAATAATAATAATAATAATAATAATAATAATAATACGATTATAACAATCTCTACATATAAATAATAAATTGTGCCGAGAAGAAAGGACAAAAACCGTATTTTTTCGAATTTGCCTAATCGTAATCAATATTACTTTGGCAATCGTATCTCTCTCGTCATAAAACTGAAAAAATGCAAAAATATAATAATAGACTTTTCTTAAGAAAAGAAGAAGAATAAGAAAGAAAACCGATTGAATTGTTATCGAAAAGAAAGATGCGACAATACAACAACAATAGGATTTATTTTTCCGCAAAATATAAACTTGAATTATCTTCCTTGCTTTTTTTTATGTTAACACACGCACATCATATTTATATATTTTATCATATAACGAGTGTTGTACTTGAATACAAGACAAAATATCTCATTTGTTCTAGCTGAATAATAACAAAACAAAAATGCCTGGTCTAAATTATAATACAATAATATAAACGACATAAAATAAAATTTATTAATAAATAAAAAAGGAAAAGACTTGTCACAATTGTATATTATAAATGCTATTGTTTAAAAATATAATGCCATTGTCAATGTAAGATGAAGCGTCGATTTCTCTGCATGTAGCACCTTTATATAATTTACATATAATAATTTTAATATCAATTAAATATGTGTAATATTTTGAATGGGGTATTTAAAGGAAAAGAAAGGTGGGAATGACGACGAGGTAAAAGCAGGGGAAAGAGGAAGAGGAATCGATTATAAAAAAAGAAGTAGTAGTAGTCGAGCATTACCATTAGTCGGACCGTCGTTATCCACTGACGTTGCTAAACAGCAACCAGCAAGCTATTGCTCGGGATTAGAATTCTCAGAATTGGTGGTGGAAAATAGATCCATACAACCATTAATGAAAGATTATATGCTCGAGAAAAAGAGAGAGAGAGAGTGAGAGAATAATATTTCTTAAAAAAATAAAGTACAATATTTTCTTCAACAGATGTCGTATAGTAATATTCGTGCCCTGTCCAGAACAAAAAGCGACAACAGAGGGACCAAAAGTCGAGACTTTTATTCAGTCGATTACTAGGATTTCGCATAGCGAAACGAGGACAATTTTAGTCGAGTTTGATTCCCCAGGTAATACGAAACAACGGGATAATATATATTTTTATTTTTAAACGCGGACGCGCACGAACACAAACACATAGATATCCATTGTTGAAAAGATAGTAGTCATTATTATTATTTTTATTATTATTATTATTATTATTATTGTACCATCGTTGCCGTAATTCGTTGTAATCGTTAAATGAGATAAAGTTAAGAGACAGGAGAAAGGTCGAAAAGCAAGAAAAAGAAGATCTGAGAGAGCTCCTCTGGCTAGCCGAAAATCGATCGACGGTGGCGGTGGTGATAGTGGTGGTGGCGGCTCATCGACGTGTCCGGGGTTAGCGACACCTGGAAAACGCGTGTGCATCGTGCAACTTTCCTCGAGATATTTCCCAGATTCGTGAGAATTCTGGAAGTTATCAGCAGTTTTCCTCTGTAGTATTTAATTAATGTGTTAAGGTACATAGATTCACGAGTAACATTGAATAAGTACTTTAAACGGATAATAAATAAGAGTACTTGTCATTATCATCGTTGTTGTCTTTATCATCGTCCTGTCGAGCGGCCGACGAATACTTCTACACAATCAAACTTTAAAAGTGGTATATTTTCGTCGCCGTGACATATTTTTCGTTATACTAAAACCGACAAATAGGAGAAGACTATATGAGAGAAAAAAGAATACAGGTGTAAAAAAAGATAGATAGAAATTCGTGAGATAAAAATAGAAATATCGGAGAAATTTGTATTTATTTTAGTAGAAAGTAAATTTGACCTATTCTTAATAATAAGTTTGACATGCGTCGAAGAATGACAGAAAGAAATAGGCCTCGTGTGGCCTCGACGTGAGTTAGAAACACGCGGATCCTCCTAGGATCCTTTAAAAGAAAAAAAATAGAAGAACGAGAAAATCGGTCGGAAAAAATAACGAAGGTCCTTGGACTCCCTGGTTAGGGAGGAGGAAGTGGAGGAGGAATAGAAGGAGGCGGAGGAGGTGGCGGAAAAGAAGGAGGGAAGGTTCCTCTCGACGTGGAATGACAATAAAGGGGTGCCGTACTAACGTCCGGCGTGTCCTCCTATTATTATGCACGCGCTGGATTTGAGTTTACGAAACACCCCGAAACTTTTATTCCCCATTGGTATGGCAGTTGGCACACTGACGGATATCGCTACGAGATTGCTGATCGCCGGTTACATACTCGCGGTCGTACTCGTGTGCGTTCATGCCAGTAGCAACTGGGACAAGGACGAAGATTTAGGTAAATAACACTATTTTTTATTTTCTTATTACGATAACTTTAATCCTCTAACAATAAGTTTAAAGAATGCCTTCAAACGTGTTATAGAAATTCTTTTACTTATGTAATATGATAAATCGTATATAACATTGTGTTATACCAAGTCACATATGTTATAAAATTGTTTTATCATTATATTCTTCACTTTGAACGATGCAATTTTATTACCTATGAAACATATTGCTGTATCGTCAATAACAATGAAGATATTTCAAATTAAATGGGACATCTGTATATTGTGCCTTTTACTAAATCTTTTTTTTATTATGTTATAAAAATAGAAGTCACTATTTTCATCTCAAATGTTCATCTCAATGTAAAATGAGCCCCTGTTATATTAGAATTTATTGTATATTGTAATTATTTCAAACGATCGGTCGATGTTCAAAGTGTTGAAGAATATCAAAAGAACTGGCAAGTATAAACAGATTATGGCTGACCATAAAAGTGTTCTTCTACTTAATTCTATTAAATTGCTCTTTTATTTCTATTTAAAAACATTATTTTTTTATTCGGTAAACGAGTAAAATTCGTTCTCATGCGTGTACCTGAACTATTCAATAAATATATAGTTCATTTTGATTTGATTCAATTTAATTGAATTTTTCTAGTTGCAACCTTCGAAGTGAGCGCCGTTCTTGGGCGTACCGCTAGCTTGCCTTGTGACATTGAACCGTCCACGCGAGAAGATCGCGTTTATATGGTGCTATGGTTCCGAGATTATGCAGTGAAGCCGATATACAGGTAGGTGCATAAATGGAAGAAAATTGTAAAAATCAATAAATTTATATTTGAAATTATTATTTATTTTTCTAGCTTTGATGTACGAGGGAGAGCTTTTAACAAAGCTCTTAATTGGTCAGATAGCAATGCGGTAGGGCCCAGAGCTTATTTTATGACAGGCACAAAACCAGCTGCTCTATCTTTAGAAGCTGTTCAGTTGGACGACGAAGGAATATACAGGTGTCGAGTAGATTTCAAAAAATCACCGACGAGAAACTTTCAAGTGAATTTAACAGTCATTGGTAAGGTGTAACTTTTTCTTTACCCCCATCCCATCGTCCTTGCTTTGTCTTTTTATTTACAAATATTCATATCAAATGAAGGAAGATACGTGTAATGATCGTGTATACATTTTTTTTGTAAAACAATGTTAAAGCATTTTCGTAAAAAGAGAATATGAAATAATTATTTATGTGTAAGGATGATAAAGCAAAATATTTTTCTTTACAGTTCCACCACATCAACTACTCATTTACGACAGTTCTGGAGTGGAAGTTGATAAAACTGCTGGTCCTTTCGAAGTTGGAATGGAATTTGGTCTCTCCTGTGAAGTAAGAGGAGGTACTATTGTTATTTTCTATCTTATATGAAATTATAATAATATATCCCTTTATAGACTAAATATAATCTATATTTTAAAGGAAAACCAACTCCAGTTGTAAACTGGTTAGTAAATGAGAAGGAAATAGATGGAAGATTAGAAGAAATAGAACAAAATATCGTGGTTAGTAAATTGACTGTACCTCAATTACGAAGGGAGCATCGTAACACCGTGTACAAATGTCGAGCTGCCAATACAAATCTCATACCTCCTTTGGAAAAGAGTGTCCTTTTAGATATTTACTGTAAGTTTTTCAATATCTACAAATAATACTTGATCCATCCTTTCAACAAATAGACTAAACTAATACATTCATTTCACGGTACAAGGTATCTGAGGTTTTTTCGTATAACGTCAAAAATAAGACAAAAATGTTTATACATATAACACGAACTTTTTTAACAATCCAACGATAATTATGTACTTTTTTCCTTCCCTTAGTAAAACCACTATCCGTAAAAATATTGTCAAAACCATCAGTCCTAGAAACAAATAAGGATTATTCTATAGGCTGTGAAACTGCAGGATCACATCCCCGAGCACAAGTTACATGGTTAAAAGGAAACGTTCCCTTTCAAAACGCCAAGGTCAATATTTCGTTATATATTAAAAATGTAGATAAATAATATGTGTAGAACTATATATATATTATTTTTATAATTATATTTATAATTATTTATTATTATTATATATATATATATAAATTTTTATTCAAATGTGTAAATTGAACAGGTATTAGATGATGGTAATTCTTCGGTAGTATTAAGTACGTTAATATTCAGTCCTATACCTGATGACAATTCTCAAATTCTCAAATGTCGAGGTGAAAATCCTGAATTGCTTGGTGCATATTTAGAAGATTTCTTCCAATTAAACGTTATCTGTAAGTTCATTTAAAAGAGTCTCGTACATAGATTTTTTTAAACAATTAATGTCAATGATAATGATTTACAGTTCCACCAAAAGTTCAACTACATCTGGGAAGTACATTGAAAGCAGAAAATATAAAAGAAGGTGATGACGTCTATTTCGAATGCAAAGTTCGAGCCAATCCTGAACATCATAAAATAACATGGAGATATAACGTAAAAAATGCAAATTTAATTGATTAACGAATATATTTGATAACGAATGTTTCCTTATTAGGGTGCGGTATTGACTCAAAATTATTCAGCTGGGATAATAATGAGTACACAAAGTCTCGTGCTTCAAAGTATAGGACGTGACAATGCGGGGAATTATACGTGCCTTGCCAGTAACGATCGTGGAGAAACTACAAGCCCAGTTGTTCGTTTACGAATACAATGTGAGTGGACGAACATAATAACGAACATATAAAAGTTCTTTATTAATAATTAGTTTCGTATATACGCGTAATATTTTCGGGCTCTTTACAGTCGCACCTGTTTGTAAAACAAGTCCAACAGTAATCGGAGCATCCTTAGAAGAATCAGTAAAGGTTCGATGCGAAGTTGACGCAGATCCTAACGAAGTAGATTTCATTTGGGAATTCAATAACAGCGGTGAAAATTTCGAAGTAGCTCCGGCAAAATTAGACAGTAACAATGGTACCACAAGCGAACTCATTTATACACCAGTTTCTGAAAGAGATTATGGAGCTTTAACGTGTTGGGGTAGAAATGCGATAGGAAAACAAGAAACACCATGCACGTATCACGTCATTCCTGCAGGTAATATTGATAATAATTTTATTCTAAAGATCGATTTAAATGAATATGATCATTGTTAATCATTGTTTTATAGCAAAGCCAAGTCCTTTAAATAATTGTACTATAAAAGCCTCATTGAATCAAAGTTCCGAGATATTAGAAGTCGAGTGTGTACCAGGATATAATGGTGGACTTCCTCAAGAATTTCGTTTAGAGGCTTATGAAGATGATTCTGATTATTTGCGTCTCAATGTATCTAGTATATCCATAGACCTTCCAATTTTCCGAATAACAGTTGCAGATCTATTACCTGCGACTCACTTTTATTTAGTCGCGTATGCTGTCAATGCCAAGGGTCGAAGCGAAGTGTTTTTATTGGAAGGTATTACGTTAAGAGATTCGGAAAAGCATACAGGTATATAAAAGTATACAGGAATAAAGAATAAATTTTTGCAGTTGTAAAATCTTCCTATCGGAAATAATGTATTCTCGGTGAAAATAAATTGATTTGACTGATAAATTATTTTTCAGATAGTGGAATTAATATGATTCCATTAATTATATTAATTATCGGATTTTTAATGGTTTTTCTAATGGTAGTACTTTTCGTAATGGTTGTGGTATATCGACGTCGAGGTAGTACATCACCTGCCCACATCGAACCGTACATGAAACAACCAATGATAACTCCCCCAGACTCGAGAAACAACTCGATGCTTGACGTTACTCATGGGGACCATACTTACTTCGTCGAATACACGTTGAAACAAGTCACTGATTATGCACTTAATAAACAACCTGATATTATACAATCACCTCAAGGTAAAATCATTGTAAAAGACATTCAATTGTAAGATAATATATAAAAGATAAGTTTCTTTCTTTTTATACAGATCAAGAAAAAATTAAACGAGAGCCACAATTATTTTTACCAGTAAGACCAGACACATTATTTGCGCCATACGATATCCACAAACAAAGCCTTCAAACAAACAGATGTAATGTAAGTACAATATTATTAGCAAAATTAATAAAATTTATTAAAATTTGTTTCAATTAAGTTTACAACTTATACTGCAAATATGAGGAGTTTCAAAGAAATAATCACTTTAAAAAGCTTCTTCGTTAGCTATTCAATTTAATTAGTATTGCCGATCGTTAATTACATGGAGCTTTGCAAATATTTTATTATAGCTAAATCCATTTTCCACAAGACCGTGGGAACCGATCAGTTTTAAAACAGATCGCAACTTGATGAAAGAAATTATTATCGCAAATTCTATACCTGGTCCAGAAAGTTGCGTGTAAAATCTTTCGAATAGACGAGACAAACATATCAAGATGGCCAATTTCATAATCTACAAAATCATTCAAACACTTTGACGATGAAGAGTCACATGTCATCGAATCGCGAGAGAGATATCTTCTAATAAAATCAATTACCAAACGATTTGTGGATATTGACGTAATTAAAAGAGTACATCCAAATGACTAATCGCATAATTTAACTAAACGCTACACGTGATGTATTATTCCAAGTCTAATATATTTTATGTCAAGTCTTGCAAGTCTTTTATTATTTAAATATTATTCATTAATCTTTTGAATTTAAACATTATCTGTAATGTACAACGAATATCTTCTTAACTCTCATTTCAAAATTAATTTTATAAAATTCATAATAATAATATCTTTTATAAACATTTTGATAATACAATTTATACAATATGATTTTTATTATATTACAAGAAAAAGACAAAGTGACGTAATAATATTCAATTAAAAAAATGTAAAAGGTTGGTATCGTCATTAAAATAATATAATCTTTATATCGAGATTAAAATATACAAAAAAAAATTATAAATAGAAAAAAAGAAAATAATAATAAAAAATTACGATGAAACATACACATACAAAGAACAAGATAATAGATATGAGAGTTTTTGAATGTTTTATAAAACGCATATGTGATAATATAAATTAGACTTGTCTCTGAAGGTATGCTGCGATGTTGACACCAATTTGGCATAAACATATCTATTCCATTATCAAATTCATTACGTTCAAAATATTGTACGTTTAGTATGAAATAATCGAAATAATGTTAAATAGAATCGATTATTGCCGCAAAGAAATCCTTTAAGAAAGCAGCCGCAGATAAAAAGCAACAACAAGGCACCAATAAATAATGTTACCAAAATAAATCTACTACATAAACGCGAGTAAATGTATTCCATCCAGGTTTGGGATGACATTATCAATGATTGAGAAACCTTACGAAATAAGGATACTGGCAATTGTCCTGTTCGATTGATTTCTTCGTTAAACGATTGACCTTCCATTTTATAACAAGTCATTTTTTCACACATGTTATATGCAACTGGTAAAATCTGTTGAGTATACAATAAATGGCACTTGATTCGTAAGTAGTATTAATATATTACTTGTAAATAACATAATAGTATTATATTATATTTATCATCGATACGAATGAATGTAATTATCTTATAACATTTATATTAATATTAGCTCGTAGCATCGATCGAATACCCTTTTTAATTTTCTTTTTTTTCCTTTTATATTGAAATTAATCTCAAAGGTTATAAAAGAGTATAAATTAGAAATTATTTCAAATATTAATCCTTCTTTATTTTGGTTATATATGTATATTACAGATAAAAAACAAATCGTACTTGCGTATCCTTAAACTTATGTATTTGTCTTCGTACCAATTGTATTACTTTACATTTTTTGTGTTGCAAATTCGTGATAAATTCATCGGAAGTATCATTTTCATATTGAAAGATTTCAGTTTTGAAACAATCATCGCACACGTTATCGTCGCACATCATTCGCTCTGCTCTCGAATCTAATCTATTTCTGTAATTAAAAATAATATATTAGAGTGATACATTTCTATGAGTGATCTATCAAAAACGTAAATACATACTTTTTTATATTATAAATTAATTCCTACGCATGCGCGCAATTATTTAATAATGAAATAATATTGCTATAGTGACATATGAAATTAAACCTTAAATAAATTCGTTGCGCGAGGGCCCTTTCGTGGTATAATATTTAGTTCTCACCTCTTTTAATATCATAACAAACTTAAAATAAAGACTGAAAATATTTTTTACATATTTTCATCAAAATTATATAACAACAAATTTGTAATATCAATCAATGAAAAACATTAGAATCGCCTACATCTAAATATTTATATATACACAGGGTTTCCCAATTTCTTTCCTGTCGAACGCGTTACCAACGTTTGAATAAAACATTTAAAAGCCTATGTTTATATGATATTTTTGGCTTATATTTGCATATAGCATATGTTGATAATGTTCGGTGGGAAAAAACTAGGACACCTTGTATATATTAATGCCATGTAAATGTAAATCTCCTTTATATATATATATATATATTATTTATTTTATTATTTTATTTAGTCATACATATATTACATACATACTCGTATGGCAATTATACCTAAAAAATTATTATTCTCGTATAAAAAATACAATTTCACTTACTTAGCATTCGTATATCGCATTATGATGCAAATATCTTTGATAGATTTGTACGAATTGTGTCCTTTTTAATTTGCTCTAGGTTTTTTTTCTGGCGGTGGTTTCATATCTTTCTTTTCAACTTTCACTTCTTGTTTAATATCAGTAGCTGTAAAATAGTAAATAATATGCAACTATGAATTTTGTTTATGTATTATTATTACTAGTCTCTATAATTATTATTACTAGTCTCTGTTGCTTGATGAGCTGGTTTTGGTACAGGTAAAGGAAATTTGCGTGTAAGTTCTCCGAGTAACATGTCTACTCTCTGACGCTGAAACAAGGAACTTGGTTCTTCGCGTACTGGTGTTTCTTTCTTAGCAGTAATGGATTTTCCATTTTTAAAATCCCAATTATACCCTTTACTAGGATGGTAACGAGAACACGAACTAGCTTCTTCAAACGCAGATTGTAAATGATGAACTGTAGAAAGCTGTATCAACGTAATCACACTATATATTAAATAAAAGAATCTTTTTCTTCTTGTGAAAGGGAAAAATATATTCTTATATTTATCTACAAATGCTTACCAATTTAGAACTAACAATAGATGCCAAGTCTGGCGCTTGATAAACAACACCTGCGATGATATAATAATCAGTAAGCGGCGCAGCCAAAGTAGGGGAATGACGATGTTGTTTTCTAATTACATACAAAATAGGTTCTTGAACGTGTAAAAGAATATATTCCAAGCCTGTCATATTCCTAAAAGAATCATCGTCAATCATTTATTTCGTGTTATTTACTATGAAAGTGTTATTGTTACACATGCTATTTAACCCTCCATCGGCATCATGGGTCTTGCCATGTTTAACTCATTTGCATCCAAGCGTGGATATATCCGCGAGCCGCGACTGTCTGCTATCATCAAATGCGAAATAATCCATGAGCATTTGAGCGGTGATACAGGTCAGTCGTCAGTTGAACGTTGCTAATGTTTGAACAAGGAAACTTAAAGTAGTGTCATGATGCAAATGGATTAACACGTTGACTGACACGTCCACTGACATGGATTAACACATGACGCCTACATGAATTTTTTATTATGGGATATATATTTTGAAACAAATTTTTTTACAGCAGATAAAGAGGGTTGTATAATTGTGTTTAATGCATTATTTGTGGTGAGAAGAGGGGATCACCAGTGACTTCCGAGGCGCTATAGACCATTTTTGTAATTATCAGTTGTTTCAAACCGTTCAAAAATGATATTAGATTAGAATTTTTTGAAATCTATAGTTGATTTGTCTGACCAAATGACTGCTTATAGTTCACTACTGCGAAAAACTATAAAATGTTATTGGAAATTGGCAATAGAGCTTTTACTGATTACTTGTGTTGTAAATTAAATGGTGTTATACAAACAAGTAACTCGAAAAATATTTTAATTCCCAATTTTAGGATGAAGTTAACGATGTATTTAGTGAAATGTTCTAATGATGAAGATTGTATTTTATCAAGCAATTACGTACAGAAAAAACGTCGTTACATGTCATGCATATTTTCCTTGTATTAAGAAAATAATTTTTGTATGTTCTGTATGTCATTATTTTCTTCAAACCCTTATAAAAACAATGGTATTATTTAAAAATTTATTGGTATTGATATTTACTCTAATTATGTATTTTTACTATTGGTCGCATCTCCGGTCACCAGTGACCTACACTGCACTGTAGCGAAGTTGAGTTGAGGTCATCGGTGACCTACACCACAGTCAACTTGTTAAATAAATATCTTTATTTTTAAATTAAAGTTATAAATAACAATATAAACTATTAAACAATATTCTAGAAACCTCAAATATTGAAAAATCCTACCTCCATGGCGTTAATAAAATCCACCATGCCAACAAAGAACTAAATTGAATTATTTATCTAATTTCAAGGATATTCTTACGTTAATTGATCAGGACTTAGACGTTGCATTTTAACTATTTCATTATTACATGTCCTGTCATAAAAAGGATTACTTCTTTCAGAAAAATAATCCATTATATTACTTGGATTAAGTACAGGAATCCACGCACTGTCGTGCCAAGAATATCCCAAAGGGTTTTCTGTAAAATAAATATTTATTCAAATGGGATTTATATTATTACATATTTTATATATTACATGTGCCTTTATTTTATTCTAGCGAATAAAAAACTATCTTAATACAAAGTATCAAGCAGTATAGATTTATAAATTATAACCTACAAAATTAGGACAATTTAAAGGAAACAATATATTAACGATAAAAAGAAAAATTCATATATTTATCAAAATATTAACCTGTTACTGCAGATCTTCCAGACATCATATTTAATAGTTCATTAACAAATAGTTTAATTACGTTTTAGTTTCAATCACTTCGATTATAATCATAATCAAACGTGCAAATTGACTGAAACGCCACCAACCTTCTTTCCAGTTGCTGCGGTATTTTTCATGCATGGGAAAAATCTTTAACGTTTGTTGTTCTTTGCGTTTAATTTTTTACACGGATCTACGTAAATATTAATTAAAATCAAATATTTTATTTTAACATATTAATCCTGCCAGAAGGTGCATACGTATGCATAATTAAATATGTTTTTTTCTAAATTATAATTGAAATATTTGGTAGTAATTTAAATTATAATATTTATGAGTAAATTTTAAAAATCATCTGAGATAATCACATAAATTTGGTTTCAGTAACGTATACACGATTTTAACTTCAATTCAATATTTCATAAATACATTAATGAATTTAATAGAAATCATGAGATAATATTAAAAATAGTTAATAATAAAAATAATAATTGTAATCATTTTTTTGTAGATGGATTTACCTACCCTAATTGTATTTGATTTTGATCATACGATTGTTGACGACAATACCGATTTAATCGTTCGTAATTTATTACCAGATGATCAGTTAACCGACGAGGTTCAAAACTTATATCTTCAAAATGGATGGACACTATACATGAACAAAATCTTCGAATTGCTTCATAAAAATTCAATTGGATTAAAAGAAATAGAAGCGGCTATAATCGACATACCACCTTCTCCTGGATTTGATGTTCTTATAAAGGAATTACATATCCGAGGATATGAAATCATTATTATCAGTGATTCGAATTCATTATTAATAGATATATGGTTAAAAAGTAGACAATTAGACAATTTGATTAGTAAAGTATTTACCAACCCTGCACACATTTCTGATGATGGTATGATCAAGATAAACATGTATCATGTTCAAGATTTTTGTAAACTAAGCATGATCAATTTATGTAAAGGTCATATATTAGAAAATTACATTAAGGAAAGATTAGAGGAAAAAATTCATTTTAAGAGAATCGCATACGTCGGAGATGGAAAAAACGATCTCTGTCCAATATTACGTTTGTCTAAAAATGATTTAGCGTTTCCTAGAATAGATTATCCACTTTTGAAAAAATTGAAAGAATATCAAACAAAGGACATTATGCATACCGTAAAAGCAACAATCATTCCTTGGTCTAATGGGCATGAAATCTTACGTTATTTAAACAATTAAATGCAAACATTCAAATATATTATAATTATAATTTAAATCTTATCATTAACTTTTATATCCTTTTTGTCTTATAATCCTCCCATAGTAAATTATCAAATTGGAATAAATTTAACTTATTGACTTATTTTAATTTCTAGTTTTATTTTATCATTATGTATTTCATTGTTAATGTATTTAAAATTAAATGCGAATTATGCATTAAATTAAAGTTAAAAGTTATAAAATAGAGTTAAAATTAAACACACACACAGGGGGCCAAAAAAATCAATTTTTAAATCGTCCAACTTGTGACGTTTCTGATAGGCTATTAGTATCCACCAATAGGATAACGAGACCGATTGGATTGTAGTTGTACCTCTAGAGATGACATATTATATGCAGATAAGTAGAATCTTGGTTACTTGGTAGTTGTGCGAGAAGAAATTTAATCTTTAATCGAAATATTGTTTCAATCGTCCGTCATGGGTTTTGGCGACTATCCCGCTGAATATGATAGAGCAAAGCATGGTCCTTATGATCCAGCTCGTTACTATGGAAAACGTATATTTAATTTTTTATATTATCTGTAAGATATATATATGTATATATATATATATATTTTATTAATTTCAAATGACATTTTTATAGCTGATACTCCTTTTGGTGACGTGAAACTAGGTGAACTTACAGCTTGGTTGCGTAGGAGAAATTTTCATCCTGTGGCTATGACATCAGCGGTTTCTCGTGGTAAATCTTTTTCCTTTTATTAGATAATCTCGATTGTTATTTTGATTATATAACTTTATGTTTACCATGTAAATGCATATGTAATAAAAGTAATGTTTCTTTCTTTACAGCATACTGGCGTTGGCAACATAAATATGTATTTCCTGAACGTGCTGGTATAGCTTCGTTTTTCCAAATGGCAGTAGGACTTTCAGCACTTTTCTATGTCTTAAATTACCAGAGAATTAGTAAGTTAATGATGCATGACTTTTGAAGAAAATCAATTAATATGTATCATTTAATTTAACTTTGTTCCTTTTTTTCAGAACATCACAAAAATTACAAGTACCATTAAATTCTATCGATAATCTAATCGGTAGAATTATGTCAGATAGGCGTAGAGCAATTATATATTTATCTGCCCGCATAAGAAACTCTAAATCTAGAATGTATATTAAACAAAAATAAAATTTCTTTAAATATTTTCCATTAGTTTCAATGATTATCTCTTATTAAACAATAAAAGTATAATGTGAAATTATGTAAGATATTTTAGTTTGTATTTGGGTTATGTAGTCATAACGAAAGTGGGGTTGTAGAATATACAGGTCGTTCGTTTTCTGTTTATTTCTGATTGGTCGATGAACACGTGTTATTAAAGACTTAAAGAAGGCCGATACGCATATGCTCAATGTCTGCCATTTCTGTCTCCCTCTACCGGCATTATTTTGTAACGAAAATAAAAAATGATTCAGAGAGAGTAATCTATATCGTTTATAACTTCATTGCAGTTAATAATGTGCAATGACGTGTCTTGCTGCTTGTAACTTGACAAATTTATTGATATCTGTGGAATTATTGTAATTATATCATAATTAACAAAATGTTAACTAAATTTGAAACAAAATCGGCTCGTGTTAAGGGTTTATCTTTTCATCCTAAACGTCCGTGGGTCCTTGCTAGGTAATTATTTCTTTTTATTAATCATGTATCTGGAACTGTCAATTGTTTTAGAAGTATTAAAATACACTTATGTACATTATATTGTAGTTTACACAATGGCGTTGTACAATTATGGGACTATCGCATGTGTACTCTCTTAGACAAATTCGACGAACACGATGGTCCTGTAAGAGGAATATGTTTCCATAATCAACAACCTTTGTTTGTATCTGGTGGCGATGATTATAAAATCAAAGTATGGAATTATAAGCAACGTAGGTGTATTTTTACATTATTAGGCCATCTGGATTATATTAGGTCAACAGTGTTTCATCAAGAATATCCATGGATCCTGAGCGCTTCGGATGACCAGACCATACGTATCTGGAATTGGCAAAGCCGTACTTGTATTTGCGTTTTAACCGGTCATAATCACTATGTAATGTGTGCTCAATTTCATCCAACTGAAGATATTATTGTATCTGCATCATTGGATCAATCTGTTAGAGTTTGGGACATATCTGGGTTACGTAAAAAAAATGTAGCACCTGGGCCAGGTGGTTTAGAAGACCACTTGAAGAATCCTGGAGCTACGGATCTGTTTGGGCAAGCTGATGCCCAAGTCAAGCATGTTTTGGAAGGTCATGACCGAGGCGTTAACTGGGCTTGTTTCCATCCGACGTTACCATTAATTGTCTCTGGAGCCGATGATCGTCAAATTAAAATGTGGCGTATGAACGATGCTAAAGCTTGGGAGGTAGATGCTTGTCGGGGACACTATAATAACGTTTCCTGCGTTCTATTTCATCCTAGACAAGACTTAATTCTATCTAATTCGGAAGATAAAAGCATAAGAGTATGGGATATGACTAAACGCACGTGCCTGCACACGTTTAGAAGAGAACACGAAAGATTTTGGGTACTTGCTGCGCATCCTACTTTAAATTTGTTTGCAGCTGGTCACGATTCTGGTATGATAATCTTCAAATTGGAGAGGGAAAGACCGGCTTATGCATTTTATGGGAATCTACTTTATTATGTAAAGGAACGTTTCCTTCGTAAATTAGATTTTACTACTTCCAAAGATACTTCAGTGATGCAAATTCGTGGTGGAGGAAAGACGCCTCCGTACAGTATGTCGTTCAATCAAGCAGAAAATGCTGTTCTTATATGTACAAGATCACCCTCAAATATTGAGAACAGTACTTATGATCTTTATGTGATACCGCGCGAAGGTGATTCCAGTACAGATGCTGATACCAAACGAGCTTCTGGTGTTACTGCCATTTGGGTTGCTAGGAATCGTTTTGCAGTTTTAGATAGAGCGTACTCAGTATGACAATATTTTAATTATTAATAATTAACTATCTCTTTTTTTCGGATCAAGCAACAATAAGTGTTTTTTTTTTCAGTTGGTCATAAAGAATTTAAAAAATGAAGTAACGAAGAAAGTACAGATCCCAAATTGCGATGAAATATTTTATGCTGGTACAGGGATGTTACTTTTAAGAGATGCAGACCAAGTTACACTTTTTGATGTCCAGCAAAAAAGAACTTTAGCCGAAGTAAAAATTTCTAAATGTAGATATGTGGTTTGGTCTAATGACATGTCTCATGTTGCTCTGTTGGCTAAACACACCGTCAACATTTGCAATCGTAGATTAGAATCTCTCTGTTCTATTCCTGAAAATACAAGAGTCAAATCTGGAGCTTGGGATGATTCTGGAGTATTTATATATACTACTAGCAATCATATCAAATATGCAATTAATAATGGTGATCATGGTATCATTCGTACGTTGGATTTACCTATTTATGTAACTAGAGTAAAAGGAAACCAAGTATATTGTCTTGACAGAGAATGTAGACCAAGAATCCTGCGTATAGATCCGACAGAATATAAATTCAAATTAGCTCTTATTAACAGAAAATACGAGGAAGTATTACACATGGTTCGTACGGCTAATCTTGTAGGTCAATCCATAATAGCATATTTGCAACAAAAAGGATATCCAGAAGTTGCATTACATTTTGTTAAAGATGAAAAAACAAGATTTGGGCTTGCCCTTGAATGTGGTAATATTGAAGTTGCTTTGGAGGCAGCAAGATCCTTAGATCAAAAATCATGTTGGGAAAGTTTAGCACAAGCTGCTTTAATGCAAGGCAATCATCAAGTTGTAGAAATGTGTTATCAAAGAACTAAGAATTTTGAGAAATTATCATTTCTTTACCTCATTACCGGGAATTTGGAAAAGTTGCGTAAAATGATAAAGATTGCAGAAATACGAAAAGATGTATCTGGACAATATCAAGGAAGCTTGCTACTTGGTGATATTTATGAACGGGCAAAAATCTTGAGGGTATTATGTTTTTTCTTTCTCTCTCTAGAATATCGTATATTCGTATATTCTAAAAATATCCTATAAATATCATATATTCTATTGTAATATACTCATTGGGTGTGTGACTTATTTGTTTTTTTGTTTGTATCATAGAATTCGGGTCAAGCATCGTTAGCCTATGTGACGGAAAAAATTCATGGAATTTCAAACGAAGACGATGACATTCAGTATAGCTCTATGCAAGATGAACTTTCAGCGCTTGAAAAAGGAGCTGTATATCTTCATCCACCAGTACCTATTCAACAAGCCGAAAATAATTGGCCGCTGTTGACTGTTTTGAAAGGCTTCTTCGAGAGTGCTATGATGTCTCGTGGCAAGAGTCAAGTGGCTGCAGCTTTGGCTCCAGAAGATGATACCGCAGTAGTTACGGATGGTTGGGGCAACGACGAAGAATTAGGAATTGACGACGAAGAAGGTATCGATGCAGCGGAACATATTGCGGAAGGCGAAGACACCGTCGGTTGGGATGTTGAAGATGTAGATCTTCCTCCAGAACTTGAAAATTCAATGCCATTATCCGAAGATGGTTATTATGCTATTCCGACGAGAGGAGTGCCGCAGACGCAACACTGGGTCAATAATTCTCAACTGAGTGTAGATCATATACTAGCTGGATCTTTTGAAACAGCTTTCAGATTACTGAATAGTCAAGTTGGCGTCGTTGAATTTGCGCCTTACCAATCTCTCTTTTTAAATACGTATGCTCGTGCCAGGACATCGTTTGCCTCTTTACCAAATATATTATCATTATATGGATATCCTCAAAGAAATTGGAAAGATGCTACGCTAAAAACTAATTTACCTGCAGTTGGATTACACCTTACAGATTTAGTTCAAAGACTTCAAGTTTGTTATCAATTAACAACGGGAGGGAAATTTGCCGAAGCGATAGAAAAACTGCAAGCAATATTACTTAGCATTCCATTATTAGTTGTTGATACTAGACAAGATATCGCGGAAGCTCAACAATTAATTCAAATATGTCGAGAATATATTTTAGGTTTAAAAATGGAAACGGAAAGGAAAAATCTGCCGAAAAATACATTAGCCGAACAAAAACGAATTTGTGAAATGGCTGCGTATTTTACTCATTGTAATTTGCAACCAATTCATCAAATTTTAACTTTAAGAATAGCTGCTAATATATTTTTTAAGTTAAAGAACTACAAAACTGCTGGTTCTTTCGCCAGAAGATTGCTTGAACTTGGTCCCAAGCCTGAATTGGCGCAGCAAGTTCGCAAACTTTTACAGGTTCAATTTGTATTCATTATTGCATGGGTAAATGTATAAAACTTAATAGGAAATTATTTTATATATATATTATTTTTTTTCAGGCGTGCGATAAAAATCCGAGCGATGAGCATCAATTGGCTTATGACGAACATAATCCATTCTCGTTATGTGCATGCACATTTACGCCCATTTATAGAGGAAAACAAGAAGTAAAATGTCCACTTTGCGGAGCAAGCTATCAACCACAGTTTAAAGATTCATTATGCAGAATTTGCGAAGTTGCAGAGATCGGCAAAGAGTGCATCGGATTAAAAATACATATGTAATTATATCATATTATTTAGTATAAAACTAGTATAATAAGATTGCATTTCAGTATCTTCGGATATTTATTTATATTACTGACTTCAATTTAATGCACTATGCGAAATATTGATCGTTTATAAGTATTTCTCCTTAAAACTTCATTTTTTCAACTTTTCTAAATATTATGTATTGATGATCTACAAGCACATGTTCAAATAATTGATATCAACCATAATGTATTAACAAATGAAGAAATACATTTCAGTTACATTTATATTACGTATAAGTTCCTCTCGGAATATAAGTGCAATCGCATTGTAAAACGAAAAAAAATATATATAGTTTTATAAATATATATTGCAGATATTAAATTTGAATATATTTCATATAACTTTATCATTGAATTATATTAGTTTCACATGTTAAAATTAATTTAAATTTACTCAGAAACACCACCATTAAGTCTTCTTCTTCTTCCTCTTTTTATTAGGACTTCGTCCTGTCATAATAGCTTTTTTATTGCTATTTCTAGGAGCGATTTTATAGTTTTTACCAAGGGTAGGTTTGCTAGCTTCATCCTCGAACCCTCTCCTTTTTATCTAGGCTTGCGACCAGCTCTAGATGTTAACTAGGCGGAGTCTTGGTGTCAACAGCACAACGGTATTCCTATTAGCAGTTCACCCATCCAAGTACTAACCGTGCCCAGCGCTGCTTGACTTAGTGATCGAGCGGGAACTAATGTTGTCAGTGCGGCATGGCCGATTTAAGTCAATTTTCATTTAGTCATTTATTACTAACCATCTAGAGACATTTAGCATGGATGATGGTATGCATAGATAGAAAGGACCACAATAGGATGTGCTCGCTAAGAGTAAACGAATAGAATTGACAAAAATAATGAAATAAATGAATGTGAATTGAATTTGGATTATTTTCATATAACAATATCAAAGTTAAATACGAGTGTAAACCGCAAAATGTATTTTGATACAAATTATGACATAAATCCCTAGAAAGATTTCTATCGTATAATATTAAAATTTATCTTTACCTTATCTTACGATTTTGTATTTAATTTATTTTTTCTTTTTTTTTTGGTCAATTTATAAAATTAATTTCACTATACCGCTATTTGTTTATAATTGTTATATCTAAGAAAAAATGTCAAAAGTTTCTATGTTCATTTCAGTTGGTAAGAAAATTAGTTCTTAGCAATGCAAGTGCTGTGCAATAATGGACGAAGATCGTGGAGGCCGCTTGTACGTGCCGTCAGATCGTTGATTAGAATAAATTTATTCGATCAACATATCTATTAACCGTGAGCCCTTCTGTATTTTGATTGTTGTTTTATTGGTATTCGCGTGTGACTTTAGTGACAATTACTTTATAGTGAAAATTTTGGCGCGCCACTTTCTGTCGGTTTGACGGAACTTGAAGAATAAATCTAAATAATATAAACCGACGATATTAAGATTGATTGAATAAGGGGATCATTGTAGAATAAGGATCTGTCAATTGTTATTAACGTTAGCTCGTAGCAGGATGATTGTGCAATGTGAAAAGTATATACACGGCCAAGTCATTGGCGTTTGGTAAGCGGGCACAGAATACGCACTAGAATACGTACTAGAATACGTGAGACCAGTGCCGTAAACATCGTGCGAGTAAATACGCGCTCTGCGTCCTCCCTGTGTATACGTGTTAACGTTACGCACAATTTCTCGATCTTCGGAGTTTTCCATTGCGACGTAACCTTATTCTTTTCGACATTTCAAGTGTTCCTTTAGTTAATAATCATTAAGTGAAATAATCCAAATACTAAATCCATCTGAAATCACGTAGTAAGGGAGGTTAGAGTCTCGAAGAGGTACGGGTTGGTGATTATCTAGACGGTCTTAGGTATATCGAAAGCGTTAACTTTCTGTCCCTCTATGCGAAGAAATTTTCTAATTTTTCATCGAAAGATAAGACAGTGATAAGAAATTTAGAGGACTAAATAAAAGAAAAAGAAAAGAGAAGGAAAAGAGATAATTTAGTTTCTCTTTCTCTCAGAATCTAACATTAAAAAAAGAAAGATAAAAGGATTTTGGTAGCATCGGGGGAGGTTCGGTTGGCCTGGGGGAAACAGTGTGTATAGTCGCGCGGCATGAGAAAATGATGTGATCGACGGTCATAATGGCGGCACCCATGTTAAAGTGGAAGCGAATCACAAATCCGGCCGGGCCTCAGCCAAGACCCAGACACGGGCATAGGGCGGTAGCCATTAAGGATCTTATGGTTGTTTTTGGTGGTGGAAACGAGGGTATAGTAGATGAACTTCATGTGTATAATACAGGTGAGTCAATTTCGCGCTATTCTGCGTCCTTGCGCGCCTGATCCTAACGATTCCCGCGATCCAAGATGGCGGCATTCGTTGACAAGACGGTCACCGGCCGGAACCGATTAGGATTAAGCAAATCTCTGCCTTGGCAATTCTTGGCGCTTTCTTCGATTAATTAATTTGAAAATTTTCTCTAAACCAGTATTCTTCCTTCTTTCTTTCATTCTATTTTGCGATAGTTTCATTGCTAGCTTCTACTCCTAATGTCATTTTTCGTGTTTATACGCGCGGGAGCAGCCATTGCTATCTCTTCACCCCACCACGCAACGCAATGCAACGAAATGAAACGCAACGCTGCGCCGAGCTGTTTCCCATCATTCCGCGTTCATGCTTCGTCTTTCTTTCTATTATGCTACCTATCCCTCTCTCCTCCTCTAGTTTTCATTTTTATATTCCGACTCTTATTTCGAACGTAAGCGATATCACCGTTGCCGCTGCCGCTTGGTTATGCGCTAGTTTACCAGCATTTTTTTTTTCTCTTTTACTTATTAAAATTATATAAATAAATATTTCCTCTCATCTAGCTATATTTAATATTATATGACCAAAATGTAATTAAATAGAATAACATTCTTTTTTTTACAGCTACTAATCAATGGTTTGTACCAACAACCAAAGGCGATATTCCACCTGGTTGCGCAGCCTATGGATTCGTGGTTGATGGCACACGTATATTAGTTTTTGGTGGCATGGTAGAATATGGCAAATACTCTAATGAACTCTATGAGCTTCAAGCAAGTAGATGGGAATGGAAAAGATTAAAACCTAAACCACCTAAACATGATGCTCCACCTTGTCCACGGTTGGGCCATAGTTTTACCCTTATTGGGAATAAAGTCTTCTTATTCGGAGGTTTGGCTAATGATAGCGAAGATCCAAAAAATAATATACCAAGATATTTAAATGACCTCTATACATTGGAATTGCTTTCAAATGGAAATACAACATGGGATGTTCCACTAACCCATTGCCATGCACCTCCGCCTCGGGAGTCGCACACAGGTGTTGCTTATACAGATCGTACTACAGGTAAATCTTGCTTGGTTATTTATGGTGGTATGAGCGGCTGTCGTTTGGGTGACCTATGGTTTCTCGATGTCGATTCCATGACATGGAACAAGCCGGTAGTTCATGGACCTACCCCACTACCGCGTTCTCTTCATACTGCCACTTTGATCGGTCATAGAATGTATATTTTTGGTGGATGGGTACCCCTTGTTGTGGACGACGTAAAAGTAGCAACACACGAAAAAGAGTGGAAATGTACAAGTACATTAGCATGTTTAAATTTAGGTGAGTTAACGTTTGATTATTATTCGTCTTTCTTTCCTCTTTTACAAATGTAAACAATATTAAAATATGTTTATTTTTTTCTTTTTATTAGAAACATTAACTTGGGAACAACTGACAGTGGATTCTCTCGAAGAAAATGTACCACGTGCGCGTGCTGGACATTGTGCTGTTGGCGTGCACAGTAGATTATATGTTTGGTCCGGACGCGATGGTTATCGTAAAGCATGGAACAACCAGGTTAGGGTTAGTTATTATTTTGAAAACATTATCTGAAGAAATGGTTTTTTATTGACAGTATTTTGAAACTTATTGGCAGGTATGCTGTAAAGATCTTTGGTATCTCGAAGTGAATAAACCACTAGCACCTACTCGCGTTCAACTTGTTAGGGCTTCCACTCAAACATTGGAAGTCAATTGGAATCCTACGCCTTCTGCACAATATTATATTTTACAAATTCAAAAATATGATATGCCTCCTACTTCAACCGGAACATTTCCAACTGTCAGCGCTCCTACTAGTACACCGATTACAACATCAGCAGTGGCAACGCCTGCCACCATACCTGTAACAACTCCTCCCATTACGACTGTTGCATCTCTTCCATCGACTCCAACTTGTGCAAGATCATCGGTACCTCAAACTCCGATAAGAGCACAATCAACCGTACAAAGTCCTGCCCAAAAGGTACCACAAGTTACGCCAAAAGTAACGAATCCCATGACCCCAAGAGTGGCTGGAAATCTTATAAGAATTCGATCACCTATGGCAACTTCGGCAAGTACAACTACTGAACAAACTACTCCCATCACAACTGTAACTGGTCAAACGCCGACTGCTATGTCAGGAATTGCAGCTTTGGCTGCAGCTGCTGCTGCTACTCCAAAAATAAGTATGAATAATGTACCCGTAATACCACAAACCACCGCCAATACTATTAGAATGAAGAATGTCCAACCGGGTCAGCAAATACGTTTCGCTGCTCCCGGAGCAACGGTACTGCGTACTGCATCTCCACAACAGAGTAAACAAATAATACTTCAGAAACCTGGCCAAAATATATCTGGTCAGCCCCAAATCGTACATCTTCTTAAAACTGGCCAAGGTATGGTAGCCACAGTGCCTAAAGTAAGTCTCATCCCTGGGAAAACTGTTCAAGCGACTGGAGCAAAGCCGCTTAATCAAGGACCTACAATACTGAGACTGGTTAATCCTAATACCGTTGCAGGATCTAAAATATTAACGACTATGAAAACATCCAGCATTGTAGCTATGAGTAAAGGACAAAATATAAGTGGAAAACAAACAATAATGATTACTAAACCTGGTGGTAATGGTGGCTTGGTTGGAAGAACAAATCAAATTATTGTTGTTACCACGGGATCTAGTTTAAGAGCTGTACAAGCTGTGACTACCTCCCAAGCTGGTACTGGTCAGACTGGTAGTTTAACCACTCCTGTTAACGTTTTACCTCTATCCGCTACAAATCATGTAACCAATCAACAAGGAGTCAAAATGATTGTGGTATCTTCTGGAGCAATGGGTGGGGCTACAGCTGGAAAGCCAATAACCATTACAGTGCCAGGACAGGGTGGTGTACCAAAGACAGTAACTATTGCAACTAAAGGAAATCCTCAAGCAATATTCAATCCCGGGAAAAGTCAAATAGTTACGATGCCACAGATTCAAAAGGCGTCTGTAAGTATATTTTACATTTTATTTTCTGTATGTACATATACATATTCATTTGCCAATCGTTCTAATTTGTTCTCGTATGTATATGTATATACATATATATATTTTAGGAGACTGTGGCAGTTTCTGGAAAGCCTGTAACACTGCAAATGTCAGGAGGTATAGGTGCTAAAACTGTTACTTTAATGCCCACGAGTAGTTCAATAGTTACTACATCCAGTGCATCCGAAACAATAGACGCCAGTAAAATGCTTTTTGTTCCACCGCAAAAGCAACCATCAGCTTCATTGGGTAAGTATTTAATTAAAGATATTCTATACGAGTTTAGCAATCATTATCGTTGCCTCGATGAAACAGCTCTATTGATGTATTATTGAAAATTGTAGCATCTACTTCGGATGGTCCAGCTACCACAGACGCAGCTTTAGCTGCTCTCGCGGCAGAAGCAGGTTTAATAGATCCTGTTCAAGAACCATCCGGTGGTCTGTCTTTCATGGTAACCACGGATGATGTTACAGAAGGCGATGGAAAAACAGAAGATAGTTGTAATGGTAACGAGGCAACAACAGCAGCAGCTTTAGTTTCTCAAATGACCACTGGTGAATCTATGCAAGTCGATGGAGAAGGAAATTTTATAATTCCACAAGTCGATGGTCCATCTGATATTGTTTTATCCGAAGATGAAAATAATAAAGCCGATTTAGAGGAAGAACCGACACCCGAGAATCAGGATGAACAACCAATTGAGGATTCTCAAGACATGGAACAAAATGTTAGTTCTGGTGTTACAGAAAATGTTCCTATGGAAGTTTCTCCTGTCAAGGAAACAGAAGATAAAATAGGAACACCCTGCGGAACTTCTACTTCTGCAATAGTTGATGAAGAACCCATAGATTCGAAAGAAAACATAATCGATATCAAAATGGAATCTATAGAAAGTACTAAAGAGTCGGATCTACCTAATGAAAATGAAACTCAAATGAGCGCAGCAGCGGAAGAAATGCAACTAAAGAGTGAAGTATTTACTGAACAACAATCGGTTAGAGAAATTACACCAGAAGAAAGTATAACTGGGACATTAGTAGATGCGGTAGAAATCAAAAACGAGCAACAAGATACAGGCAATGAATTAAAAAGTATTCCTTTTGATTCATATTCATCTGAGGAAAAGCCTTTAACGTCCGATCACATATCACCTGATGACAATGTTTTACATCAATCACATATCTCTCCAGACGAAAACCAAGAAATTGACAATGTTAAAAACATTAAAAATGAATCAGAAGAAGGAGAGCTTTTGAAGAAGAACTCTCCAATAGATAATACACCAGACGAAGACGAACCTATGTTAACGGATAATTCTTTACAAGAGACGGATGTAAATGTTCCTGTTGCAACTCCTGCTATCCCGACAGAATTACAAATGAAGTTAGAAGAAGAAGAAGAGGAAGAAGAAGAAGAAGACGAAGAGGAAGAAGAAGAAGAAGAAGAATCGGATGAATCTATGGAACAAGATAAAATGCCTGACGTATCAGTATCAAGCATCAATGGTGTAGCTTCAGTACTGAAAGAATCGGATGTTTCTCAGAAGTCAATGACGACAGTAAAAGTGGAAAATAAAGATGAAAACGTTACAAAAAGGGATAACTTGAAGCAAGATAAAGTACATAATAACAGATCGGAAAGTGGAGATGATTCGACGGCATTAACTACTTTGGCTACTGCTGCTTTGGGATCGGCGGAACCACCTGTCAAAATTAAAAATGAACAAGTTAGCTTGTGTTTTTACTTAATAATATATATAATATTATTTATTTATTATAAATATTAAGCTTTTAATGTTAATTTAATTATTTATAGAATGAAGAAGAAAAGAAAGAAGCCAAATGGTATGACGTAGGAGTTATAAAAGGAACAGCTTTTACAGTACAGCATTATTATCTTCCTGGAGATGAGCCGCTAGATGTAACACAACCGTTGACGATGGACGTTTTTAAAGGAAGAACAAAGGTACCTCTCGAACCTGGAACTGCCTATAAATTCCGAATTGCAGCTGTGAATAGCTGTGGACAAAGTGCCTGGAGCGAGGTCAATTTGATACATTTTTGATTAATTATTAATAAAGATTTATATCATTGATTAATTTACTTGGCCTTACTACGTAATATTTACTTATTATTGTTACAGGTATCAGCATTCAAAACGTGTCTTCCAGGATTTCCAGGTGCTCCAAGCGCTATTAAAATTTCTAAATCTACAGAGGGTGCTCAGATATCTTGGGAACCACCACCTAGTAACGTGGGACCCATATTAGAATATTCTGTCTATCTAGCAGTTAAAACTGCTAATGCAACATCACCAATTAATGAAGCAGATCAAAAAACGATCGTGCCAACACCAAATCAATTAGCTTTTATTAGAGTATATTGTGGTTCAAACAATTCCTGTTCTGTGACTAATAGTTCTCTAAGTACTGCTCATATGGATGTAACTACAAAACCGGCCATAATCTTTAGAATAGCAGCAAGAAATGATAAAGGATACGGACCAGCAACACAAGTTAGGTGGTTGCAAGGTTGGTTAAATATATTTATTTATTAATTTCATTTGATAAAATCTTATTAGATAATTATAATGAATGCCTTCGTATTAACTTGATTATAATTAGATAAGTAAAGAGATATTATTTTATTAGCAGATCCAACTACCGCCGTAAAAAGCAATCCACAGGTCAAACGACCTGGCTCGGATATACGTTCGCAAGTAAGTTCCCCACAAAAAAAAGTGAAATCAGACACAGCAGGCGATAATTTTTCGTGAGCCTGTCGTATTTGACTTTTTATAACTCAAACGAAATGCTATTCATTATTTCATTTCCGCTGACATACACACGCCTAACGATGATAATGAAACAGTGTATTGTTTGAGCGAACAACGTGATATATGTATGTGAGTAAATACAAAAATTAAATCTACGGTAAGGGGTAATGGAAAAAACGGAAGGAAAGAAAGAAATATAAGAAGAAAAAGAAGAAGAAGATATGTCCATAAGTAAAATGATCGACGTATACAAACATAAGAATTTAAAAAGTATTTTAAATGTTCTATATAAATACAAGGTCTTTCTGTACCACGATTTTCACTCACCGTTATCCTCCTATTCTTTCGCCAAGTAAGCGAAAATATTCTGTAAAGACAGTATGAATACCATTAATAAATGACAAGAGGTAATTATTTTGAAGTTAAGCAAGTTTTTCCATGTTTATAGTATTTCTATAAATGGTAAGACATATACAGGATATTCACACTTGCATCAAAAATCCAACACATTTTTTAGCTATTCCAAATTACTGTTACGTCAATAACATCAATATATCATTTTAATTTATTCTTAAATTATAATTATCTTTTTTTAAATTAAATATTTATTAATCATTTTAAAGTTTTAACAAAACAAAGAAAGAGAAAAAAACAAATTTAGGAGTTATAAATAAGACCGATGCAAGTGTAAAAAAAGAAAAGAAGACAAAAATTTTGAGATTATAACAGAAACACAATTCACATAAAGTATCGGTGCTATGCATTGTCTTGGATACTTTTATTACTGCCAAATAATAAAAGAAAAGAATAGATCATTCAGAATGAAAATGCAACACGTACTGAATCATCTCTCTCTTTTTCTCTTTCTCTCTCTCTCTCTCTCTCTCTCTCTCTCTCTCTCTCTTTCTCTTTCTCTTTCTCTTTTTCTTTCTCTTTCTCTTTCTCCCACTCAAGAGCGTCTAATTGTACATTACTTTTGATTTATTAGTCTCCTAGAACATTGAGAGACAAATATATTTTGTAAAAATAGAAAATAAAGAAAGGAAATGTGTGTAATATCCACGTATGTCTTAAGAACTCGATTTAAAGATACTAATATTTTAGTAAACAGACAGTTTAAAAAAGTTACGGATATTGATCATAAGGAAAAAGAATATTTGTTTTTATTATAATATATTATAATATTAGTATTATTAATATATAGGGACAATCTGTTACAGACGAAATTGGATATAGTTATGGAAGCACGTACATAATAATTGAAAAATATTAAAATTTAATATCCCTAACTTTTCTCTTGTGCATAATAATATAATACATTTTAATCAAAATATTCAATACAAGCTTTTTTACCAGGAAAAAACCAGAAAAATTGAAAGGATTAAATATCTAAAATATATTATGCTTCTTCTAGTTTGTTCTGGGTGGCTTTTCTTTGGGGCTATGTTAAACCTTTACGATAATAATTTAAACGCGCACATTTTATGTTGAATTACGAATATGTTTTGCGTTATCATCCATCTCTAAGTAAAAAAAGAATATTAATCCACTAATAGATCATTGGGAGAACCCAAACGTATACATCTCATTAGTGGAGTTATTACATATAGATGGATTTTTTCAAATATATATGTTAAAAATAAAAAAATTAGTTTTTAGTATAATTTTGCATTATCTGAGCGTACATATTTTACTTTTAGTTTGTATTTCAAAGAAATGTTTATTGGATTAACAAAAATGACGACAAACAAAATTACCGATAAAATCTTGTGTACTATACTTGATATTATTATATATACGTGGTGTATATATATAATATAAATTTATATAATATATATACATATATATATATATAAAAGAAAAAGTTAAATAATGTTGTTTTTTTAAATCGTCAAACGTGTATTCCAATTTTGTGTTTTGAATTACTTTACGTAAATAATAAAAATTTGCGAGCAACTTATTAATACATTATTAATAAGTTTATTAATTAATTCTCGTATCGTTTTGTTTTGTAAATTCTATATGCAGAAGATGATGCTAGTTTTTAAAAACTATTAGTAAATATAAAATATTTTCATAAATATATGTATCATAGAGCATTTTGTTTTTTTCTCTCTCTCTCTCTCTCTCTCTCTCTCTTTCTCTCTCTCTCTCTTTCTGCTGTCTGTCTGTCTGCCTATCTGTGTAAATCATCTCGCTGCATTTACATTAATAACAATATGCTCTCCAATATGTTGTAAGATCTGTTAATAAATGTAGATCAATTTCATAAAAAGAAACTAGATTTCATTTGATTATGGTATTGTATGTAATTACAGAATGTACTTATACTATTGTATATACCATAACATTAGAAGAATAATTGTAACGAACTTTATAGTACTTTATTTGATGTATTTAAATGAACATGTACCAATAATCTTATATCGGAAGAATCATAAGGTACAAAGCACTTAAAAATTGGATAAAACATATAGCGCATTGCGTTCTTTGATCCAGCGAGTATATCCGCGTGTGTACATGATTTATTTTCAATCATTGCTTGTTTTTAAATCTACAATATCTACTATTCGTAGGTGTAGTTGTTTCTTTGCATGGAAAAAATGTTGATTTAATTTAACATAAATAAGCTTGAAATAAGAAAGAAAATGTAAATTAGTATTAATATTGTAGATAAAATTGGATGAATAGCGGAGTAAACAAATTCATCCATGTTGATAGTATATCAGAATTCTTTCGTGTTGCCTTTCCATGGATAAGCATCCAGCTTTTTCTTGGCAGTAATGAAAGCAAGTTATCGATGTATTTTACAAGTTTAATTGATCTTTTAAATGCACTAGATTTTGTTATAAGATAACAAATGGTAATAGGAAACCAGCTCTACTTCCTTATAATAATTTTATTCATAAAGCGGATGTAACATGTTGGTAGAAATTATAGAATAATAACCGACAACGATTTTATTAAAAAAAGAAAAAGGAAAAAAAAATTTCTACATAATCGTATAGCGAGCGTTTAGAAAGAAACCATACTCTTTGATAAGATAAGTAAATTGAAAATAAATTAACAATATATTGAATATTTATGAGATGCAAGCAAATAAACTATGTTATAGGAGAGATTCCTGATTGGCTGTAAATAATAAATGCTGCTACATGCTATAATGAAAATTCAGAAGAAAAAGGTAAAGAATTAGTAAAGAAATATTTAAATGTATTATCGCTAAATGAATGTATATTGCTAGATGTTGTGCCGCATACAACTTGCAATGAAATAGCGCATATTTATACCTATTTTTCCATATAAAACTTCAAGTAGATTTTTCGGCGTCTTTCATATTTCAAATATTTGAGAATGACTAGAAAAGTACAGACATCTTACGTATTTAATAAGATCGCAAGATACTAAGACTTCTTACAGGCATATTTGGAACACCCAAAAAAGGAAGTTAAAGGTTCGTCTTATCGGTATACTTATTATTTATGATACTGTTTTATAATAAGATAAATACCAAGTAACAAAAGTAATTAATAAAGCAGTTGTGGGAATACTATTAAGGAAAATGGATAGTTTCCAAACGTTTCTTATAATAAATGAAGAGTACATACTCTTTCCCATAGACAATTATCTTCTACATATTTCTATATATTAATGAAAAATGAATAAAAAATCTGAAGATTTAAAAAGAAACTAATTGTAAGTAACTTATTAAAATGCTATTTTAAACGGTCAGCAAAATGAAAATTCTTTCAATTAGGTAGACATTTTCTAAAAAGGGAAATAAATATTCGTGAATTTTTTCTATTGCTAGATTCGAAGAAATTTCTTGCAAGCTATTGTACATATGTCTTGTGAGCCATGTTAGATTTTACAAATTTTTAACAGCATTTTTAAAATCCGTGTGCCTAATTGCAGACCCGATCTATGAAATAAAACCAAATCTTTGATCGCTTAATTGTTCTCTAAAGAAAAAAATTTACGTTGATAAAAAAAAGTTGTATATAAAATGTATCTTATACAAGAAAAAAAAAGGATTTTAATTTTATATTCTTTTTAATTTTCTCTCTCTGTGTAATCATTTTAAATAATTATTTGGACAGAATTTCATTGAAAGTAAGTTACTATTAAATTTGTGTATATACAACTCTAGATTTAAAAGAAAAAAAAAGAAGAAAGAAAAAATCTAGAAATGATTTAGATAATTAGAACTAATTTAGATAAGGGAATAAATGTTGGGCCAATGGCAATACCATCGAAATTAATATGTTATTAAATTTTCAAAATGATCATTCGTATAAACATATAATGAATTTACAATTTGATTAAACAACACACAAACCACCTTCGACTCATTCTATTCAATAATAAATAATCTATGATGGTAGAAAGTTAAGACAAAATATATTATGTATAATGAAGATAAAAATAAAGTAAATGTGACTTTCGTATTTACATATGTACATACATATATGCATGCTTACATAGGTACATATAAATGCATGCATAGATGCAAACACATTATGTATAAATAATTTCCCTTCCATTGATAACAAATAATTATCTTCTAAAAAAAAAATAAATTTGTTTTTCATATTAAATATTAAATAATAATAATAATAATAAATTCATATGTTGGGTGTATATGCGCGCGCGTTATTTTGATAATGCGAATGATACATAACTATAAGTTGCTAGAAAATATTCGAATTTTCGTAACTAATCTATCATTGACATTGAAATGTGTTACATATAAAAAAAAATACAAAGTATACTTAGCATACTTTTGAATAAATGTTCACAGCCGTTTATCAGTTTGTTAATTCGAGTGAGTGATAAGCGTGAAAATGTTTGTATGCACATTAATAAAAGATAGCACAAATGGTAACCACACACGAGTATATAGATATTAGTATTTACTAAACGTTCGTGTCATTAATTAAGAGAGAAAGAGAGTGAAGTAACTATTATATATTTCTTCTTTATATTGTAGACATGTATACGTGTCGGTGACAAGACTAACAATTAATATTACAAGCAATAAGAAGGAAACACGTATGAAGAAATATTATTTCTAAGATGTTTCGATCGCAAATGTCATAAAAATGTCGTTGTTGATTTAAAGGTTAGAGTGTACGAGCATTCATATATTTATGTATATGCCGGGAGGTTTAATTAAATAGAAATTTCTCTACAAGTATATTTACAAAAGATTATCTATAAGTATTGAGATTGACTAGAGATTGATTTTATTTTCTTTGTTTTATGAGATTATTAATATTAAAGCTTGTTAGGTTTCAAGTATAATGGGTATCGATAGCATGAGGGTTGGTGGAGGCAGATGTTCACCTCTTTTAGTTGGAGGACTTTTAATAGCGTGTTTAATGCTTATTTGCAACTGGTGGACTTTGTCGTCTGAAAATTTTGATTTAGTCCATCAAATCGATGAATTAAGCGAGCAGCTCAAAATAAGGTAGTGTATATTACATGTATATAGAAAATATATTTTTTATAATAATTCATATTACACTGCACAAATATTGTATCAAAGAGTTTCTTTACAGTGATTCAAAAAAATATACATATATGTATCATTACCAATTTAAATAAAATTGCATCTTTTATAGCGCAGAAGAAAATGATCAATGCATAACATTACGCAGTAAATTAGAGCAAAGATATAAACACATAGAAGATGAAGTAGCTTATTTGCACGTATCTTTAGAAAAACAAAATGAGTTTAACAAAAAGCAGAAAGAAGAATTTGAAAATTCTATAGCAATATGTAAAAGTGAATTGGACTCAAATAAAATGGATGTAAAAAGAAAAGAAAATGAAAAACTTCAAGAAGAATTGGACAAAGTGTGTCTCTACTCTTTTTTATATGAAATATATTATTTGTGTGTAATAGGTATTAAATTATTAATAACATAACTTCTATAGGTCAAAGATGAAATGGAAAAATTCAAACTTGCCTATAATGCCCCGGTTGATAACATTAGATCTGATCCTACGTTAACACGTAAGTTGTTATTTCCATAAAACATAGTATTTTACTTAATATTTTCATTTTCAATAATATATTTACACATTATAAATTATGCATTCACACACACACACACACACACACACACACACACACACACACACACACACACACACACACACATATGCATAATTTAATATATAAATTATATGAACATTTTTTCTATTATTTTTCAATTTATTCATTTATTACGTTTTAATCCTATTTATATTTGTTATTGAATATATTTAAAACTAAATTATTAATGCAATGTGCTTTATATATATTTAGAAATAGTAATTAGAATGTTAGAAAGTTAAAATGGGTATTCTTATTTGTTCAAGTCGAATCAAGTTAAATCATTTGTAAAAACTAAAAAAGTATCGCCTTTTATTTGTAATTGTTGACTTATGCTAGTATCATAAAATATTATCAGACTCTGCTGATTTAGCTACAAGAAAGGTCATTGATGGTAGTCAGTTACGTCTTGTTCGGGACTCTGCTATAAGAATATCTGTAGCTGGTCAGCGTGGTTTGAAGTACCATCAAATTCCAATTCTACCATCAGATCCACCCGGTGCAGTGCGCTTAGCTCCTCGTCTTTCAGTAACAATGTTAAAAGGTAGTGGTACTTTCCTCAAAATTCAGGGGAAGAAAGAAACTGCCATTAAAATTCAATAGCTCAATTTTTTTGTTTACTCTTTTCATAGAAAAAAGGACATATTACACATCAATCAATAATTTTTTTTTATTCCTATAATTTTCCATAAAGAGATGATTTACAAAATTAATCAAAAATCTTAATATACAATTGAAAATCTCCTAGATTTTCAATCGAAAGAATATATATGGGGCATTCCACGTCAAATCGATCACTTTTGACCTCGAACACTTTCGATTTGTCTTAAACTTTTTTATCATTTTCTACCCCATTGAAAAACTCTCTGCGAATTTTTTCAAATAATCGTAACTTTGTCAAGAATTGACTTATCGGGACGTTTTTTTTTAATTTTTGTTTCTAAATGTACTTTTTGGAAAAAAATAAAAAAAAAATATTTGAAGTCAAATTCTTTAAGATATTTCGTTTTTTTGGAAAAAACCTCAAATTTTTCAAATTCTGGTATTTTTGATTTTTTTTGTATGCTTTCCTTTTAAACTTTGGTTCATTCTAAACTTAATTCCGAACTTCGTCTGATAGCCGAAATTTCTTTTTATTTTTTTACTTAATTAAAAATTTTTTTTTTTATTTTTTCGCAATTTAATTTTGCTTTTATAAAATAAACCTAAATAAATATATATATACATAAATATTTTTAAATCTATTTAATGATATCTTAGTTTAATTATATACTATTGAAAATTATAATTACAAAAAGATTGTAATACACCATTGGTCAATTTTTCAAGTCAATATAATTAACAATTTATTCAGGTTTCCTTGGTCGCTTAAATTATTTACAAACAGTATATTGTTCTAAATTAGAATAATTCCTTACAAAAAAAACACCATATGAAACCATAACGGTGAAGTTTTCGCCAATTGAAAACTACAATAAAACTGCAGAAGATCTAGTTGACCGATTTTAAAAACAAAAACCATTGCAGGAACTCAGCAGTTTCATAGTGTTATACCAAGCAATGATAGGTGTTTGTAAGGAATTTTTCTAATTTAGAACAATATACTGTTTGTAAATTATTTAAGCGATTAAGGAAATCTAAATAAATTGTTAATTATATTGACTTGAAAAATTGACCAATGGTGTATTACAATCTTTTTGTAATTATAATTTTCAATAGTATATAATTAAACTAAGAGATCATTAAATAGATTTAAAAATATTTATATATATATATATTTATTTAGGTTTATTTTATAAAAGCAAAATTAAATTGCGAAAAAAATAAAAAAAAAAATTTTTAATTAAGAAAAAAAATAAAAAGAAATTTCGGCTATCAGACGAAGTTCGGAATTAAGTTTAGAATGAACCAAAGTTTAAAAGGAAAGCATACAAAAAAAATCAAAAATACCAGAATTTGAAAAATTTGAGGTTTTTTCCAAAAAAACGAAATATCTTAAAGAATTTGACTTCAAATATTTTTTTTATATTTTTTTCCAAAAAGTACATTTAGAAACAAAAATTAAAAAAAAAACGTCCCGATAAGTCAATTCTTGACAAAGTTACGATTATTTGAAAAAATTCGCAGAGAGTTTTTCAATGGGGTAGAAAATGATAAAAAAGTTTAAGACAAATCGAAAGTTGTCGGGGTCAAAAGTGATCGATTTGACGTGGAATGCACCATATGCATTTGCTGTTAAAATTTGATGAATTTCAATTAGTAATTAATACTTATATAATATCAATTTAAATTTCATTTAGATTTTATAAATTTTTGTATGCTTGTTGTTATTATACGTATGTAACAAGTGAACAAATGGAATATACATCATTTTTTCAAGGAAAATTAATATATAATTTTTGTAATATAATTTTTCAGCTAAAAGAAATTCAATGCTGGAAAGTAGCACAATTGAAGGAATGAGAAATGACAAAACAGAGAAAATTGGTAATAGAAAATTTTAATCTATATATATATATTGGATTCGGGTATATATTGAATATATATATTATGTTATTAAACAAGTATATATTTCTAAGCAAATGTTTATCTTCATTCAGATATAAGTAATGAAGAAAACGGGGCAGCAGAAACTATTTCGTATGTAGAAAAGAGAAACAATCAATTGACGCATTAAATATTTCTGTGATATATTATGTACTTATTTACTGAAGTCTTGTCAATTAAAGCATAGGAAATAAAATGATGATGTATAATATTTAAGAAAATAATAATAGATTCATTTTGAAAATAATGTTCGAAGCTTCTAATATTTGGTTTTAATTATGTTACATAACAATGCTAAGTATTATTCTACTTATCCATTCGAAAAATATAATACAACTATATTTGTTTCAGTGCAAAATTGTAGAATATAAAGATTAAGTATAAGTACAATGTTATAACAATACAATGTATTTCTCTTTTAACATCCATTTCCCTATATATTTATGAGGAAATATAATTATCTAGAAATAACAAGGATTTATTGATACGATAAATGAATAATTTAATAATATTTAAATGTGGTAATACATAGAATAATATAAACTGTGTGACGTACAAATGTCATGTTATAAATAATATGATATGTACTGAAAGTAATTACCAACAGCATCGATATTTTTCTAAATCTTTTGTTACATTATTTTCTTTTTTGTTTGAACTATATAACAAATGAATTAATAACTTACATTTCAATTCACATTTAAGAACATTACGACGATTGAAATATAGTTATATTTCATACGATGAGTACGTTATGTGTATATTAAACGCATTATAAGGACGATTTTATTAAAATATACACATTGTACATAAATAATATTTAAGCTGCACGATTTAACGCTATGGATTGATATCCACATAACAAAATGTAGAATATTTTTGACTAGGATAGTATCAACTAACGACTAGATATTTATTGTGTCAACTTTTTCTTTTTTCTTATGCAATAACTTGGGTATAAAAATGTCTTTAATGTTAAAGACATATTAAAATATTCGTACGTACCACAAGTCAACTAATAAATAAAAAAATAAAGGAATAGCCTACAACTATTATATATTTACATATGATGGTCTTTGGATTGCTAAATATTACATATACTCTAATGTTAATATGTCCCGATTGTCCCTTCCAAAAGTCCTTATTTTTTGCGCGACTTTTATATCTAAATAAATATTAAACTGCAATTTTTATACACAATTCTGACTGTTACATAATTCCTAAAATAACTTCTGTTAAATTTAGTATAAAATATTATTATCAATATTTATATTGCCTTTTCACGTATAAAGCTTTTTTTAAAGGAAGATAAATAGGAATTTTACTAGCTTAGAATTTTTCACAAGTCAAACGATACGTTAAATATTTATTCTATAAAATGTTCATTTAACGTTTTATGTTCATGCACATATATATATATATATATACATTAATTGGTTTCCCCATTTAGCGATATACCAATAATATTTATCTCTTTGGATCTTTACGTCTGCAGTATTGTTTTATAAACAAATACATAAGAGCTTGTATATTTATCAACAGCCTTAGAGATGAGTAATATTTACGAATAATGTGCTAGACGTACGAAATAATGTCATGTAGAATGTATTGCTATAATACCTGTAAGTTTGAATTTAAAGTTGTTAATTCTTCTTTTGCTAAATTCTATATTAAACTTTATCGCTCTATAGGGCATGCTACAAAGTTTGTACCGACATAAGATAAATCTAATATAGAAACATGCCACTTCAATATATGCTTTCTTGTTTCAAAATGACAATGACCTATGACTTAGGTTTGAGGATAAGGCAGTGTGATGTTAGTAAATAATTAATTCCTAGGAAAGTACTCTAAAAATATAAAAATCATGACAATTTTTCTCTTCGTTGTAATTTAGCCCAAAAGTAATTGCTTCTCCTTCTATATCTTTAGCTAATGTAAAATATCTACTAAATTTCTTCAAAATGGGTCATCATTATGGAAAATAGTGATGATGATGATGTCTTCGTTTCCTTCTGTATATAAAAGCAAAAATTGAACGAAGACGCCACCAACGACTATGTTTGCGAACCGAATTATGTGATCTTTCTTTTGAGCGTATCTGTCGAACTAACGAATAAAAAGAATCGTCTATAAACTGTCGAAGTGCAGCAGATGTTTCATAAAATGGGCAGCCTAATTGTTCTGCTAGCGCTTTACCTTCTTCCATCGATACCTAAGAGGAATGTTGCATTGAAAACTTAACGTTTAGATGATACATCACACGTGCTATACTTTACCTCTCGTTGATGCTTCAAATCAAATTTATTACCAACCAATACAAGTGGAATATGCTCATTAGGCCGTACACGTGATATTGATTTACGATATTCTAAAGCTTCTTGAAAACTATGTCTATCTGTTACAGAATAACATATCATAAATCCTTCGCCACACCTCATATACTGATCACGCATTGCTGTAAATTCTACCTGCTTTCAAGATCACATACAATATACAAATATGTTATATCAAATTACTGAATGGACAATGAACAAATACCAGACCTGTCCAGCAGTATCTAAAATATCCAAAAGTGCTGCTTCTCCATCTATTACTGCTTGTTGTTGGTATGAATCTTCTGTTAAAAGAAATAATACACGTTAAATAGGAAAATATATAATGCAAATCAAATGATATCTTACCTATAGTTGGGTCATGACATTCGAGAAAACTATGACTTACAAATTGTAAAGTTACAGCTGAAAAAGAATTTATATTAATGAACGTATTCTGTGTGTGTATATTTGTTATATATATACATGTACATATGAATGTATATACTACATTTGCCTAAATAAGTGTATTTTTATTCCAAGCCGATATTTCAATAGAAAAATAAATACCTGATTTTCCAACACCACCATCACCCAAGACAACTATCTTGTAAACTCTAAGCCCACTCCTTGTTGTAGGCTGTGACCCTAACGACATGTTGCCCTTGGCGTTTATTGTTGCATTTTTTTCTTGTAAAATGTCAAGTGACATCATAAAAAATTTGTGCGAGTTGAAAATGTAGCCTTTTTCCTAGATCTATATTTACCATTGAATATTTTCAATACGACCGCAACATATGTATTTGATTGAACAATAATTTATTTTTGTACAGACAACCCAACTCCATTTTATATTCAAACAAATGAGATTCATATTTAATCTCATCTGCAAAATGTTACATCGCAATACTTTCTTTTAGGCTTTCTTGAAGCTTAACATTGATCATTTAAAGAAATGATTTAAACGAATCATTTAAATGTACTCTTTATTAAAGTTAGACAAGGCATGGCTTAAACGCACGGCCCTGACAGAACATTCACGATGATCCACGACCATCCACGAGACAACTCGGAGCAACCATATATTGACACATTAAAATACATGTATTTAATGCAGTGGCGACATCTTCGTTTATTTTCCCTCGAAACCTCCCCCTTTCCTTGTAGTCGAAAGTACATACACTCTTACGTATTTTTTCTATACTCGTTTATTTATCATATATATATATTACACGTGCTTTATATTACAATACAACGAATTATTTAAGTTTTAATGAAAATATCAATTGGACAATTTTATTAATAATGCTACGAATTACAAATCGAGGCGATACACAGGAAACATGTCAGTTCTATATACAGTTACGATCTGTATTGTTTCTATACTTGCCGAGTATGATATAACTAATTATTTCATTTTAGAAATCTTTTCAATAAGGATCATCGTCAATCGGTTTCTTTTGCGGATATTGCTTATAATACCATTCCAAGTATTCTTTTTTACGTTGTTCACGACGTGTAAAGTATTTAGGATACATAGCTTTTTCTATTGGATGCCATTTATCTAGTAAGCTATCAGGGACTATGGAATCTCGATTATATGCAACACCTCCTGGAGCATCGGGATATATGAATGGTTGAGGATGTTGTCTTTTAAATAATTCCTCTTCTCCTTCATGTAACAGATGCTTCGCAAATCTTAAATCTGCGATACGTGCATTTTTATCGAAGCGTTGCCGAAGTTTTACAGCCTGATATCTAATAAAAAAAAGAAAATAAACGTTCGTCATTTTATACTGTCGTAATACATACGATATAATTCGTATGTAATATATATAATATGACAAATGTTAAATAATTGATTATTCATTATAATACCTGAATTCCAATCGATCATAATAATATGCCTTAAGACATGTCAAAGCTCGTTTGTATAAGCTACAAACTTTTTGAGAATGACTTACAATTCCGGTTGGTAATTGTGCCATATTTTATAATTTCTCAATTGAATTTTATCCTCAATTATAAGATTACATGATCAGGATGAACTATACTTGTATCATCTTTAACCTACAAATTCAAGAATATTTCTTGTTATATTTGGAATGATGTATGCAGCGACATTCGGTGGATTTTTCTCAAAGTTTCACGTAATGGCAGTACATTTAAATTGTCCCTTTGTGTCTCCATTTGTAAATGTATTAAATATATCATTTTGTTTGTTAAATATTCGTCTTTAAACATTAATCAGAATAAAAAAAAGTTTTAAATTAGTTTAAATTTATCGATACTCGTATTCGATATAATATAAAAGGGTATATGATTGATATAAAAAGTTGTACGCGATTGGTTGACTTATCAATAGGTCGATTTATTGGTTAATGAAAGGTGTTTATTTTTCTCTTTTTATACATAAAATCTTTTTCTCTTTGAAAAATAATTAAGATTAATGGATTATGTACTTACAATATTAAAACGAATAAATAATAGATTAATCTATATTATTGAGAAATTAGAATTATAAATTCAAATGGATTTGAAATTAAAACGTTATTTGTCGTTACTTCCGGTTAGAAACTGCGACGGAACTAGAGTAAACGTTAAGCGATGGCGTCGCCCAAACGATATTGTCGTATGCAGTTGTCGTTTCATTAACGGACCCTTTACATTTCTAGCTTCTATAGAAGAATTTCTGTGGATTTGAGGTACTTAACAAACTGTTCACGACCGATTCTTACCGAGCGACTGTACGCTCAAGCGTACGATACGTTGCTTTAATTTGCAATCCCATCAAAGCTGTATATGATAAAGATGATGCGCTCTACTATCCAAATTTTCATTTTTGTCGCATTATGTGGATAAGAATGAAAGATTGCGCGAAAAATCTGTTTAAAATGATAGATTTTATATTTGAATGAAATGTGAAATAACATGGAGTCAACTGGTTGTTTCATATATACTTTTGTATAATGAAATTTCCAATACATTTTTTGTAATTATTTTTCATGTCTTTTTGTTTTTTTTTCTACTTTCAGATAAAAAAAGAACTTAACAGGAAAATACACGATGATGCCAACAATGCCACCAGATTCTCATAAAATTTCTTTAAAAATAATAGAAGCTATTAAACAACATCCTGTTCTTTATAGTTCAGAAGTTAAGGGATCTTCTATTAAGCTTCAAGAGTTTAAACAAAAAGTTTGGAAACGTATTTCGGATGAACTTGGTCTCGATCGTAAGATTATATTATATTACGTACATTATAAATTAAAATAGACATTATTTTTTCATGAGATCATGTTAATAATAAAGTTATTTAATCGTGATATATGTATTTGTGTTATGACAGCAAGCTGGGTCAGATTAAGGTGGAAAAATCTACGGGATACCTATTGTCGTATCTTAAAGTACAAAAATAAGACTGAGAAAGGTGTGAGAAGAAAGAAATGGATTTTTGAAGATCATTTGAGTTTCTTAAAATTTCCGTAAGTAGTTTGTATAAATATAATTGATATCAATTATTAATATGTACATAATATGTTGAATGTAATTGAGTATATACATATTTAATTAGATATGAACCAGATTATCAACCTCAAACTATAGAATTGTCGGAAGAATATATACAAGACATAAATGCAGGTGGAATAAGTTCAGAAGGTCTACTGGAACAATTGGAAGATCGCAATGATGAAGATTATGATGAATATATGGAGGTGCTCGAAGAGACTATGGCGGATCCAGTTTTAGTGGATACCAATTCTTTGGAAATGTTAAATGCCAATGATCAACAATTAGAAGAAATTAAAAAAATAGAAAGGGAGCAGATGCAACTACACAGTCAAGATGTGGATACTTATATTCAACAAATACAATCAAAATATAGAAAGATAAGACCCAAAAAGTCGAAGGCTGAAAATCCGTCTAGTACAGAGGTGCCTAACACGTATAGTATTTTAAAGACTACTTCCAAAAATAAAAATGTGGTCTCTATCGATAACAATACTATAACCAGCCCTATTTTCGTAACCAGTTCAACTACTATGACTACATCTACCAAGCCTATCAAAGAATTAAATAATATTCAAGAAGACAGAGAAAGGAATCCAGAACAAGTTTATTTAGCTCCAGAAGAGAAAAGCAGTATAGAACTGTTTTTTGACAGTATGGCACAAACAGTCAAGAGATTACCACCAAAAGCTCAAGCCGATATAAAATTGAACATTTGTAAAATTGTTACAGAAGCAGAGGTACGCTTTTCTGGACAAAATATAGCGCAAAGTACCCAACAATTTATAACGCCACCAGGCATGATTCCGAAACTGGTATTGATTCCTTGCGATATGATAGACCATCAGAACAATAAAGGTTGACAATTTATAAGTTGTAAATATCATCATCGGGGCAAAAATATTATCGTTGAAAATGTTTATTTCATTTCATACATATAACATCATAATTTGTTTCCTTGTTCAAATACTTCTCATTAAAAGCACATTGCGCATAAATTGAGTAGGATCATATTCGTATGATTTTTGTAAAAATCTATGATTGCTTTTATCAAGATTATTTTTTCTTGCGTTATTTTTGTTAAACTAGAATAATATGAAAGAAGAAGAAGTAGAAAAATATATAAAATACTCTATATTTTTAATCATATAGTAAATTTATACTGTTGTGTCTTTCTTTTAGTATTTTAACTTCTATTAATTTCTATTAATAGTTAAATTTAATGATACAGATACAGAAAGTTTTAAACAATTCGTAAAATGAAGTATTGAAAATGCAATGAGTTAACTAATTGGTTTTTTTACAGTTAACAGAATTATATAATTTAAGAAATTAAAATAATTATAGTTGTACATATATAAGGAATTTGTAAATATTAAAAAATACACATTTATCCATTATATATTAAGGAATTTTTAATAAAAAGAGCAAATTACATTTGTATATATATATAATAATGTTTAGTAGATAACTAATATAGCGACGAAATTTACACATTATTTATTAAACTAGAAACTTTATTGCTATATAATAGTCAAAAAAAAAACAATATTAAATATATTATTAGTATCCTTATATTATATTTATCATGTTAGATAATTATTTGCTATTTCTTTTATTTGTTTATATATTTTCGTTACGAAGAATGACTGTATATACTTATACGTGTATATATACTTATATATGGGTATTTCTCGACTGTACCATGAGAAGATTTCCGTTTTATAGGAAATAAGAGAGTGTATACAGACGATAGGAAAACCGATCGTGTGTCCCACTTTGGATCCTTGCGAAAAAAGCTTGGATTACACATCGTGGGTCGAAGTAGTTCTTAATGGAAGCTCGACCTCCAGCATAGGTATCACATAGTTCGTGCAAACCTAATTGGATAGAAATGTAACGAAACCGTTTTGCGTTCTTTGTGGGATACCAAGACTAATTTGATTACTTTCGTGTCAGCCATTCACACCCACTTGTCATTCTTTTATGCATTAACTGCCATTCTTAATAAATCTATTGGCAAAATTGATCATTTTCTTCATATCTATATTATTAATAACAATTAATAACAATTTTAGCGGTAGATTGCTATTCTTTTATATATGTATATATGTATAGCCTTGGGATCAAGTACACATGTTTTCCATCAGCACGAAAGTTTAAAAGTAAAAGGCCACTGTTATCGATAAAAATACATTCTCAATGTTAGTTGTTACATAGGTGATAGTATCATTCACAAATGACCATGTTTTATTTAAACTGTTGTATTGTTTAAAAGAACTATTTTAGTAAGGTCATTTTAGTAGGAATATTTTTGTACTTCCTGTTTTTTCTTTTAAACACATACTTTTTTAAATACAGAAATAACAGATTAATAATCAAGATATGTTGATTATTTATTAAAAACAAGAAATGTTTAATTTTATTCGCATTATTTCTTTCGTAAAGACAATCTTTTACTTGCTATCATATTTATTATCGTATTAATAACTTAAAGTAATTATATTAAAATGTTTAGTTATTGCATTGATCGATGTTATTTATACATTAGATCTGATGTATATACATGCACGTAAAAGTAGTCAAAGCTGTCTTCTATGCCGGGTTATCGATTGCGATAGACTACAGCCAGTCTGACTAGATGCAGAGTCGACTACTGGAGACGAGAGAAGAATTTCTACACATACTCCACAGTCTATTTTTTTATAATATATTGCAATGCAACTAATTCCTTTCGATTACATATTATACTTTTGTTATTGCCAATCGCCTAGTACAACGATATTCTTGAAAGATCGTTTACGTAATAGCGAGCTTCTGCGCTGCAAGAGCAATCCTAATCAAAAAATGAAATTCAACGTAACAACATTGGTACTAGAGGACGATCTTATCTTTTTTATCTTCTACATCGAAAATAATACTTCATTGTGAAGTATTTTTATTCGTGAAATAAACGAATAAACGAAATATTAGGTCGGCCAATAAGTAATTTAAACAAAAAGACTATTTGAAATCTATAAAAAGCATGTATAGTCTGAAAACGGAGATTCTAACGAGCAATTTAAAAAAAAAAAAGAGTTCGTTGTTTTCGGTTAAATTTTGTAGTATTTATTTGGATTTGAGGATAAACAACGAAAAGATGTATTTTCGTGCGATTATGCTTTTTTTTCATTTTAGTTGAGGAAAAACTGCAGTACGAACAGATAAAAAGATTTCTGTTGTTAATGATGATGGTGCTGTGAATGAAAAAATGATGCAAAGGCGATTCGAAAAGTTTCGGTCTGTAGATTTTAGTATTACCGATGATAAACGTTTTAGCAGATCTATTGTGATTGATAACAATCAAATTTTTATTTTAATTAAAAGGTAATCACAAGACGAGTACTGAAATATTAGAAATATCGAAATTTAGTGTTACGACGAACTATTTGCATCGAATTGATATAATTTCCAAACGACTTTACTTATTGGCCAATCCAATAAATATGTTATATGTACTTTAAGGAGAGACACAGTATCGACTCGTGTAATAATTTAACGTATTAATATATAGAAAGAAAAACAAGAGAAAGAGAAAGACCACAGACAATTGAAACGAACTCTTGAAATTAATACTAATGAATTAATGAATTATAAATGAATGATATACGAAGTGTTGAGTGTGGATCACTTTGCAAGTCGTGTTCAGTTTGTGTCTGGGTTTTAGTCGAGCAGAAGAAGAAGAAGAAGAAGAAGAGGAAGAGAAAGAGGAAAAGAAGGGGACGATATCAGGGCGTCGTCGGCACGTCAAAGTGCCTAGCATCACGAGGAAACACTCGAAATAGAGGTGGTTAAAGAAGAAGATCAAGAAAAAGCTCACTGCAGATTATACACAGCGTCGATATATCGTACTTTTGTATATAAGGCGGGACCTCCGCATTCGAATTTGCCAGGGTAAACAGGTTTCTAGGTCATCTTCGAACAGATTTTTGGCATGTGAACGTTAACGGAGATCTCTCTCTCTCTCTCTTCTTGGATTGGCTAGTTCGTGAAATTTCGAGAAGCCAACGGCCCAGCTTTGCGTATAACGCGAATACTCTTGATTATCGAGAGTCAGCCAAGTTCTTGTAGGGTTTCATTTTCTATAACGGGTCACGCTACCCTGATCGGTCTTTACTCTCTCCCTCTTTCTTCCCCTGCATTATTTATTTATTTTTTTCTTGTCAAGTATATCCTCGTAATATAGGAGTTTTCTAGTAGCTTAGTCCTTTATTAGGTTTCGTTTTATTGTGATTTCGACCAACAAGGGCAATAGCCTATTATTTTTAATGCGTGCGTGTGCATTTCTCTTTCTCTTTCTCTCTCTCTCTCTCTCTTTTATTCAAGGATATCAGTTTTAAATCTTGACGAGCTATAAGACCTTAAGTGGGTTAAATTTAGTTAGCGATTTTACAAATGAATTATTCTTTTTCGAGAGTCTTTAGATTAAACTTTGTCTTCGGTTTGTAAAAATACAAAAGTAGAAAGTCACTTGAAAGAGTAATTGACTTTTAAAATGAGGTAGTAACATTTCTGGCCTACCCTATAGATAGCCAACTAATTTAGCTAGCCAAATTTACCAAATTTTCTTGCTCATTCTTGCTCATTCTCGTTCATCAACAGTATCTTCTTCGTCATTTATAGACTAGCAAGGCTTAGAGCTTGCTCGTAAAGCTTTCTCATAGGTCTTTGAGTGAAAGCTTTGGTGTTGCCTTGACGTAATTGATTTCGTAGAGTGACTAGATACCCGTGGAGAAAGGTCGTGCCGTTGTTGTATTAGATGATAATGATCGAAAAACGAAAGAGAGGAACACACACACACGTATACATATATATACAATGTGATAAAAAAGGGGTTCGATATTTGAAGGACTTATAGTACTCACCGAGATAAGTAAAAAATTAACATGAGTCCTAAAATCAACCCTTTATTTATGAACGTTCGATATCATAAGCGAGTCTTTTGATAACATATTGAATTTGTGCAGAGAAATTTGCTCAAAAATACAGACCGTCTACAAACCTTGTAAGCATATTCTACGCTCAAAAATAAGAAAAAAATGTTATATAAACATAAGTCATTTAAATCATATATATAAGTGTGTCGTGTGAAACGGTATCGAGGACTGGGGTAAAAGAGCAAACTTATCAGAAGAAAAGTCTACTGACCCATATTATCGAACGACCAGCTTTAAAATCAATGTTGGATTCGTTAGGAATGCGAATGACGTTCAAAACGTATTCTCATCCCTTCCCTTTCGTAATATGGCAAACGACAATGAGGCAATCCGAGTAAACTTTCAAGAAGTGTGTCTTGCTTGCTACATTTTTCTACATTTCTCAAAATCTACTATGAATAATGTAAACGGGATCGATGCCCAAGTAGTGGATATGGGAAGAAATAAAATCCTTTGAATTCTTATATCGAACTTAACTCGATATAATTTGATACTGCGTTTTATAACAATTTAATATTATAATAAATAATGTCAATTTGAATAAGTAATGAAAAATTACTTTAACGTAAGAGAGATCTTAACCGAGTCTTATTACAACGAAAAAGACTTTTTGTTAATCACATTTCTTTCGATTAATTAAATGGAGTATCATGTGTCAGAGATGACTCAAGAATTCAACAGAAAACTAAATACTGTTGTCACGTAAGCGATGACCTCATAGTGCAAAAGGTTAACATTCCATTCATTTTCTTTTTCATAAGTCATTAAAATGACAAATTACTCGACGACTCATTTCTTCAATACCGATATTGCCGATACCGATAATTCCTCTTAAGACAAATTAAGCACTTATACCTATCAAGGAAAAAGAAAGAACAAAAAACGGTAAATATTCGTATAAAATACACATTTAATCTTCCGACTTATGATTTGATTTAAATCATTTTTCATATAGATATTCATAATTACAAAGAAGCTGACGGGAGGTGTAACTTTGATATTGGATTACTATAACAAAAGTGTAGGACCTTTTCATTTCATTTGCGAGACCGAAGGATTAAGATTAAAAAATAAAGAAAAAGAATAAGACCTTAGAAGAGGGTTTCAAGTTAGTCTCGCCCATATTTACCCACCGTTCAATCAAATATTCTCATGTCACGCATATTTTCATTACGAAATAATAGAAGAAGAAAAAGCAAAAACGAGAGTGAGAGAAAGAGAGAAATAAGAGGTCGATATGCGAGGTATCAATTAATCGGTATATCGATTAACAAGGTTCTCTTATAACATCAAAAATCGGAGATGAAGTAATAAACGCGCACGTGGAAACTTAAGTCTCTTTCTTTCTCTTTTTCTCATTTATTCAGTTACTTACTCACACACTGATTTCCGAAAGCGACGTAGAGAGATGCTAAGCGAACGTCCTTCGACGAGAGTACGATCGATGCCGCTTTTATCGCGAGACCCGTTGCGTTCTGACGCTAGCGTGTGCGAGTTTCTTTCATTTGTAAACATCTTTATTCTATTAAAAAATTAAAATTATTTATTATATGCTAGTAATATAAGAACTTGACACGTTCTATAATGCAAATACACACATCAATTTTTCATTATATTTCCCCATAAAAGTAATATAACATACTGTAGAAAAATACAAAAGGAAAGAAAGTAAATAAAACACATACTTTACAATAACGAAGGTGAGAAATAAAATTAAAATTTAAGAAAAAAAAAGTTCACTCAAGCGAGACTCGATCTACAGTGACATTGTGGTAACGAGTCTGCGTTGTTACGCATTACGCTACTAACAGTTCAAGAAGAGATGATTTTAAGAATGATAATAAAATTTCTTCATTTGATATTTGGAAAGGGTTGAATATTTGCATCTACTCCTGGGATTCAATGTATAGTCTTAACGGACTCCTACAAATATGTAAAGTTTCCAAAAAATCTGAGGGTTGCGAGGTTCATCGAGCCCTTGTTAGTGATATTCTATCCTTGAATATCGAGTGATTCCTGGTGTCGAAGGTAGAGTCGAAGGAAACCAAAAAGATTCGCACGCGCGACTCGTAGGCGGCAGGTGAGCTTCGATAAAGCGAAAGGAAGAGAGAGAGAGAAAGAGAGAGAGAGACGATTGACGCGCGTGGGTGGTTGGTCATGGAATTATACGTCGAGCGTAGTCTGCTTGTAGCAGGAAAAGTGGGAAAAGCTAGCAAAGAGTGAGAGAGAGAGAGGGACGAGGACGAAAAGGGGTAGGTGGGTGTCGGGAAGGAAAAGGCGAAGGTGGGATAACGAGTCGAGTTGAGCTGAACCGGCGCGGCTCTAGCACATGCGCGCCTTTTCCGGATTATCTCTACGACTTTCAGACACGGCAGTCCAATTGAGACCGTTCTACCGTACGCACCGTTCACTAATTCGCACCTAATTCGGACACACCAAGTTCCTCTTTCCCTTTCGTACATTATTATCTCAGTGTCTGTCTGTCTGTCTTTCTGTCTTTCCGTCTGTCCGTTTATTAATTATTTTTTATTCATTCATAATCCGTTAGTTCTTTATCTTTTTTACTAATCATTCGTTTTCATCTTTCTATTACTCTTCCTCTGTTCGTTTGTCTCTATTCGACGGTAAAAAAAATAAGTCTAGGAGGAGTTTGAGGGTAACGCGCGCGCGCGCGAAAACTCGACTGCTGTTACTACTGCCGTTGGTGCTGATTATCGATGAGAGTAGTATACGCCGTCGCTAGCCGGTCAGCGGCACCATCGTCGTCGACGTTAACAACGACGATGCATTTGGGTGCGTTTTTTATGCTCCTTGGTTCATATGAAAAGAGAGATCAAAGAGAAAACGACGTGATGTATTAAGACAAAAAAAAAACATACGATAAATAAGAGAATACATTTGGCGTAGAAGATAATGTGATGACGCGATAATTATTATTATTTTATTATTAGCGATATTGGTATAAAAATAAAAATTAATTTAAAAGGAATTTGTCGTTATCGTAAATAAGTTGATGTCTCGTGCATTTCTCTTCGATCGTCTCGTCTGAGAGACGCAGGAAGACAGGGAGCTGTTGCAACAGCGACGACGGCCCGAGTGGGTGGTGGTGGCGGAGGAGATGGAGGAGGAGGTAGAAGGGGAAGGCAAAATGAGGGAGGAGGGCTGGTGGTAGTGGTGGTAGTAGTGATGAGGGTAGAGGAGGTGGTGGAAAAGCAGATGTAGTAGGTGTAACGTCGTCGCCGTCGCCGTCGTTGTCGCCGCCGTCGTCGTCGTCGTCGTCGCCGTCGCCGTCGCCGTCGTCGTCGTCGTCGTCGTCGTCGTCGTCGTCGTCGTCGTAACGCGACGAGCGAGTAGTAGTAGTGATACGACGAAACTAAGTGGCCGCGAACGTGAGTCGGGTACGATACGTAACCTCCGCGAATCTCGTGAACGAGGAAGTGCGTGCGTCAGAGTAGTAACTACTTTGGGGAGGAGGAAGAGGAAGAAGAGAAGAAGTGCAAGTAGAAAGAGGAAACGGAAGCGGAAGTGGAAGAAGAGAAAGAACAGGAGGAGGAGGAGGAAAGAAGGAGGGGAAAGGAGAAAAGAAAAGGATTCCTACTGCTCCTCCGTCGTTTGCCCTCCCTTATTTTCTTCCTACCTCCCTCTCCGACGCGTCGTGGTCGCCGTCGCCGTCGTCGTCGTCGTCATCGTTGTCCTCGTTGATTTGGTCGTCGCTGCTGTTCGTCCGGTTAGGTTTCGTGCGGCGACGCGTCGTACGCGCACGGTTTTTCTCTACTTTCTAGTCTGACTAGTCGATTCAAATCAAGTCGAATCGAATCGAGTCGAGTCCGGTCTTAATAGTTTGTCATCGTCGTCGTCGTCGTCGTCGTCGTCGGGGCAGCAGCGGCGACAAGCGGCGGCGGCCGACAACATAGAGCGTCGTCGTCGTCGTCGTCGTCGTTGTCGTCGTCGTCGTCGTCGTCGTCGTTGTCGTCGTCGTCGTCGTTGTCGTCGTCGTCGTCGTCCTCCTCTTTCTCCTCCTCCTCCTCGGCTCGTCCTCGGCTCGTCCACGTCCACGTCCGTGATCTTAGGAGATTGGACGAGTGCGGTGCGCGCGATCCCTTATTTCTTTTCTCTCTCATCTAGGGAATCGAACGGGGCGATTCGTTGGCGGCAAACACAACGGCGGAGTGCTTAGAAATCGCGAATAAATGTGTCGGTCACGGTATAAGACGTGAGAGAAGAGAAACGGGGGCCACCGGCAAGCCGAGGTTTATTTTTAGTGGCAAGCGCCAAGCAGCAAGCGGAGTGGTATAAACGGCGCGCACAGTGGCCCGATGAAGCGGCGTTTGTGACATCAAATTTCTCCTCTCTTGCCACCTCGAGAACGGACACCCCGAGACATCTCGCCGTCGGACCATCCACGGTGAGTATTCGATTGATTCCGACTCGCGACCAAGTACCCGCCCCCTTTTCAACCTCCAGGCTAACCTCCACCCATCCCTTCTCGAGAAAGAGAAAGAGAGTGTAGGTGTCTTCTCTCTCTCCTCTCTCTCTCTTTCTCTCTTTTTAGCCCCTTTCTCTCTCCCCTCGTCGCTCCGACATTCGCTCGACCAACCAACCGACCACAACCACCCCCACCAGGGTGGCTTGCACTCAGCCAAGGCGAAGCGGAACAGGAGGAAGACAACGATAAAGAGGAAGAAGAAGAGGAAAAAGAGAAAGAGAGTGCTCCTCGATCGCAGGTGGAATCGTGAAAATTATGTAACGACCGCCGGCTCCGGGTCCGGCCAGGGCCATCGAAAGATGATTCTCCTTTTTCCTCTTGCGCATCTTTCTCTCTCTCTCTCTCTCTCTCTTGCACACACGCACACACATACGCACGCTTCCTCCTTCTCCTCCTCCTCCTCCACTTCCTCCTTCATCTTTCCTCCTCTTAACCTTCCTCTTTCTCTCTCTCTTTCTCTCAGCCGCCACCCCTTCTCAACGAACATTATTTCGGGAGTGCCAGGCCAGGCAGAGCCTCGAGGTTACTCGTATGCTTTCTGCCGTTACTACTGCTTCCACTATTGCTGGTACTGTTGCTGTTGCTGCTACTTCTACTGCTATTGCTGCTACTGCTACTTCTGCTGCTGTTGCTACTATTCTACAACACGTACTACGAGCGTTGTCGTCCCCGTGAGTCCCGGGATCGAGCAGGCGCATTATCCCCAGAACCCTGAGCGCGGTTTTGCTCTAGAATGTTCCTGCTCCCGCCGCTTCGTGGCTACGTTACCAAAAATGTTTTAACCAAGGGGAAATGCTTGAAAAACTAAGACCTAATCTTTACATTCTATATTCCATTCCTTCTACCTTTATTTTCTCTCTCTGTCTCTCTCTCTCTTTCTATCCCCCTTTTCCGTTTCTTCTTTTATCTTATCATAAGATATTGGCAAAGAGTGAAAAAATAAGCCCAATAAGCTAAAGATTTAGCTTTTTCCTCTTCCTTCTATTTAGTTCTTTTTCCATTCGATGTATTCCTCGATAGCAAGATAGGAGCGAGACCCGCCTTTGTCCTGCTTTCATGGTATCGACCCTACACGGCTGACCTAGACTCACTTACATTTTCCAAGCCTACCTACTACTCGCTGATCCAATATTCCTCTCTCTATTTCTCTCTGACAAACATTATCCTCTTTACATCCATCCATCCATCCATCCATCCATCCATCCAACCATCCCCCTATTTATTTCTTTTTATTTTTATTTCTTTCTTTATCTCTCCATCGTCAAAGTTCAAATGAAATTGCTAACTTTTCGTAGAAATCGACGACGACGACGACGACGACGACGAGACGACTAGACGACGACTACACTACGACAAAGTATTGTAGGAGCTTGCGCGCGAGAATCTGGGATACACTAACATCGTCGATATTTATGACGCTTTCCTCTCCTCACACATTCGCGGACCGAGAAAGAAATTGATAAAATCTCAGCAATATGGGCGGGGATTCTTGGAAACGCGTTAACGCGTTTTGGCACGTCTTCGCGACCAACGAATACTCGCGAGAAAGAGAGAGAGAGAGAGAGAAACGGAGAGACAGACAGACAGACAGAGATATGCCTTACGGCATCTCTTTAACATTCGAGTTTCTTCACCCGGATTATATATCTTCTTTTCTATTTTTCATTCCTGTTCGAATTCTTTCTTACATACATATACATATATACATATACAGGGTGAGTCAGAATTAACCAGACATCTGAATATCTCTGTTGGATTTAAAGTTACAGAGTATGTCTAAATCAAAATCAAAATGGTTTCGAAGGACGCACATGGTCATCAACGTTTTTTTAAATGAAATTGCATTTTTTTTTCCCCATTCATTATTGTAGCCGATCCTTAAACAAGTATATATACATAAAGATACTTCAACGATCTTTCGCATACATATATATCTACGCTTTGTACAAAATTATGTAATACGCACCAAGGTATTGACTGAAAAATAATCTGGTGGGGAATTTTGTTAATATATAAATTATATATTTTGAAATATATATATTATAAATAATATATACAGAAAATATATTTAAAATCTAAACCACAATTCTATTTTTAATATATATATAAATATAATATAATATTTTATATATTTCAAACAAATATATATATATATTTATTTTAACATAGGAATCCAACCAATATTCGATCTATTCCCGGATATTTTTATTACATTCTGTAAATGTGAAACTTACCAAATACTATAGAAAGATCAAATATTTGTCTTTCATTTTCTTTGACTTTGTTCTCTCTTCTTCAGTTTTCAAATTCGTTTATTTGTATTCTCTTTCTCTCCCGTATAGACATTGGCAAAGTTTAGATATTTATTGAAAAAACATACTACCTGAGGGCATTTGTCCGAGTACTTTACTATAATTTATCGTTATAATTCAACGTTTTATCAGCCGACCTACTACTTTGAAATATTACCACTGTCTTATTGATCCGTCCGACCGTGCGCTTGGCCTTCAAAATTGTCCAACTATCAATATTATAGACGTATCGATGCGTCTAAACGTGATATCTTTACCATGCCTTACGTTTACCATGCTTTTCTTTGTCATATTTTTATACCTACACTATATTCTCTTCCTATATATTAAGATACACGTGTATATCTATATACTGGGTGGTTCAAGGAAGATTTTCTAACGTTTAAAAAGGACTCGACAACAAAAAAGCACCAGTCATTGGTTTTGAAAATCATTTGAACAATTTTTAGTCTACCTTATATTTGTGGTAAGAAAATGTAAACGAGTTAACATGTTAACGTTAAAACGACTAAGATTTATACGATCGTAACCAGGGCTATTGTAATCGATGACTTTGTTCTTAGAAAAGCACTGTGAGCTTAGAGGTGTTTATAGGTCGAGTTAAACGTTTTTCGCAGCAATCTATGCGTTCACAATTTACTTGCTTTACTTCCTTCGTTGCAGTTACTATTAGAGAAGACCCTGGTCTGTCTAGTTATATCTTTCTTTAGTTATTTCTTTATCTCGGATTGGTTCTATGGCCCTTTTTATCAACTTTTTCATACGAGTTAAATACAATTTTCTCTATGCTCTCTATTCAGGTTATTTGTGTTACAGGTTACTTGATACATTTTTTCTAACTCTATTTAGAAAGGAAATAATTAAATGGAAACGTTAGTAAAGTTTAGCCCAGAAAAATTATGTTAAATTAGAAAGGTGACTCGTAACTATTAAGCTTATCTGTTTGCTGTTAAACTTTAGTTTTTATTTTACTTTGATACTTCTTGTAACAAACGATAACATTTAGATTTTATTTTCTTTACAAATTTAGTTTCACTTTTTGCATCATAAAATTCCGTTCGAATTATCTGCTCTCTTTTGTTTCTTTTTTTTTATTGTTTTTTAATTACCTGTAAAGTTTTACAACGTGTATTTTTCTCCCCGAAGTCCTGTGAAACCGCATCATATTGTACACGCGACAAAAAATGAGAGAAAAGAGGAAGCATGTTAACGACTAGGTTTATTCAATAATAAATTAGTATTCTTAAGGTAACATAAATTCGGATAGTCATGACTAATGAACAAAATGATAATACTTATTTCATATTTCCAGATGTATGTACGTATATACGTAAATGAAAAGTAGCCGAGCACGCGCGTTAATGGACGATTCGAAAACTAGGACGAGGTGAAATGTTGTTACCTTCTTATTATCAACGTTTTCACGTTAATGTCGATAATATCTTTGACGTAATAAATCGATTACATCGAAAACCTTTCGTTGTCGGATTAAAGAATTCAACGATCGATAGGAAAGAGAAAAGAAAAACAAAGTGTCACATGTGAGTTTGAATGATCGATCCGTAGATCGGGTGATATATTTCGATTGATTTAGGTTTTCGATAAGGCTAGTACAGTAAAGCGGTTTTTAATTAAAAGTCCACTTTCATTCGATAAATTTGAAAACTTATCTTCCTCTCTACATCGAGGAAAATTTCAATGAACAAAAAGGAACAAAAATGGACAAAAATGGACAAAAATGGACGAATTATTGATCTTTCGCAACGATATTTATATTTTTTTTGCAACGAATTTTTATATTTCCATGAATATTAGGTGTAGAAATTAATCTGGTGCCATGATATCATATATTCATTGCATCAAAATCGGTATACTTTATTTTTTCCTTTTTTTTGTTTCGTCAAGTAATTTAACATTTGGTGATTATTTCGAGAAATAACAAACGCATGATTTATTAATAAAAATATTGAATATGTTTTAAAAGGAAAATTCGAATTAATTGATACAAGTAATACATCGCGCGTCGACAAAAATTTGAACTAGAAAAAGTTAACCTCAAAGCGTATTATTCTTCTTGAAATTTTGCGTGGCCTCGGTGACTCTTCGTGGTCTCTCGACGTTAAGCGCTTTACGTTTATTTTTAAATCGGGCATGTCGAACCCGTGACCCACGACAGAATTCCTCCTTACTGCTCCGATTTGATTAAATCTGAGCTTTCCTTCTTTTTTTCTTTTTTTATTTCTTTTTCTACAAACCTAGCGTCCAAATTTCTAAACGATTTTATAAATCAATCTAATTTAATGATCAATTGAATAACCAAAAAATGACCAAAAAATATCTATACTATTAACGAAATTAATTTATAATTGAATTAACGAAATATCAACATACGATATAATATAATAATATAACTTAACTCTCCTCCATTTTGATTAGTTCTTTATGTTCTTCATTTCTACCATTTTGAGAATCGATTAGTTTCGGTTGGTACTTCATTTCGGAATAAAATCCCTAGTGCTTGCGAGCGTTATACTTACGACCCAGACCTATCATTTTATTAATAGAATTTACGTTCGCGTCTTACGAGCCAGTTCTAGCTCCTTCTATACTTTTCATTTTTTTTTCTTTTCCGTCCTTCTTTTTTCTTTTTCTACTTTCTTTCTTTACATTTATTTTCTCTAGTAAAATGGTAAAATATTAAATTGCGTTCGCCTAGAGTTTCGGTCTCGTAAGTATGCGACAAACGATAACCTTTTCAATGAAATGATTTTGATTATGTCTCTAAAAAAGAATATTTTATGTTCTTGTCTTTGATAAAGAAACGTCAATGAGATACGTAATCAACTTTATACATATACAGAGTGGTACAATAACTCTGTCTACCTTGAATATATCTTTTGCTTACAATCGTATTAAAAAAGTTCCTCTATTACAGGAGGAGGGAATTTAATGATCGAAAGGATTTTTTTTCACGGTCATTTTTTTAAGAGACTTCAAGGTTATCAATGTTTTCTTTTTTTAAATAGAACTATATACGTATTTTTTTTTGCAATATTCTTATAGAATACGAATAAAAATTATTCGCATGATTATATCATTTTGATCATTTATTCTTGAAATATTCACATTTAAAGATACTCTGTTCAGCATGAATAGCTCCGTTACTTGTAATAATATAAAAAAAAATGTTTGGGACAAAATTTGCATGGCATAGAGGGGAGCATATTGTGATACCTAATTTTTGAATGTAGATGAAAGCGTAGAAGAGATTTCAAGGTCATCTTTTTTCATTTTTTAAATGACCTAATTTGTTTATTTTTATCCGCGATAGTAGGTGTTAAGATGGTTTCAGCAAACTATTAATGAAGCTTAATTATTTGCCACTATTAAGGACAATTATTTACTACTATTACGCGATAGGGCATTTCAACGAACAATTAAGTGATACGAAGATTACACTTGTATTGCAAATAATTATTATTAACTATATAACATATCAACGAAACATATAATTATTTGTTTCTATTAAGAATAATTATTTACTACTATTACGCGACAGAGCATATCAATGAACAATATTCAAGATAAGCAGAGTTATTACCGCACCCTGTGTAGATGAATATATGTATATCTATATGGTATATATGTATACCTATACACACACATTCTTAAATAAGAGTTTAACACTCACAGAGTTAAATAGCTGTGATTCAAAATTGGATTTTACAGCGAGGTTAAGAGGATAGAATTTATATACGTCTTCTCTCTCTTTCTCTCTCTCTCTCCTTCTCCCTCTCTTGAACCTTACAACCGAAAACTAGATTTTCCATTTCTCACAAACTGTGTCTGATTCTTCGGCTGTAGGCAAAGTTATTCGTTAAATAATGCGCTACCTCGGCAAATTGCCAACTTGTGTCCCCGTCAATGAAACATGTCCGATTCGTGAGGTTCGATCAATTCTCGTAATATAAAAAATTAATCCAATGGGAGAAAAAAAAATAGTAAAAATATGATTTTATTTTTATGAATATTTTAAATAGATGAGCAAATGGTTGATAATATATTCTGATTCATACTTATTAGATTAATATAATAAAAAAGAACAACCGTTATATATGATAACTATTTACGTCATAGATAATAGTATTTCTTTTTTTAAGAATTTTATCTAGTTGGTGTTTCGATCCACGCACAGTTCACAACTTTGTTTCGCTGATCTTTAGAAGCTCGTTATTTATTACATTTTCCTTTTTTTAGGTATACAGTGGAATCTTTGTTTGCGAATATAATTCGTTAAAGAAATATACTCGTAATCTAAAATACTCGTATATCAAAATATCAAAGTGAATTTCGTTGTAAGAAATACATAATGGAAAATTAAATAGTTTTGGTAATTAATATAAAAATAATATAAAATACAAAATATACACACACACTGTATATATATATATAAGTAATAATTATAAACAAGTTAATCCTTGCCGTTTACTAAACGTACTCTTACTGTTCGTATTGCAATACATCGCACGTTCATGAAATCAAACAACCCCTCGTCTCTTGGGGAAACACTCGTAAACCAAATTATTCGCAATCCAAGGTGTGACCGTACATGCAAAACTGCGCGTGATACTTTCCGTGTATTTGCTATATTCGTTTATCGTTGACATCGGCCGATACGATAGATAGACTTTTAAAGTTTCTCGAAGCTAGAAAGAACCCTCAACTATGCGAAATCAATTTGTTCGCGATTTAACGCTTATCCTCTCTTCTCAAAAACTTCGATTGATTAATTTTTTTTCGTCTATTTTTTTTAGTTTTTTCTTCAAATCTCTTATTCTCTTTTTCTCTTTACGACAAACCCGACCTCGTGATTTGTCTGTGAATAAGATGATTAAATGGCGCAAACCAAGCTCGTTCTACTTTACATTCGAATTCATTCGTCGTTTACGTTAAAATAAGAAGACAAAAGGTATCTTTTCATCATTGAGGAATAATCAAAATGGCGGCGATACTTTAAAATCGGCGATTATCACGTGCTCTTATTTTTTTTCCTATCTTTTTCTTTTTTATTTTCCCAAGCGAGATATTAAATCGACACATTGTGTCGACTAATTAAGTGGTTTCATTGGATATATGTATTTATATATAAGTAGCGCGAATGAAGTCATATAAAGCGGATGCATGACTTCAGAGAACATTAATTAATGACGCACACACGTCCTTTTATATTTTTCCATTTTTATTATGCTTAAGAGTTGTTAGATAGTTATACTACATGAGCTAAATAACGTGGGTGTTGAATATGATCAAACTTGACCAACGCGTTCTACATATGATATCAACGTTATAACGATATACTTGCGCCATACGATATGTTTTAATATATGATACGCGAATAATGTAAATATGATAATTTTCTTTCCGTGCCAATAACATGATTTATTGTTTAACCGGTGTCTCTAGAATATTTCAATGATTAAAGCTGTAAGGATGATTATTCTTAAATAATTTTTCACGAGTCAAGAATTCGGTTAAACGTCAACGATTATTCTTTTATTATTATTATTAAATTGTTGATGGTTTATATTTGACAATATCGTTACAAGACGAATATTAAAATGAGCAACGATGTAACAATTCATAAACGATCTCATTGTCAGCCAAGAAAATTCTTAAGTAGGTCATGAGCCTAGGCACTCTTGAAAATGTTTACGTCTGTCTGCCAAATTACGGAAAAACAGGACATTTTTAGTTATCGCGATGCTACGAGAGAGGAAAACTGGACCATCCTATTTCTCCTAGAATATAGAACTAGAACAAGATCTTCTCTCTCTCATTATCAGTCAAAACTAAAATCTTTTACCCCTATCTTAACCTTCTATAATGCTCACCCTGTCTATTTAAAAAAAAATATACGATATATATATATATATTTTTCGGAAATATATTATTTATCAGTAAATTAATATTTTTTAATTTATTCAAACACAAATCTTTAAATATCTTGATTTCAAAATGAATGGACTCAGACCATTTTCAAAATGAACGACTCGTATATATTATTTATAATAAAATTATATTCAATTTATACATTAGATAGGTATGTAATTTATCGTCATTTTTTTTATCGGGGCGGGAAATACGGGACTAACTTGGAAGTCACACATTTTTTAACTATATACATTTATCTGTATTTTTTTAAATCTTATTTATTTTATAAATATTTCAGTATCGTTTCAATGCCAACGATTTGCATTTTATTTTTAAACAGAACTCTACGTTTGTAATAATAACTACATATTTTACGTAAAAAAGCAAATTAACTTTCGTTCAAAACATTTGTTCACTTCGAATTGGGAAAAATATTATATTATTTTTTAAAGAGTTAATAACATCAGACATACTTTCATAACATTTACACTTCGTGTTTTCTTATTTTCTCATTATCAGATATTTATCCTGATCATTTAAGAATGTCAAAGTATGCGCATCGATAAGAACAAAACGAAAGTGTGATCTATTATAAATGAAATTTTTATATTCTTTTTTCTCTTACCTTGTTTCTTTTTATTTCTCTTTCCCTCTCAGATATATAAAACAAACAGAGATAAGTGTGAAACGCGATAAGCCATTCCTGGTTTGCTTTTTAAGAATCGATCGTATAAAAGGGTACAAGCTGGAGAATACTTACGCGCATGCGCACTTCTTTTCTTATCTTCTCTTTCTCCCTCTCTCTCTCTCTCTCTCTTTATCCTCTGTCATCCTTTTCTTTTCTTTTTCTCTTTCACTTTCTTTAGCTTTGTGTAACTTCGATAAGTGGATTCAGTATGAACAGAAAAATAACTCATAAAGTACTTTATACCACACTCGACGTATACCTAATCGGTACCAGTAATGATCTTTCATCACATACCTATATAGCAGGCATCTATATATCTATAACATATATATTATTATATATATCTTTTCGACCACTACTAATATTCTGATCCATTTAATCTCCATCCTGTCTACGAAAATCAGATTGACCCAACCAAACATTTTATTCTGTAGCTATATATATAATATACAGGATGTTTGAGGTTTTTTGTGCAAAAGTTGTGAACATATTCTACGCACAAATGTAAGAAAAACTAACTTCAAAAATGTTCTATAAATATAGGTCATTCAAAGCTTTGTTTAAAAGTTATAACATAAATTGTAAAAATGTCTGAATATGCTAGATGATATTTAACAATTAAAAATGATATTTAACAATTCTCTCATTCAACGTATTCTTCTATGAATAATAATTTGATTACTTAGATCACCTGACCTCACACCCCATTAGATTTTTATTTCTTAGGAAAACTAAAACGAGAAGTTTATGTAACTGAGATAGTTGCATTTGATGTCGTGGTAGAACGAATTAGGAATGCAGTTGCAGAAATTGATAGAAATTCACAAGAAATTTGTTATGTCATAAACAGCATACTACAGTGATGTCAAACTTGTATTAGTGTAGGTGGGTAACAATTTGAACAACACATTTAAACAGTTTTTCAATTGATGTTATAACTTTTCAACAAATTTTTAAATGACCTATATTTTAATAAAATATTTTTCTTATTTTCCAGTGTAGGATAGTTTTACAACGTTAATATAAAAGAAACCTCAGACATCATGTATATCATACAATATACTTTAAGAAATGAAGAAAATTACTTTTATATTGTATAACAGTTTTAAATAGTATTTTTGTTTCTCAAGTTGTCAGGAGAACCGATTAACAATAAGATACGAGAAGGGTCATGTATTCGAGTTTATCGACTATGCAAGATCGTTATTAACTTTTCTCGTTGGCCGATTCAATGGCATTCAGGACAACGTGTAAGGGTAACTGTGCCGTTATTGATATCCGATGACACCCGCCGATATCGGTTATTCCTATACGGATTTTGTGGCACGTTCTCCCTATGTTCGCGAGATATCGTTATTCCGTGCAGTGCAACGTTATGACCTGTTTAGGTTATGTTCCACTAACTTACTTTTGTATAAGTAGGTAAGAACCGGGGTCGATCGTCCTAGCTACATTAATTCCCATTACAATGATTGATATTTTTCATAAATATGCGCACCTATAGGGCGTGTCCTTAAAGTATTCCTACTATTTATGCAAATTTTAACAAATATTATTTGCGTATATGTTACGGTTAACTCTTTGAGGCACGGAATTTTAGAAAACAAAAAGACCCATATGTTGTACAGAAATTTTATTTATATTTAAATTGCACAAAATTGGTTTATTTTTATTAATAAAGGAATAACATATTATAAAAACGTAAAGAAATAATAATTCCATTAAGTTTTTTGTGGGTCTTGAATAGTTCCATCGTGCACATTTACGCATCAAAAAGATAGGACACTTTTAATACCGCCGTACTTCAAAGAGTGTGAAGATAACGGGGATTCTATAGAATGCCCAGAAGGTTTAGGACAATATATAAAATGTGTTTCATTTGGTTGTGTTTAGACAATGATTTGAGATTTTTTTTCCTTCTCCCCCCGTGTTTTAAACACACGTGAGAACATAAACGTTGATGCTCAAAGAGTTAAGTTGATTGAAAATAAAAGAATATTTTTTAATTATTCTATTCGGTATATTGCTAGAATATTATCTTAAAATTAGACGGAGAGATTAGAAATGGTTTTTTTGGTTTTGTTTTTGTGAAATGTCTTTTTTTAAAAAAAAAATAGACAATTCAGTGACAATTTTAATGACCCGATTCTCAAGTCCCTAGCATCTTTCTAAAGTTTGTTTTATAACGAGGAAGAAAGAGAAAGAGATGAGAATTTTATTCGTCCTTCAACGTGAAGTGCTTCGGCCCTGGACTTTATATAATCCAGCTAAAATAAAGTATAATATAAAATAATAAAAAAGAAAAAAAAATAAAGAGAGAGAGAAGAGATATTAGATGTCATAATTTTAACGAAACTTCGCTCTTACGTTAACTCATAATTCTCTTTTGTCTTTCCGTTCGATGACTAAACGAAAAGTTTCTTAGCCGACTAAATTGTTTCTCGAGAAAACGAAGAAGAGTATAGTACGTGCGAATAGGTGTCATTAACGTGTCGAAGACTGCTGGTTATGCTCTTGTAGAATAACTTCCGCCTGTTACATTAGTAAGCAAACTTAAGGAACTTATATGACTTTTAACGGTGAAAAGTTTTTTCTTTTTTTTTTTTCTAGTCTTACAAGAAATGCAATGACGCTGTTTTATCGACCGGGGAAACTTTCCTATCAAAGAACATATTTATATACATACTAAATATAGGTTATTCTTTTGCAAGAATGTTATTATATCTATGTATATAGGTAAACGTAGAAAGAACTATCTAGTTATGCCTAAGTAATTTAATCAACTTCAACTACGTTTTATATTTCATTTTTGTATTGTATAGGTTTTTTCTTCTTAATAAAACCAATTTTGACGATTACAAAATCATGTTTTTCGTTGCCATTGTCGTCTTCGTAAAGACGTCATTATCGTAAATTACTTCTTATCAGATAGAGAAGAGATCGGACGGGCCACGTGTCGCGCTAAAATCATTTCTAATTGGTATTTTAAAAAACCGTCACGAGCAATAGATTTACCTTGATGGGTAATTTTTTTTCTTTTCTTTCAACACAGTATCTTCCCATCATAAATGTATCGCGTAAATCAACAGGGATCGGTCGGTAATTTTCGTTTCAATATAGTTTATCACACTAAGAGTATTTTTCAACTGCAATTATTACCAAATCAAGGTCTTCAAAATCAGATGCCATTAAGAAAATATTCAAAAATTGATCATTTTTAAGATTTATAAGCTCCCACGCCAATGGACTCTCACGTATACATATTACCACCGCGTTTATCTCAAAACTATATTTTTCAAATTGGCAAGCAGAATAACTAAAATAATTTCTCATTAATTAATCTCAAATTTAAAGAATATTTTGGAAACTACATTTTTCAAAGAAATACGTAAGATTTTTTTTATAAATAAAATATTATTTCTAGTTGCAGTTGATTTTATTCGAATTTATAGCGAAAAAATGATTTACATTGATGTTACCCCTTAATGATTTAATATTGACGTGAAAGAATGGTTTGTACGTAGAGAAATCGATGCTTGATAAGAATTATGAAACAAGAGAAAAGATAATCGTGTTCTTCAAATAGAAAAATCATGTTTGAATTGTGGGAGACATCGAAAGTGGGAATGTTATTACGCGTAAATCGAACTACTTAGGATTTATCTTTTCAATCTAGTCGTGGGCAATTATCGATTAACCTAATTGTCCGCCCGATTAGTACACTTTTGTATAAAAAAAACAAAACATCAATTGATATATATCAATATATGTAAAAAAACTAATAACGAGACATAAAGAAAAAGACGAGCGTAATCATCCCCGATAGATCGGATCGTCCCTCTACAGACGATTTGTCAATAGGCAGGAGAATCCAATCTTGACCGCGATTAGGCTCTCCTATCTCTCTCTTTCTCTTTATTTTCGCAATACAGGTATAGTCCCTATAGATAAAAATAGGCGTACCACGAGATGCTGCACCCGATGACGTCATACGTGTATGTATACTATGCGCAGGCGCTTTCAAGTTAACATAATCGTTTCGTCTCGTCTCGTTAACGCTCTTTTTTTTCATATATATTGTATATATATATTTACGATTAATTGAAAACCGTGAGAAACAAACCGAGTTTCTAAAACGTTGCACCATTTCCGTTCAATTTCGTGTATATTTACTTATCGTAAGTATTTATACGCTCTTTCTTTCTCTTTCTTTTTTCCTTCATTTGTCATTTAGGTTTACTGCAAAATAAAGTCTACGTAAAGTACTTCGAAAACGAGATTTTTGAACATATTTGTAGATTTTGTAAAGGCATTAATTATAACTGGTCAAAAAATTTCAACTTTTTTTTGTCTGCAATTATAATTTTAAATATAATTATCCTCGCTAAATTTTCGGGTGCTGAATTCAGTGGAATAAATCATTTTTCTTTATCACATTATATTTCCGAAATATTAAGACATAAGTGTGAAACGTTCGATCAGTCCTATTTACTTTCAGTTCGAAATCAGATATTTCATGCTCAATTGTTTAATAAAATGTGAGGGAGTTAATGATTTTAAATGCATCAAAACAATTACATTTAGAAATAATAAATATGTGCATTTATCTAATTTTGAGTTGTAGAATTCAATGGAAAAATCAATTTTTCCCTATAAGGTTACAGTACTTATTAGATACAAAGTATAGTTATATAAAATACTATTAACTAAAACTTGACGTCGATATATAGCATAATAATTATAGTTAAAATTTCAAATATTTATAAAAGTTTGAAATAAAATTGAGACGTTAATATATGTTTAAATCGTTCGATCGTTATCAACGTCTCTATTATTTTCGGAACAGACTAAATCAACGATTTACGAGAACATATCTACCAACGATTGCACAAGTATTTGTTTATTTATATAGTCTCTTCCTAGAAGAAAAGCATTAGAAATTTGTATACACTTAATACTTCATCCTAAATCTTATCAACGTGATATATCTATGTATGTATGTACGATCGTATGGTTCGATTATGGTGTTAAATCAAGCAACGTTAATATGTTCAATCCACCGCGATCAAGTTTATAAATAACTACCTCAATACTTCGCGATCACGCACTATTTATCCTGTAAAATTAATCGATACGCCAATATAACATAGCAAGATAAGACCCCACAAACTACAAAATTTTATATATTTACTATACACATTTTACAATATATGTGATATGTTATTGTTATACGATTAGATCTATGGGGTGTTGTTTTTATTAGGGTTTTGTACACTTGCAACAGCTATCCAATTTGGATGTGTTGTTGCTTTTTTTTTCATTTTTTATTTCTGTTTATATTTTTGTTTTTAATCGTTAAGCATTGTTAAAGTTCTTACATATATTTCTATAATATTTAATTTTTTTTTTAATTTAGGCTATATTTTATATATCTTCTCCGAGATATATAATTGTTATTCCGACAATAAGCATTCTGAATGATTTTAAAAAAGAATATATTGGTGTTGGATAATGTTATATAACTCCTCGATGTTTCTCGGTGATAAGAGACGAATAATAAATTAAGCAAATAAATATATTATTTCTAAATATATTATCTACATTAAATTTGAAATGTGAATGATAATTCTCGAGAGTTGATAATAATCGACTGTATTGTCGTTTTACTTTAATATTAATTAACGTTAAGGTAATTATCGAAATCAATAGATTGAAATAAACGTGACGATCTTGAAAACATTTTTAGTATCTATATCCGATCGATTATATTTTTTCTTTTTTTAATTATCCTCTAAAATTTAGATTGATTGATTTTATTTTGGTATATTTTTCTTTTAGCGATAAATTAGCCCGGTGTAGATATATATATATTTTGTTTGTTTGGTTAAATAGACATTAAAAATATATGAATTATATATTATATACTTCTAAAATAGATTTAAAATATAAAAAAATTTATATTACATTCTGATATAAAAATGACGATAAATTACATATCTGATTAATCTATAAATATAATATATATATTTCAACAAAAATATATATTGTCCTTATAACTCCCTTTTTTACTGGTTTGTAAGGTACAACAATAAATATATATCATTTATATATCTATTTTTAAAAGGTGCAATTTGAAAGGGAAAGAAAAAAGTGCAAAAAGAATTATTAACTTTAGTATCGGTATTCGTCGGTATATCAAGGTGTTCTTTTACGCTTGAGCTAGGGAGAGTTTTTATTACATAATCTCTGGTATGTCAGCTGATAGAAGCACTTTTAGCGGGTCGAAGTTTATTTAACGCAAGATCGATCACCTACTTTTCTAGACGGATAGACTTTTTCTTGGTATAGACTTTCGATTCGAATAATTAATCACCCTGTTGTGTTTGTCTGTTCTCCTTTCTTTTTTCTTTTTTTTTTTCAGTCAATATTTTGGAAAATGTTTCATATCCATTCGAAACAAAATTCCTATTACATTATCCCGAGTAGAAATATTTATATATATTTTTAAAAATATAAAATAAAAATATAAATTAAAAATACATATATTATAAATAAATTGTTTTGAAATATACAAATTATATAAAATTTCCTATTATATAACATATCCATATTACGTATTTATTTAATATATAAATTTAATATAATATTTTTTGTTAATTAAATTTATACATTTATTTACTGACTTTAATCCTGTATTTACAGAATTATTGCAGCAAAATTTAGATAACATAATATAAAATAATAAAGATTACATATAATATAAATAATATTAGGTGTACAACTTTGCTTCCATCGTTTTTCCGGCTTTCTGCCGAAAATAAAATGATATATATTTTATATATATTAAAAAATATACACACGGGATACTAGGATATAATATAATATAATAATTATAATATTATTTATAATATTATTACTAGTTACAAGTAATACTATACTTTTACGTTACGTAATATATTCTTATATAGACGATTGTAGAATCCATTTAATAAATAATTAATTAACCGTGACACATGCATACATACTTGAGAAACTAATCGATAAAAATAGAATCCACACCTAAAACTATTTAACAAACGTTATATGTATTCCATATAAGAATGAAAGAAATGTTGACACGCATTTTTTCGCGTCGATGACGAGAGCTCTAAAGAGATGACGAAGCGAAGGTTACGTTAAGTCATAGACGTATGTGTGTGTGGGTGTATATGTGTGTACGACAGAATTTTATTACTTTCTAAAGAAGTACGTCATATAAATTGTGTAGAAATGTCTAACTATTTCTATCTCATCATCTCATAATCTCTCGGCATTCTCGAAAGACATTTCATGCGTGAAATGATTTGCGCGCATTCTTCGATATATTTCTTTTTCCTAACATAACGAGAACAATTGTGTGTGGAAGAATTATAATGTGAGTGCGTTTAGATCGGTAGGAAAGTAATAGTGTTTGAACTTCGATAAGGGAATACGAGATTGTGTAAATTGAAGTTACTTAAGAAGCTATTTGAGTAACGTCGAACACGTGAAGGAATGACGTACGAAGAGGAATCTCATCTTGTATGTTGTGTGACTAACAAGTCTTGTTAGAAAATCCATCTGTCAATCTGTTCGTCTATTTCCTTCTCAATATTATTTTTTTCTTTCTGTCTGTGTTAACAGTTTGGCCCTCGGTTTGTTGTTTTAAGGGTTAATGCTTCTCCAACGTTCGGAAAAAAATAATATATATATTTGAGAATTATTTTCTGGGAATATCGTAAGTGGAAGGAAAAATTTGTTTAAACGACCTTCTTTTTATATATATATATATATATATATATATATACTTTCGATAACAATCACAACTTTTTTTATCGCAAGTTGTTACAAAATGGCAGAGTCAAGGGTTTACTGTTGGGATAGAAAAGTTTACATCGAAAACAGGGTTTTATTGATGGACGGAGATTTCTCCTACAATATTTGAACCTAAAGATAAAAGCTATACTATTTCTCAGTTTTACAATAGATTGTCTATAGTGTTTTGCGTTGTTTTCTTGTCAAATGTTGTTTTTTTGGGGGGAAAGAAAAGTTATCCAGATAAGAAAAATCTTATGCAGTTCGATAGATAATGTAGTTATACTCTTATAAGTGAATCGGTCGTAAACTGTAGTCGCTATCTATCCGGCAATTTCAAAAATTGTAGTTTCCAAATATAAACGTTTAAAGTTTCACATAACTCGTAACACGCTGCATGGGACTTTAGGCAAGGATACTTAAAATAGACATTTCGGAGCTTGTAACCTCTATGAAACTTCTTCCACCGTATTTCAAGACCCTAAGGAATATTTTAAGCCAAAAAAACTTTTCAATTTTTTGAAAATTTTACAATGTAGGTATTGTAGTTCCACCCCTAGCATTCGAATGACGGATAGGACCAACGTTAGAATAATATCAAATATATGCACGTGGAACGACTACAGTATTTATTTTAGTTCGAATATTTACGATAATGATGCTCCATTAAATACAATTTAAAATAATGATCTCGACGTAAATGACAAGGATCGTGGTGGTGAATGAAAAATAATCGAAGATATAAATTTGTGAGTATTATTTGATAAAAATTTACGTAAAACACTTGAAAAATTGTTAATTCAATTAAATGTCGATCGATTTATTGTTGGCCGACGGTTCATAATATACGTATAGTATAGTATGATATAGTATTATATCATAGTATATATATTTATACGATATTACAGTATTATACAAAAAATATTATTATATAGGCCAATAAAAATAATTAATAATGCATATATAAATCTACTAACATATGTTAATAATTTTATATAATACTCCAAGTTTTTTTAATTGATATTTTATCTCAAGCGTTTGATAACGCTTGTTAAAAATCTTAATGATTTGTAATTCTGATATATTACAATCAGAAGTATATAGTTGAATATATCAGTTTTTTTTTTGTATCCATCTAACAATATGTCGGCCATTTTTTATATATATATACCTAATTCGTTTACATATTTAAATAAATGTTAAATTAATAATAAAAGTTATGATATTAAAAATGAAAATTACAAACAAATTGGAGGATCGATGAATCGTGATTTTCATATTTAATAGAAAATTTGTCGTTAGCCATTCGCGAAGTCAAGGGGTGTAATGCAACGAGTGTTTTTTTTCTAACGATAAGCTCTTGTAAAATGAGTAGCAGAAATCGATAAGTTTCGAGTAGAACTGGCGACGACGTTGGACGCTAAGTCCCTCTCTCCCTTTCTCTGGTTCCCTTTTGTCATGTTTCTCGTACGTGTATGTGGGTGTCTGTGCAATTTATCTCGAGGACGATGTTCTCGAAACGATGTTTAACTCAAGCAGCATTATCGTCGAGTTACAAACTAAAAGAGTTTGTTTCATCGTTAAACTTTGCGTTTATACATACTTTAATGATACGATGTCGTATGCGTCTTATATTTGTTATATACAATGATATGAGCACAATTAAACATACTTTAGACAATTCTTAATAATGTTAACATTCACTCAGATACACAATCTGATTTGAATTATTTGAAAATTTGAAATCATTTGTCAAATTATTGTTCAAATTATTTGGATTACTAGTTCCCATATAAACTAAAATAACTAAAGTCAATCATTCATGGTTATGATTAGTAAAATGTGTGAATGGGGTCAAATAACAAACAATAAATATAAAAATAAATAAAAAACCATGAGGGAAAAAGATAGGAATACATTTTCAAGAGGTATTAGTAAAGACGTGACTCGAATCTATAAAAAGGAAAAAGTAAAATAAAAACGTTTGGAAATCATATAGCAATATTTAATCCACCTCTTGTTTATTTGTCAAATTAGGAAGGAATTAGAAATTTATTTAAAATAATAAGAAAACTCAAATATTCTTGGCTTCCCTCTTTTTATCTTAACGAGTAGTCCAATCACGTCGAGATTCTATTTTCAAACATATATGCTTTATCTCTTCTTTTACTTTTTTTTTCTTTTTTTCTTTTCTTCTTTTCTTTCTACATGCCGAGATTGACGTCATAGAGAGAGAAAGAGAAAGAGTTACGAGAGAGCACATTAGTAGAGAGACGAGGCAAACGTTTACATGGCAGTTAATTTCGGAATCGTTATCGCAATTCCACTTTTTGATAGCTTACTTCTATCTCGAAGTCTGTTGGGGCTTATTATCTCTATATATTGTACCTTAAATTAAAAAAAGAAAAGTAGGAAAAAAGAAATTGTAAAACACTAATTAATCTATTCATGGTTCTTAACTTACAATTAGAAAAAGAAAGAGAGAGAGAGATAGAGATAAGCAGTGTCGGAACTACAAATGTTTGGTTCCCCCTCCTTTGCTGCAGAATATAATTTTGGTATTAATTAGAATTAATATTGATATTTAATGTTTTAAAATGTTTAAAATCTTTTTTTTTTGAGATTTTAAATTTGCAAAATCTTTAAATTTTCAAATATCTTTTTTGTCTATATAAATACGCAATTTTAGCTTTTATTGCTAAAAGGAGATAAATTATGAATTTCTTTATTGTAACACAACACTTCGTTACTTAGCTACAATTTAAACGAAAACTGATAGTTCTCAAATAAAGTGGAGTTAGAGATAATGTGTATACATTTCTCAGGTCTCTATTTTTCCATTAACCCTTTTGTACTTTTTAATTTCAGGTTTAAACATTTTAATTTATTTTAGAATTTTGCTTTGTTTAGTTTTCAAATTTAACTCGATATATGAGTATTACTATAAATAAATAAATACAAATCAGATGGTGTTGAATCTCACATGAATGTGCAAAAAAAGTATAAAAAAACAAAAAACAAAGTAGAAAGCAGGAAAATACACTTTCTCTTTGTTCATATTAAAATCTGAATAATGCAATGGAACCTCAGTTTGCGAGCGTAATCCGTTTCAGAAATAAGCTTGTAATCCGAAGCACTCGTATATCAAAAAGTATCAAAGAAAATTTCATCATAAGTTAATATATAATAGAAAATCAAATAATTCGTCCCACGATTATAAATTAATATAAAAATAATATAAAATACAAAATACTAAGTAACAATTAAGCAAATTAATTCTTGTTGTTTGCCAAACGTATTCTTACTGCTCGTATTGCAATACATCGCACGTTCATGAAATCAAAATTTGTTGTTCGTCTCTTAGGGAATACTCGCGAACTAAATAACTCATAATCCAAGGTTTGACTATAATCAAAAATTTGATTGTAAATAATGAATTCTTTTTTTAAATTACACGTTATAATCTCAACTATCAGACTATACGTGCATTTTACAGGCTACAAACATGTTTGAAATTTGTTTTAAAAATACTAGAAACTATCACTTACAAAAAAATCCTAAATTACTTATTATTGGTCAATCCAATGCATCTAATAAACCTGAAATCGTCATTCTCTGAGCACGTTTTGACGTAATTACTGACGAAATCATCTATTCGTTCCTTTTGAACATGTATTTTGCTAAACGACTAATCGGGTGCGCGTAGTACACGCGTCGACCCTTCGATTAATCAATATGATTGAGTTTCGCGTTTGCGGCGTGCAATATCGGACGTTGCGTGCGTATATATATATATATGTACGTGTGTGTGTTTGTACGCTTGCAAGCACTTTGCCGTCTCTACGGATTGTTTAGCACGTCGTGAATAGTAAAAGTTTCAGCGAGGAAAAAAAGTGACAGTCATTTTATTTTTAAATTAGTTGCGATATCCAAAATTTGATTAAACACATTTTATAAGGGCAGTCAGATTATCATATATTAAAGAATCAGTTAGTCATTACCTTTACAGGTATAATAATTACAAAAACTTAAGGTTATGTAAAATAAAATTCAAAATAAAAATTAAAAATTTAAATGCTATAGCATTCACGTCCGCGAACGTGTTAATCCAAAAGTGATCGGAGATTCAATGGAGAACCCATTCTACTTGGTTGTTATTATTGTATTTATTAGCTTTTATTATTGACTGGACTTTTTAGAATTTCGAAGTGAGAATGTTGTCTCGTTGTTGTTAATATCAAATGAGAAATAGATTTCAAGTGAAATTAGTCAAACGATCCAGCCACATTGAATTACTAGTAGTTCCCTTTAGATAACAAAAGTCAAGCAACGTGAGTACGATTAGTAACATGGATGGGTGACCAATCAAACAAAAACCGTGTGCTGACATGAGAAACGGTAAAAGCTTTTTTGATAGTATTGAATAAATGTGACAAGGTTTTTGTAGAGAAGTGACTCAAAAATTCCGAAAAACGAAAAATAAAAAATCATTTCAAGTATAATGGAATATAAATATAAAAGTTCGATGTTAAATAATTCAATTATCTCGCCTATTCTCGCGTTTAACTCATACGGCATCATGCCCATAACCGTTCTCCTCTCTAATAATAGTCTATACATATGAATCTTATAGAAATATCTTTCATTCTTACGTCATTGGAAGTTAAAAAGGGGTGCGGTCCTGTAAAAGTTCGTTCTACAAGCCAACTCTAACGGATCAGAGAAATATAACATTGGATAATCCAATCTTGGATTTTCTTTCCATGAATAATACGATCATTTATTTCAACTACTATTAAACGTCTACAATTTCTTCCAATACATACGTTTCGTACGCATAATAATTCATATTGCTGCAATATTGTATTATATCGTAAATTACATCCTTCTGTGCATGTAAGTATTAGTGTGTGCGCGCGCGCGTGCTCGAGAGATAGAGAGAGAAAGAAAGAGAAAGAGAGAGAGAGAGAGAGAGAGAGAGAGAGAGAAAGACAGATGACAGGAGCGAGCCCGAGGGGAGGGGAAAATAGCATAAAATAATCGTGTCGTGACGCGAGCAAGACGCGAGGTAACGATTTATAAATACTTCGCTTTGTACACCAGAGTATTTGATATTCCTTTCGTTGCTGTCTTCTTTTGATAGCCATCGGGTTACGTTCGCGCATGCGCCTACGCTCCGCGACTATTTTACCAACTAACTAATTGTAAGAAATAACAGTATAAGCAAATCTCATACCTTTCCATCATTTTTCCATTTTGATTAATACCTGTAGTCAATCTGAACGTGCAGATTTGCCTCCATCTTTTTTAACACTTTGCACTTTTTAATTTCACATTTAAACGTTTTAAATGATTTTAGAAATTGCGTTGCATAATGTCGAGTCTAAACTCGATATAGCAATGGAAAGGAGGGAGGGTTAGGTTAGGAGCCTAAGTGATACAAATTTCGGGATCCTCAAATTCAAATTAGAAAAAGAAAGTTTCAAAAGAAGTCCCATCTAGCTATTAACAAGAAAGAAAAGTAATGAAACATTTCATACAGACGATAATCGCCGGTATTTAATTAGGACACCTATCCTATAATGTTGCTCGATAATGCTCTTGAGAGAGGGAAAACGCGCGTTTGGTGGTTGATTTATATAAATAATAGTGTCAATGAAACGTATTTTAATAATAAAGTAAAGTATTTCTATTATCAATTAATTATGAAGTAATTTTAATAACAGCAAATAATGATTAACCAATGAGGAGGTTATCATGCTACAAGTGTTAATATCAATAACCAGTAAGCTAAATCAATTAAAATCAACAGATTTTAAAATGTATTGATTATTTCGTATCGTTATATCACACATACAATAACATATTAAATAAACTTATTAAAAAACGGTTGCAAGTGTGGCCTCCACGCACGATAGAAATGAAACGCGTATAAACGTGTGGAAAATAATCAATTGATTCATTTCTACAGTGACTGTTCCTGTAAATCGTACATCGTTACGCTTACTAGATTTTTCCTTGAAAACTATTGATATAGTGTGCTTAGGATGAAGATAATTTAGAAATAAATATATTAATATATCTCTTAATTACATGTTTAACGAGTTTAACTAGAAAACTTTATTTATAAGAAACGAATTAAACAAATACAATAATAATGTACAGGAAATGCTCATATCTTAAAATCGTATGTGTTAATATAACAGAGGGGAATATTCGATTTTGTCGTGTTTAACAATTAGTCATCCTTTGTTTTTATCGTTATTTAAACGGTTTTTAATATCAGAATTTTAAACATTTGCTTAAAAATCACATATACTTCGAATAAATAATTTCGATTTAATATTTTATTAAATAAAAATTTTCAATTCAAAGACATCATTGGCCAGGCATGTTAAAAACAAATGTAATTTAATTAAAACAAACTAAAATATACGTAAAGTACATTAGAGTATTATCTATAATAATATAATAATATATATCTATAATATACAATAATATAAATCTATAATAATAATATAAATGATTGTTAATTAATCGAAAGAAATGTATATTGTAGTCTAAAAACACAGAGTGTAGGTTCGACGTATCTTCCTTTTCGAAATTCACCGTTAGACTGGCTCATTGTTCTCGGTGAAAGTCGGTTAAAATGTTTTTATTGACTGCTGTTTATATGACTTTCAGAAGAATAAATTCTATTTATTACGTATATTATTTTAGCTATACATATGTAACCTTTGGAAAGTCATATAAACAATAATCAATAAAAAAAATTTGATCAACTTTCATAAATAACAATGAGGAACCAGTCTAACGGTGAATTTTGAAGAAGACAGTACGCAGAACTTATACTCCGTGCTTTTAGACTACAATACATATTTCCTTCAATTAATTAATAATCATTTAAGGTATGTCGAACACTTTCAAGGTATGTTACATTCTTATTTATCCTTCCATAAACAAACGCATCTCGTAATAATTATCGATCGACTGTGGATTCTATTTCCCCATCTTTTCATATAGTCTCATAAAATTTTATCGTTACCGTCGCCCGACAAATTTCACTTCAAAAACATCATTTTCTTCGAATCCTAATAAAAAGATATTTTAAGATTTTGGGGACTTTTCGTGGTCCTTTAGTACGCGGCCGCTTAATTTTCTTACTTTTTAATTCACCACCACCGCTAATGTAATCCTGACGAAAGTTAAAGATTAAAATACAAATTTTATTAAATAAAATTTTTTTAAATATTTTATTAATATAGCAGCAATAGCACCAGTAGTTATTTCGTGACTTATTACGACTTATTACGTGACTTTCAACTTTCGATTAGAATACAATGTTATTAAGGAAAATGACGATAAGGAGAGTAATCATCTTTCTCGCTCTTATTTATATCAAATGTTATTTGAAAAAAGGAAAGAGAAAGAGGGGAGGGGGGAAATGGAGAAGCGTCTGGCAACAGTCGCTTCATTGGTTAACGAGATAAAGAGTATTATTTTAACGCGTTCATTAAAGTTTGACGCATATTCGGTTGTCCAGACATAAAAGGGAAAGAGAGAAACGTCAAAAAAAAAGTATAAATGAAATTCGACGTGCCCTATGACGTGTTTGCGTGAGCGTCAATAAAGAGAAAATAAGAGTAGGCAAACGGTTGTTGAACTCAACCACATTGGTTCCTTGCTGCTTATTTTTCTTCTTCTTGTACTCTGTTTTCGCTTCAAAAGTCAGGTATGATATGATATTGAGGTGATTATCATTTTTTGGGTCAATTCTTTTCAAAGAAGAGAGAGAGAGAGAGAGAGAGTAATATCTCTCACTTTGTCAGTGTTGTTAAAAAGTGTCCGAGAGAATGATTAAAACGTATCCAATTGCTGCAGGGTCAATGAAATAGTGTCCGCGAAATATGCATGTTTGTGACGTATATCTTTATCTATCTCTCTATTTATCCATGTATCCATCTATCCATGTATTTATCTATTTATCTCTGTCTTTTTTTCTCTCACGGTCAAAGCTCATACACATGCATGCTTCGATTACGTCAGTAACTTGTATCGATTAAAGTTGTATGAGAAAAAGAAAAAGAGAGGAGGGACCGAGCACGAGTGCGAGAAGGATAGACACGTTACTGGCAATTGCTATCTGCACACTAATCACCGTAGAACTGAGCAACGCTATAAAAGTAGCAAAATAGTAATGTTAACGGAGAAACAGATTGGTGTGTGTGTGTGTTGTGTACGCGTGTGCGTGTGTGCACGCGTGCGTGTGCAGGAAAGCTTGATATCTTCGCTACATTAGATTCACGTGCGAATAGAACAGTCCAAGAGTATGACGCACGCGCGCGCCAAATACGATAAGCAATCGGAAACGAGATGGATATTCAAACGGATAAATATTTTTTTCTTTTACCATCCTTATCTGATATTTTATCTTCTATATGTATTCTTAATTAAATACATACAATCTGAATCTTCATTTAAAAATGTGCTAGCACGTCAGGTTAGTGAATAATTTGGATTTTTAGATTTTTTAATAACGAAATAATGCCAATCTAGAATTTTCACAAAATCGAAAATTTGCATTGCGCTATCCACAATGTCTGCATTTCTCGTTTGTATTCAATCATGTTAATGTTTGCTAATAGTATTTTATATAACTACGCTGTGTATTTAAATACTGTAACCTCATGAGGAAAAATTGATTTTTCCATTGAATTCTACATTTTAACATTAGATAAATCTACATATTTATTACTTTTAAATGTAACTGTTGTGATGCATTTAAAATCATTAACGTGCCTCCACATTTTATTAAATAATTATGCATGAAATGTCTGATTTCGAACTAAAGGTAATAGGAATGATCGAACGTTTCATACTTTTGACTTAATATTTCATGCTTGTGTGTTAATATTATATATTTCAAAAATATTATGTGATAAAAAAAAGTGTTCTATTCTACCAAATTCAGGACCAGAATATTAGGGAGAATAATCATATTTCAAACCAAATACAGAAAAAAAAGGAAATTTGTTGGCTAGTGATATTATAATAATTAATAAGAAGTAGAAAAAGAATAATGTCCGGACAAGTATCTCAATGAAATTAGAAATTTGTGGTCCAGCCTGGACTAAGTGTAACACCCCAAAAATTTAACTACAAAAATTGTGCTTCAATTCTTTGAAAGCTCAATCATAAGAGAGAAAAAATAAAAGGCCAGACGATGTCTCGTTTTCTCATTTCATTGGAATTTTCTTCTCACAAGCGGCCTTCCGTTTCTCTTTACGACGGATTCGTATCTGCCCTCGTTGTTTCGGGAGGAAAAGAAAGAGAGAAAGAGAAAGAGAGAGAGAGAGAGAAAGAGAGAGAAAGAATATTTGGTGGCAGTCGGCCAATCGAAAAATCCAGACGAGTCTTTCTTTCTCTCTCGACATTTTTCTTTTCCTGAAGTATATCCTAGGCGCATGCTCGTCCGGTTCGATACCGTTAGATTATTATCGTTCCGATATTAACCTCCGAAAGAAATAGAGAGAGAGAGAGAGAGAGAACTGATGTAAGCTTATTTTCGCAAGGAAGATCGCCTGAATTACACGCGTTTAGCCAACATATTGGAAACTTACTTGTTAGCAAGCTATTTATGTATATATATAATATAATATTGTAGCTACATAGCTTCGATAATTCTAGGAATTTTTGCGAAAGACATCGTACGCGCATGCGCATGCGTGCTATTTAACACGAGCTATATACACGTGAAAATAATACTTATAAAGGGTCAAATCGTTGCCGCCATTATATCGAAAATATGTTCGAAATGATTATTTTTTTTTTTTCATAAGACCGATTATGTTAATTGAACGAAAAAAAAATGTGAATTTTTTTCAAGAATCGTCGTTTGATTAACTCGAAGAAAAATTACATTTACTTTTATCGCTCATTCATTCGTGTTAATTCATTTTAAAAATATAAAGATTTTTCTTTCCATCTCGACTGCGCCAGTTACGGGAAAACATTTTAAACGATTGCAATTCGCTTCACTTTCACGCTTTCTCGCCATGAAGAAACAAAGAATCTCCTTTTGCAATTTCTAACGAACTTTTTGAATCGAATGAATTTAATTCTCTTCGTTTATTTTCTTTTTTCACTTTTCTTTATTCTCTTTTTTTCGCTTTTCACATTCTATTTTCTATTTTCTTTCTCTTTCGAGTATATGACGGACAGAGAGAGAGAGATGGTGGAAAGTGGCGGACAAAGGATAAACGAAGCACTTCCCCATTCCCCTCCACCCCACCCCTCCATTCTTTTCATTTTTCTATTTTTCCTAGATTTATTAGAGAATAAAAGTCACGTTTCGTGAAGAACTTTGGTATACGATAGAAAAGAAGAAATAGTTTCGTATTTGATGAGCTAGGAAGAGAAAAAATGCTATTAAAGTACAGCTGCGAATGAAGTCAAGTGGGGGCCCCCGAGCGATAAAAATTTCGAAGCCTTCATACTTAAGTTAGAAAAAAAAGTTTCAAAAAAAGTCTCATTAAGTTATTAACAAAAAAGAAAAGTAATGAAAAATTTCATGCCATAGCATATTAACTAAATTGATTAAAAAAAAAAAAATGTAATTTTCCTCGAACTCTAATTTAAAAGAAATTTTAAGACCTCGGGTTCCCTACGGGGCCCTACGCTGTCGCTTAGTCCGCTTACCGCTTAATTCGCCAGTGTTGAAGTACATGGAATGTGGTGCAAATAAAGGTACCAATCGGAATTTGATAACCGAGAATGAGAACACGAACAAAAGGGAAAGTTCTTTTACCCTTTGACGTGGTATGGCTTTTCATAAATAAATTAAGTCCGTGTAAATAGATTCGCGTGGAAGTGATATATCTCGATATTCTTCTAAAATGATGTTTCTTTTAAGAAGAAGAACAAGAAAAAGAATTTGCAATTAGATCATTTTTGAATAGATTTATTCAAAGAATTATTAAGAAATATTTTAAACACAAAATTGATTTAATCGATAGGAAGAGATGCAAACATTTATTTTCGGAATCATAATACCGCGAATGAAAGGTTTCCATTCTAATTGGGAACATACTTATTTCCTATCGATCTATTTCTTGGAAAAGAACCTTCTTCGTATCTCTATCTTTCTTTTGATAATTTCATTATTTTCATCTATATATTTATTTCTTCATTTCATAGATGTGTTATCGTTTTATTTCTAATTTAGTTTTGCTCTTAAGCGCGTACTCGCTTCCTTATTATCGTTGTCTACCAACGATGACGTTATAGAACATTTCTGACGTTCACAAAATGGAATAAATATAATAATAATAATAACGCAACACACAGACTCTATACTACGTAAACGTATCATTTAACACTGGTATTATACTACCGTGCGCGCTTATTTTATTTAGGAACCACGAAATTATTTGTACAACGTCGGCCTATAACGCTCGTGGCCGACTTAATTGCAACGATGATTGACGTGAGAGAGAGAGAGATAGAGAGAGAGAGAGAGAGAGAGAGAGAGAGAGAGAGAGAGAGAGAGACACAGTTAAGCGGTATAGAAGGTAGCTGAAAAACACATATAAACGGTAGGGTAGTTGCTTGGTAGAAGGTATTAATAAAACAACGGTGGTAGTGCTCGTGGTGTAACTTCAACGGACACACAAAGTAACTCTCTTGCTTCCGCTTCTGCTGATGATGCTTTTGCTAAAGCTTTAGGATGCGTGCGCAACCTGACCAATATTGGGAGCTTTTAGCGATCTCATACGAAAGTTAGACTTTAGTATACCACCCATACTGGATTGGGCTAAGCTTAAGGTAGAAGGAGGGAGAGAGAAAAAGAGAGAGAGAGAGAGAGAGAGAGAGAAACTGAAGATTTTATACGGTAGAAACCATATATATCATACGTAAACATTTCAATAGAGAAAAAAGGTAGAACATTTTATACAGTTCAAACGAAACGTGTGTTCGCGCATACCATATATATACGTATATGCATGAATGTTTCAATAGAGAGATGGCACACGAAACGAAATGTATGTCCTTATATATATATATATTCATGTGTATATATGTTTGTCCTGCGCAGGTTTCGTTTGATCATTCTCCCAGCACCTTGAAAATTTTATTTGTAGTGTGAATCAACGCTCCTCTACGAGATATACGTGTTCTCTCTGTCTCCTTCACATTAAATGAGTCATTGATTCGTTTCTACCTCGCCCCATTATATTCCTCTGTCTTCGTGGGAGGATTTTGCACTACCAATCCCATCCGATATATCGAAAATAGAATTAACTAACTGACTGACTGACTAACAGAAAGAGAGAGATTGAACGAGAAAAACGGAACATTAGATATTCTTTTAGATACTATACATATGTTTCTTCCAACGTTTATTGTTAGTATCGTCATATATTACCTTTTATACAAATAATCATACGAAAAGAAGAAATTTTCTTTTTATCAATATTTAAACAATTAAATTATTTTTAATGAAGAAAATGAATTTCGTTATAACAAGAAGAGCAACTTGTTTTTAATCGTCTTCAATAGTATTAATTCATCGCAATATTTATTTAGAAATCAAGATTTTTCGATGTCAACTCTAATGGTGGAAGATTGTGATCATCATCTAGTATAATATGATATACGTCATTCCGCAACTTTGAACCGAGATATTGTTCATTCGAATGATATATCACGTTCGAGAGAAAAAGGAAATAAGCTATTTATTAATCGTTACTTCCTTTTTTACAAATTTTTTCTTCCTTCTTTTACATTTACCTTTGAGTCAGATGCAGTAATTAGTAATTTTCTTGACAAAAGTTGTGTACTTTTTTCCCTTTTCGTTACGAGTCATGCGTATACGACGAAGTAGGTCGTCTCTCGCGGATGAAAGCAATCTTCTATGTCGACAAAAAAAAGATAAAAAGAAACATTTTGTCACGGTTGAACAATTCGAATATCGAAGAACAATGATATTATCTTCGTGGAAAATTGAACCTCCGACGGAAGTGAAAATAGTCATGGCGTCGTTTTTTAAACAGTTTTCATCTCGAACAATCGATTGTTTAACCTCAAATTGTTCGAATAATTTCAATTAATCGAATTTGATTATCGAACTAAAGGACGAGTGTTCGTTTTTTAATCACTTAAAAGTTTTAATAGACAATTATTCTTAAACGATAATTGTCGATTTACGCGGATTGTTAATACTTCATTGATTTATTTGTTTAAAAAATGTGTTATTTCATGATAACGATAAATAAATAGTGTCCTATTTAATTGACGAGGACGAAAGATAATTTGCTGGGAGTTATAACCGCATAAAGTATCTGCGCGCTCCGGCAGAGGGCAATACGAATCGATGGCCACTTTGTTAATGGCTTACTCTACTTAACACACCTTTCTTCGGTGACCGGACCGGGAACGTTGCTTATCGATGAGTTTTTTGCGTGCGTTATTGACAGGAAAAAGATGAGGTTTCGAAACACGAGAAATTGATAAACGTTAAAACCTCGTATGCGGCATTCGTGGCTTTGCTTCGGTATCCAATTGGAAAGTATCATCGCTCGGTAAATTTCTCTCTCACTCTCTCTTTCCCTTTCTTCTTTTTTCTTTTTATCCTTTGCGTTAACATTTTTACATTTAGTCTTTGAGATACATATATTTTACCGTGTACTGAACGATTTCGTTATATTGGAGTATCCTGCGACAATGATCCACTTTTCATTCTATTGTTATGGAAATGTGAAGTTGAAACGTTTGCTGATGGAATACATAACCTCTTCGTGCTGTCGGCTTTACTGATGACAGATGAGCATCGAGCGAGGAATATGTCAAAGCTTAGACAAAGTGTTTTCAGATATTAACAAACTTTCCAAATAGTTTGATAACTTAGCTCAGTAATAGTTATCTTCCCCAAGATTCCTTTACAATTTCTTTTGTTTTATTCCTCCTCATTATGGATTATTTATTTATATGTTGTTAAATATGTTATATTTCTTTCGCTATATATACAATGTATTGTTCGCTCTAAAAGTTTTTGTGGATTGATGAAACAGAATAGTATTTATTCAAATTCTTATTATTTAGTAGAAACCCTTACTTTCCTATCCTTAGGTTTTACGCTATGAAATGTAATTAATGATTTGTGTTTCATTCTGTTTCAGCTGTTTGTCCTCCGATTATTTGGAGGACAGTGGAGCAGGGACGTTAGGGATCAATAAGAGCTGGTAGCTTAAGAGAAGAATATTAGAGTTGGCTTAGGCCAACTACGGTAACTAAGGCAAAATGGCGACAATAGATGGCCGACCAGCCCAATATGGAATTACTCTTAAGCAACTTCGGGAGCTCATGGAGCACAGAGGTCGTGAAGGTATCAATAAGGTCAATAGTTATGGTGGTGTACAAGAGATATGTAAAAAGTTATATACTTCACCCAGCGAAGGTAGGTTTTCTTTTCTTAACGCTACACCTCAGATGAATTTCTTAAAGCTTCTTACGCTATATCCAAACAAATTGTTTCCTTATCGTTACAGGTCTCAGTGGGTCGACAGCAGACATTCAACATAGGAGAGATACATTTGGCTCCAACATGATTCCTCCAAAGCCACCTAAGACGTTTTTAACATTAGTATGGGAAGCTTTACAAGATGTTACATTAATCATCTTGGAAATAGCAGCTTTGGTTTCGTTAGGTCTTAGTTTTTATCAACCAGTGGATGAAGAAAGCAGTGAGTATAAAGCAAATATATTCTATTTGAATCTCTTCAGATGAAATACTATTGGAAAGTATGGACTCTATTATTCAATCACTTTATTTATTTTTTAATTACTGTTTCAGCGGGGTCGTCGTTTGAAGAAGACGAAGGAAAATATGGTTGGATTGAAGGACTCGCTATATTGATTTCTGTTATTGTGGTGGTGATAGTGACGGCATTCAATGACTATTCCAAAGAAAGACAGTTTAGGGGTTTACAAAATCGAATCGAAGGAGAACACAAATTCTCTGTTATTCGACAAGGAGAAGTTAAACAGATTTCGGTATCTGACATTGTTGTAGGTGACATATGTCAGGTGTGTATCGTTTTTTACCAACATTTTTCACCAATGTTCTCTACTTTCCATTCCATGAAATATAAATGAAATTAATTTGTACAATTAACAACGCAGATAAAATATGGAGACCTACTACCTGCAGATGGTATCCTTATACAAAGTAATGATCTTAAAGTGGATGAATCCAGTTTAACTGGAGAATCGGATCATGTAAAGAAAGGAGAAGCGTTCGATCCTATGGTTCTTTCAGGTAATTCATTTTAAAAGACATGCAAATAAATATGTAGGATTATAAAGAAAGGGTTCGATATTTGAAGGATTATAGTACTCACTGAGATGAGTATAAAATGTCTAATTAACATAGGTTCTAAAATCAACCCTTTCGCTGTAAATAAACTTTTATTATTTACTAGCGTTCAATATTTTGCAACATATTGAATTTGTAGATAAATATTTTCTTTAAAAATACACTAGTTAAAGGAATATTTAAAAGTGTACATCAATCTATGATCCATGAATGTTAGAATTGCATTTGAGTGGAAGGAAAACATATCAAATATCTGTCATTTGTATATATTACGTTTGCGTCTATGATATAATCTTTGTTGATATTAGTAATCATTTTTACTTATTTTTATAATGAACTTATCTTGACAACCTTGAACTAATATATTTCTAAATAAATTCCTTTATGCACATTCAATATGTTATCAAAATATCCGCTTACGATATCGAACGTTCATAAATAATAAAAGTAAATTTATAGCAAAAAGTTTGAATTTAGGACCCTCGTTAATTAGACATTTTTTTAGTCGTCTCGGTGAATACTACAAACCTAAATATCGAACCTATTTTTTTGTTTTTATTTATTCCTTACTCCGCCCCTTTCGGGTTTGGAGGGAATATCGAACCTATTTTTTTATCATCCTATATAATTTACGTAACAAAAATCATGCTATTACTTTGTTTTTGAAAAAGGCACTCACGTGATGGAGGGATCTGGAAAAATGTTAGTGACGGCGGTAGGTGTTAACTCTCAGGCTGGTATAATCTTCACCTTGTTAGGTGCTGCTGTTGACCAGCAAGAGCAAGAGATAAAGAAGATGAAAAAAGGTATGTCATTGATACATATATATTTAATTACTTACAACTCTTCAAATTGTGCCACTTCATTATTCAGAGTCACTTCGTTATCAGGATAGTGTGACCTCCTAAAAAATTATTTAACAAATTCATAGTTATATGCTGTATATTTGTATGATATGTAGTAATATATTTTTACGAGGTTGTACTGGTCGGATAATTCAGTGAATTTGTAACTCGCTACTTCTTATATCAAAGATGATACATAAATCATTTCAATATGTTTCGTCTGAAGATGGAAAATATATTTGGAAAAAAAAAAAAGAAATAAAAAAAGAAAACATATAAAAGATTCTAAATTTATCGGGAAGAAGTAGTGGGATTATTATTTCAAGGCATGATATTTCCAAATATACAAAATAAGTGTAGAGAAAGTACAGTGTAGGCATGGTTTTCGGTTGAATTGGTGTGAAAATTTTTTTTTATTATGAATTACACGACTATCAATTTGTACCCCGTGTTTTTTCTTTAGCATGTACTTGCAATACCTTTAACTCCTTAAGTAGCAAGTACAAGGTATTCCTTTAACAAGAAGAACAAAAATACTAAATACAAATCAGATTTGATCTAGATAAAATATTTTCTAGCATGTTTAACTTATCTATGCGCTTTCCCTTTATTCGTTTTCTTTTCTTAAAGTTAATTCATAGAAATTTGAAAGATGTTTACGCGATTAATAGATGTACGATTACTTTTTGCCACTTAACATATTGCGGACGAACGACGAGATATTTCATTTTTCATATGTTATCATTTGCGGCCGTTGTAATGATATTACGCAGTTGCTAATTGATAGTTAAGGCATTTAAAGGGTTTTAAAGAAAATGAACGATTTTTCAAATGACAGTAATAACTATTTCAGTTCTGATGGCGATGAAAGTGGAGACAGTGAGATTATTATACGGGCCAAAAATAGGAAACTATTAATTTTCAGTGACTCTGAGATAGAGATAAATGATCATTTAATAAATAGTTTTTCTGATAGAGTAAATTTTGTAGCTATAATTGGTAACGGTAAATTTTGATAGCTGTAATTGGTCAACAAAAGACTTTCAACCGAGCTTGGAAAATTTTGAAGGTAATTGGAGCGTTGCTGTCGCGCCACCAAAGTTAGATAGATAGTATATATATATATTGAAAAATCATTCGTTTTTTAAATTTTTGCGGTAAATAAATATTTTACGTGACAGTGATTTTTAATTATTAACAAATGCTAACTAATTTAAAAATATTTGATGCAAAAAAATATCTGGCCACTGGATAAAGTTAGTAATAAAATGTCTGGTCCGCAATGTGTTAAAGGATTAAATTAATTCTATATATTAGTTTTGATTAATTTACTAATTAACAATATTAGTTAAAGTACTAAATAATACGTTCAATTACACACGGGTAAATATTCGTTTGAGAATTTTTATAGGACACTGATAAATATTTTCATACAATCCAAGTTCCATCTTATTAAATATTTCATTGAAACGAAAAAATAGTCAGATATAAATATGTTTCTATTTCTATATGATATTAAACTAAAATAATATTACGATAAATCCTACGATAAATTTACGTATACATACATGCATAATTCGATGAGGACATTTTGTTTTGTTTTTTCATTCGATTAGAGTATTTGATTAAATAATATAATCTTATCTCGTTCCTCTATGTAACTTTGACCTTTTTTATATGGTTACATAAATAAATGTCTGTTTGTATGCGCAAGAACTATTATATTTTCCATTAATGTATCGCATATCTTGTGTGATCATATGTTATTTCGATTCATGTTAGCACAATTCTAGATCATATACAATGTTCTTATATTTGTATCTTGTTCTTTTGTCCTGTCGAATTATTTTAAATGTATATTATTATATAATATTTCATCTTATTTTATTATTTTATTAAATTTTTCAGTAGACACGAAAATTAACAAAAAAGACAAAGAAACAAACAAAAATCGATAACTCTTTATACGGTAATATTTTATTATACGATTGATACGTTGACGCAACCCTGATGCAACTTAGAAGATGTGTCATTTATTTATATATAAAAAACAAAAAATTACAAAAAATAATTAATTTTATATACAAAGAAGGTACGAATATATCTTCTATGTTGTTGTATTGATATTGGAAATTTTGAAAGTATTTTTTGAACCAAGAAAATAAAAGAAAAACAAAATCGAAAATGCAATATAAAATGTGGCACAAATTGTCATTGGCATATACGATACTTTTAGATAGATTGCTAATCAATTTTGTTTTGCATGTATTTTTTTTATCTAGAGGCTAAAAAGCAGCGGAAGAAGAAGTCATTACCAGGTGATTACACACTATATAATATACATATATATGTATATATATATATATTTATTATTAGTCATTTTCAATTATGCCGATGTAGTCGATGTTAAGATATCGATTGGCATCTTTAAATATTATTTCGATTTATCAATATTTGATATAGTATATTTAAGTTTATTTTATCCTTAAATTCATTTTTTTTTCTAGTAATTTCACACATTCTACCTTCTTCATTTCTGCACTCTACGGCCTTCTTATCTTTTACTTCTTGTTTAAATCACATATACATTATTTTATTATTAGAATCTTTTTTTTTTTTGTAATTAAAAAAGATCATTATCAAAAGTGAGGTAAAAACGACAATAAAAAAAGAAACAAAAATCGATTTAATTTGTTATTACCCTTGCTTAACTGTTTTCATATTCTCTGAGTGTTTTGTTGCCAGTGGTTTATGCATTTGGGATTATTAGTAACTCCAGAATTCGCCTTTTGCTTTCTTTATTGCATTTTAAGGATGATGATGATAATGATGATGATGACGATGATCCCTATCTTCATTATTTGTTCATGTATTTTTCTAATGTGTCGTGTCATGTCATGCTTTAGCCTTTTTCAAGATACTATTTTCATTTACCTTACCCTTATTAGAATCCCAGCTTTTTTTTTTCCAGTTTTTCTTTTTTCTTTTCAATTATTGATACTAGCTTGATACAATAGTATTAAATAATTTAATTAATTAGAATGAATTTATCGAAAGTTATCAAATTTTACGCTCAAAGTTGAAGGATAATTCGATCGAACGGATCTTTTTCATTTGGAGAATATTTTAGGTATATTTTATTGTTGGTTTAATTGTTTGTATGACTTTGGGTATGAAGAATAAATACTATATTAAGAGCGTAAGAATTGAAGTTCGATAGTTGGAATGAAATGATATTAAAGAATTGAAGAAAAAAATAGTTTGATCTAATGAAATGTATTTGAAACGAAGGAGACGAAGCGGCAGAAATTACCGGAAACAGCCATGCTGTTGGGAGTGGTGGCGGAGGTGGTGGTAAACACGAGGGTGGAGAAAATCATCATGGAGGTGGACAAGCAAGTGGCGGAGAGAGTAGTAAGAAGGAGAAGAGCGTACTGCAAGCTAAATTAACAAAGCTCGCCATACAGATCGGTTATGCCGGCTCGACCATAGCAGTACTCACCGTGATCATTCTTGTTATACAATTTTGTGTGTCGACTTTCGTAATCGATGGAAAGCCATGGAGGAACACTTATGCCGGTGATCTGGTACGGCATTTGATTATCGGTGTGACTGTCCTCGTCGTAGCCGTACCCGAAGGCCTTCCTCTAGCTGTCACCTTATCTCTCGCTTATTCCGTCAAGGTTAAATTCATCATCTTACATTTTTGATTATATCATTAATTAGACCAATTTTGTAGTATTGCTTTATATTAAAGTTTATTCGCATTACTCGGAACGTTATTAATAATTTCGTTTGTGCATACATTTGATTGTAGAAAATGATGAAGGACAACAATTTGGTGCGGCATTTGGATGCTTGTGAAACGATGGGTAACGCTACCGCCATTTGTTCGGATAAAACCGGAACCCTAACGACCAACCGAATGACAGTGGTGCAGTCCTACTTGTGCGAGAAAATGAGCAAAACGGTTCCAAGTTTTTCCGAAATCCCAAGCCACGTCGGAAATTTATTAATTCAAGCCATCTCCATTAATTCGGCATACACGTCCAGAATCATGCCCTCGCAAGACCCTTCAGAATTGCCGATGCAAGTCGGTAACAAAACCGAATGTGCCTTACTTGGATTCGTAGTGGCCCTGGGCGAAAAATATCAAACGATTAGAGATGACCACCCTGAGGAAACTTTCACGCGGGTCTATACTTTCAATAGCGTTAGGAAGAGCATGTCCACCGTTATCCCAAGAGAAGGTGGTGGTTACAGGCTTTTCACCAAGGGCGCTTCCGAGATCATCATGAAGAAGTACGTTGATTTTTGGTCTTTCCATTATTAGATAATGTAAAAACGTCATGCAGCTTATTAACGATTGTTAACGATTTCTGTACAGATGTGCCTTTATCTACGGTCGCGACGGTCATCTGGAAAAATTTACGAGAGAGATGCAAGAACGTCTAGTGAAGAACGTGATAGAACCAATGGCGTGCGACGGTCTACGTACAATTTCGATCGCATATCGCGACTTTGTACCGGGGAAGGCGGAGATCAACCAAGTACACTCGGACAACGAGCCAAATTGGGACGACGAGGAAAACATCGTGAACAATTTAACATGTCTCGGTATAGTTGGTATCGAGGATCCGGTACGTCCCGAAGTACCAGACGCCATTAAAAAGTGCCAAAAGGCTGGTATAACGGTGCGAATGGTAACCGGTGACAATATTAATACGGCTAGGTCGATCGCCTTGAAGTGCGGCATATTTAAACCGAATGAGGACTTTCTTATTCTCGAAGGGAAGGAGTTTAATCGAAGAATCAGGGACAGTAACGGTGAGGTACAACAACATCTGTTGGACAAAGTGTGGCCGAAATTAAGGGTTTTGGCTAGATCATCGCCAACCGATAAGTATACTTTGGTAAAGGGCATTATCGACAGTAAAGCTACGAGCAGTCGCGAGGTTGTAGCCGTGACCGGTGACGGTACGAACGATGGTCCGGCATTGAAAAAAGCTGACGTTGGATTTGCAATGGGTATAGCTGGAACGGACGTGGCCAAGGAAGCTTCCGACATCATTTTGACGGACGATAATTTTTCTTCCATCGTTAAGGCCGTTATGTGGGGCAGGAACGTCTACGATAGTATAGCAAAGTTCTTGCAATTTCAGCTGACCGTTAATGTTGTAGCTGTTATCGTCGCCTTTATCGGAGCATGTGCTGTACAAGATTCACCATTAAAAGCGGTACAAATGTTGTGGGTTAATTTGATTATGGACACGCTAGCCTCGCTTGCCCTTGCTACCGAAATGCCTACGCCGGATCTTTTACTTCGCAAGCCCTACGGACGCACAAAACCGCTCATCTCAAGGACGATGATGAAAAATATTCTTGGTCAGGCGGTTTATCAGTTGACTGTTATTTTTATGCTTCTTTTCGTTGGTAAGTCTTTTATTACTTTTCTATTTTATACGATAGTATCTTTATTCTCTTAGTATATCCCCAACTATGATCTTTACATCATAATGGTACCAAATGAATGAATGGGACCAATTATTGATGATCTTTCTTCCTCAATTATCCTGTAAATCCTACATTTATTAACACATTCTTTCTCTCTTTCTCTCTTTCTCTCTTTCTGATGCTTATCAATTTCCCAAATTGTAATTTATTCCAGGTGACAAGATGCTGGATATCGATACTGGTCGAGGAGTTGCGGCTAAAGGTGGCGGACCCACTCAACATTTCACCGTCATCTTTAATACCTTCGTCATGATGACTCTTTTCAACGAATTTAATGCCAGAAAAATTCACGGTCAGCGCAATGTCTTCCAGGGAATATTCACCAACCCTATATTTTATTCTATTTGGATCGGCACGTGTTTTTCGCAGGTAATTACTTTGCATATCCTATTCTTTATACACATTTTTTATAAGCAACGAAACTTTGCGGGTGTTAGGTGCGCCCGTTCGTGAGGCTGCAACATCTATTATATGTATTATCAAGAATAATGAAAATTATTATTCTGGTTACACAAAGGTTGCTTATTATTGGATCATTACTAGTCATACGTACTAGTCATTTTTACTTTACGAAATAATGACTAAATAAATAGAATTATTTTTAAACGATCATTTGTTACATCAAATCTTATCACAAATTAACATTTGAATAATATGAAAGTTATGGGAACGAATCGATTTATTGATACTACTGCTATTGCTACTACATTCTTCTTCTTCTTCTTCTTCTTCTTCTTCTTCTTCTCTTCACGAGCGAAAGAGATAAAGGGCGGAGTGAAAAGAAAAGACATTACGCGACATTGTTACGTTGATGAGACTTAAATTTCCAACTTCACCTTTAACTCTGTGAGTATCAAAGTCACTAGAAATGTTCATACGAGCGATTGTGAGGATACAGCTAATCAAATTGAAGTTTATCGTTAATTAGTGTAATGGTATAGTGTTGGTTTGTATGTGTGTCTCCCTTCTTTATCATTTGTTTCAAACGTAAAAAGGTAAGTTAGAAATTATTTGAAGGAAAGAAAGAAGAGGAAAAGAGAAAAGAACAAAATATTTGGTTTACTTTTCTTGTCACCCTATTTTTGGTACGCCCCTGTTCGCGTACCAAACGCTAGGCGTTTGGAACGGCCACATTTTAGTTATGACCAAAGTGAACAATTTCTTTGATACTCAAAGAGTTAATGTTCCAGATCATCGTAAGCTCCTTACGGTGATCTTAATGTATTTAATAAAATTTGATACGTGTTTGTTGTTTTGTTTTTCTAGGTGATCATCATACAATACGGTAAAATGGCCTTTAGCACAAAAGCTCTTACGTTAGAACAATGGATGTGGTGCCTGTTCTTCGGAATCGGGACGCTATTGTGGGGCCAAGTAGTCACGACTATTCCTACACGGAAGATACCCAAAATTCTCTCGTAAGTGAATAGATAATATATATTTATATATTTTTCTTATATATTATTTTTTTTAATTGTTTAGAATTAGCTAATTATAAATTACCTCTCTTTTTTTTCCTTTGAATAGTTTTTTTTTTTTTTTTTTTACATGAACAACAGGATATTTTATATGTGAGATCGGATCTACGATCAAATTATATGTGTATAATAATAATCATCGATCGATATATATACGTGTTATCATACGATGATAATGATAATTAACAAACTAATTTTGCGTTAAGTAAGACGAATACAGGGTGGGCCAAAAGTTCCTAGGCGATTTTATCAATAAATTACTTTTTTTCGTCAATCATTATGTTGATTTTTATTCAAATTGTTAACAAATTTCCTAGATTTGTAGTTTTACAGTCTGAACAAAAATTAACCCAAAGAATTTCGAATAAAAGTCATTGATTTATAAAATCACCTAGCAACTTTTAAATGTGCTAATAACTAAATATTTACAATTCATTTTTTTTTTCTGGAATGGATATTATTTATATATACTAATGTGTACCATAGTTCCTTTGATTTTATTCGATACGTACATTAAAAGCATGGAGTTTGCAAAAAAAAAAAAAAGAACAAGAATAAGATCGGCAGTGGATTTTGCTTTACCGCATTTTTATAACATGCAACTTTCCTGCGGATAACATTTGAGTATGTGTACATATAGAAAGAATATATCGTTTTACAGGTGACGTACCTTTTAACAAAAAAAAAAGAAAAAAAAAGAAAAGAATTTATAATAACAGTAATCATCATTGGCAATAACCATCGGTAACCAGCATTTTGTGTGCTCAAAGTACTTTCAAAATACGTGTTCGTATATTATTACTATTATTATTATTATTATTATTATTATTATTATTATTATTATTAATAATTAAATCATCTATTTTCTAATTGAATTTTATTAACTAATCGCTAGCAAATCAAATTTAGTATCTTTTTCTTTTTTTTTTTTTAATTTGACTTCCATACTTACAATTAGTAGTATGCCTCTGCATGACAGATTTGAAATTCTCCCCTTGTCAATCGATTTAATTGAAATTTAGAGACAATCAGTGTTAGTGTACTTATCACCACCCCTATCCAATTCTTTCCTACTATTTGATAAACCAATACGATGTTGTGTTTGCTTTTTTAACTCACGATCGAATTTTTCACACAGCCTGCGTTCATTGTTTTCACTAATAAGGATTTGGATAAAATTGCAGTGTCGGTCGTAGAAATATTCGTATTTTTTTCAATTTGATTAAATCGTTTCCTTTTTTTCTTTCTTTTTCTAGATCAAGAAAAGTGTTTCGAATTTTTTTGTCGAAAAGATTTGTGAAAAGTTAATTTAAAAACAAAAATGAAGAATAAGTTGTTATCGCTGTTATAGTGAAAAGCGTTTCGTTTAAAATAATTTTTCACAGGTTTTCAATTTCTATTGATTTGGTTAAACAATTTAGAACTCTTGGCTTAATCTAAAAGAAAAAAGAAAAGAAAGAAATAGATAGAATTAAATTTGAAAAAAATATCGTAATAATATTTCTAAGATTGAATTATGTCGCTTGAACTCGAGACGCTTGAAAAATTAGAAAAACTCCTTAGTGCTCTGAGATACTTACCTCGAATGTATTTTTTATTCTCACGTGTATGATGCGATGCGAAGCTTTGATGGATCGGTGTTGAGATCGATCTCACGCGATATTCCTCTTAGATCAATTTCTCTATGCACGTAGAAGTATAGCTAACTAAAATTTATTTTTTTCAATTTTATACTTTGAAAATACTCCTTAGGTTAGACTTGATATATTTATTAACCCTCTCAATGCTATGGACGTATATATGCGTTCAGCGAAAGCTATCTACGTGGATTTAGGACGCATATATGCGTCCAACTAAAAAGCTATCTCTGCGGACTATAGACGCATACACGCGTTTATTAATTTTTTCTACTTCCCTCGCGCTTCAGATTCTTTTCTTTTTTCTTTTATTCAATCAATATGTAATACTTCAAATTATCAAAAAAGTATTTCGCCCACGTGGATTGCTTCCGCCATTAGTATTCAGCACTCAAAGGGTTAATTCAATTTTAAACGAGAAATAAATTAATATCTACACATATATTTATATTTCCAAATCTATATAAATCATTATTAATACATAATTAATACATAATTTTGACGTATCACAGGAACGAATCTTAAGTATGTACGTATATCAGAGCACGTTGGACGTCAAAGTTGATACTAACAAATAATTCGATATTAACAAAATATACATATATATATTATAAATACTCGTGAGTTTAAAGACACCCCAAATAGATGTTTCCTCTCTCCTTATTATGATCTTCACCTTTGCATGAATTAACTAAAAAAAAAAAAAAGAAAAATTGATAAATATAAAATCTACGTACTTGTTTGTGTATTATCGAGCGACTGGCGAGCCGACGACACGGTAATTTAAAAACCATACGCTTTAGCAAAAGAAGAAACTGCAATTAAAGCAAATCTTCAATTTAAACAAATCTTCGACTAATCGAAACAGTCAAAGTCGAAGACGAACATTCTTCGATATCACTCTAACAGCTTTTTCTAATGGTCTATGTAAACTAACGATCGCTCGGATATAATAATAATAATAATTAATATTGATTATCTGTGTTTACGCTTTACGATACCATTTTTCGTCGTAAATCTTTCCATTTCTTTGATTTTTCTTTTAATTAATAATAATTTCTTTTCGTAAATTATCTTTGTCTATCCGCCATTTTTCTCTCTCTTTCTCTCTTTCTCTTTCTCCCTCTTTCTCTGTCTCCCTCTCTCTTTCTCTGTCTCTTTCTTCTATGCACTATCTTAACACATCTTTATCTATGTTTTATCCTCTTAAAATGCATCTTACAATTAACGTAATTGCAAAAAACAAATTTATCTTTTTCTATCCTTTTATTTGACAATGTGTAAACAAATCACTGGATATTTTTGTTTTGCTTTATCCTCCTAAAAATAAGCCATCATGACGCGTCTGTGACAAAATCATCATGCCTGTAAATTCGCAAGTAACATAAAATGATATCTAAATTCTTAGCCGATATTCAAAATGAATGATTTTTTATCTAAACTTTTGAAACTAATCTTTATATACATACACATGAATTTATTAGCCTAACTTATCAATACAAAACATAACTACGTGTTTAACTAGTCTAGGAAAAGAGTACATCATTTGAAAAATGACCTTCTAATTTGTTGGCTCATTTAGGAACTTTGGCTCACATTTGTATATACATATACATATTCCGAGCACGTATATCCTCGATCAAAACAATATCTATCGCTTTATTATCTTTATTTCTTCCTTTTGTTTTGTAATTAAATGCATCCGCTTTATTATGTTTTTAAACTAAACCTATCTCCTTCTAATTCTCTACTTCTATCTCTATCTTTATCTTGATCTCTTTCGTTATCGTAACTCGGCCGTACGATTTTCGAGTTTTAACAGGTAAGATTAATCTCTCAATCTCTATCTCTCTCTCATTCTCTTTTTCTCTTTCTTTTATGATAATTACGCTGACTTTTGCGTAAAGTAATATTTGCCTAATTCGACGTGCGCGCCGAGAACGATGTATTAGATGACATTTTACACAATTAGTGTAATAATTAATTATAGAAATTAAGACGAACTGTGGTTACGATTGTGATCTATGAATCCTACAAGAAAAAAAAAATGGCGCGTCAGAAGTTATACTTCCTTTGCGCGATTGAAAAGTTAAAGGTTAAAATATGCACGCACAAGAATCATACGAATAGAACAATAAAATACGATTGATAAATTTTAATTAATTTAGATTAAATGATTTAAATTTGGTTACACAATTTTTATCGCAATTTAAGAGCAGTATATATGTAAAGTAATGTTATTATATTACATTCATTCACGATCAATGATATCTATATGTAATATATACGTGCATATATATATATATATTTTTTTTTTAATTTCTGATTATAATTTTAATATGATTTATTTTTCATTCAATTGTAAAGAATGAAATTAAGCCGATGTAAGATATATTCTAACCTAACTTTTTTTAATGGTTAACTTTATACTTTCGTTACCTGGTGCGCGCGCAACTAGAATTTCGCTTTCAACACACGTAAAGAAGTATAACTTTAAAAAATGGATAGAAAAGATACAAATTAGATAAAAAATATCGATTTTACTTGTTGTTAGTCTTCTTCTTCGTAACGATAATTACGCGTTCATTCTTTCTCTCTTATTTACATGGCGATTTTTTGCTCCTAATCATTGTTCCACTATACTACTACTACTACTACTACTATGACTATGACTATGACTATGACTACTGCTACTACTACTACTACTACTACTACTACTACTACTACTACTACTACTACTACTACTACTACTACTACTACTACTACTACTACTACTACTACTACTACTACTACTACTACTACTACTACTATTACTACTACTACTACTACTATGACTATGACTATGACTACTGCTACTACTACTACTACTTCCTTTGTATTCTTTCGCTCTCGTTTATTTGTACTTCCGCTTTCGTTTTCTATCCTTCTTTTTTTCTTTCTCTCTTTATTCGTCTATTTCTTTCTTCCTTAAAAGTTAACAACTAATACGATGTAATCTTGTTCATCGTCGCATCATCCAAAAAGAAAAACACGCATTTCACTTGCTTATTCTATCATTATTATGCAAACAAAATAATATAAATACATATATATGTACATAATCGTATTGCACCTTTCAACAATTTTTTCGTTCATTGGCTCATCTTTTTAATTATAAAAAGACACGTTTTTTGCTATCTAATTTAATTCTTTTTAACGTAATTGTTATTGTGTATAAAGTAAACTTATAACGAAAAAGAAATAATTTAAAAGTTTAAACTTTACAAAATAATATTTATTTTAGAAAGTTTACTATTATCATGCAAGCCTGGTTAGAAATATATTTAATTTAAGATTGTCAAAATAAAACTATTACTAATTATTAACAAATATTATTTCGTAGACGCAATTTTATATTAAATATAAAATATTTAGATTTCGAAATGATAATTAATCAAACGTTTTATACTTAATGACGTAATATATATAAATTATATATATTCGATACGTTTTCCTTTCGTTTTAATGCAATTCTTACATTTACGACTCATAGATTGACATGCACGTCCAAATGTACGAACTAATGTATTTCTAAGCAAATTCCTTTATGTATATTTTAATACGTTACCATCGAAAAGATAAAAATAATAAAAGTTAATTTACGTCTTAAGGGTTGATATTAGAATCCATGTTAATTAAGCATTTTTGACTTGTTTCGGTGAATATTAGGATCCTTTTAAATATCTAACCATACATTTTTACCATTCTGTATATAATATTAAGTGCCTAACTTTTTCTACTAACAATGTGAATTCAAATAGAGCCAATGAACGAAAAAAACATATTTTCGCTGCCGGTAAAATAACAAATTATTATAGCACAGCAATCATACGAAACATTTCGTCAAAGTAATAAATATCATCATAACAGTACCACAATATCGTTCGTTCCGTTTTACGCGAGAGATAACATTTTCAAATATATATATAATAAAATATTTCCACACAAAAACTAGACAACATATTATATTAGCGTCTAGTAAAGAAAAAAGAATTAGGATTATGAGGCTATAAAGGAGCGAGGGGGGAAAAACAGAACAGAAGCCCCGGATTTCGGTGCAATGCGTCGAAGGAGCTGTTTCTGTTGGTGTGTACGTCTATGTCCCTCCCCCCTCTGCTAGCTTCGATAAGACGATGCATCATCGGCCGTCCTACTACTACTACTACTACTACTACTACTACTACTACTACTACTACTACTACTACTACTACTGCTACTACTGCTACTACTGCTACTACTACTACTCTACTACTACTACTCTACTACTACTACTACTTCTACTACTACTACTACTAACAAACAAAGCGAGAAACAAGAATCAACAAGTTTTTCCAAAAAAACCACCCCTTAACAGGGACCTTGAGTGATGAAGAACTGGTTTAATGTTTTTTAAAACAGATGGGGCCGCGGCCAGCCGGATGATATCGGTGCTATCAATCTAGGAGACGAGAAATTCGACCCAGACTCGGATAAAAAGCCGCGAGCAGGACAAATACTATGGATCCGTGGTCTAACACGGCTACAGACACAGGTAATTATCCCTATCTCTCTCATTCTCATGTCATCGGTCAATCTTTCTCTCTTTCTCCCTCTCTCTCTCTCTCTAACTATCTTTCTATAACTATCTCTCTCTCTCTCTCTCTCTCTCACTCACTCTCTCTCTTTTTCTCTAACTCTCTTACTCTCTTACTTCCTTCCTCTCTTACTCATTTTATCTACCAATCTATATCAACTTTTCTATCAAGATCAATATTTCTTCGAATCCCATCATCGACTTATAACCACAAGAATATATACTATTTAATTTATTAAAATACTTTATAATATAAGAAAACCAAGACAAAAAAAATAATATATTATATATATATAAAAAGAACAGAGCCCAGAGATATAATTGCAAGGATTTAATTTATGTACCGCGTTGTCTCTCGCTAAACGAGAACACACGGGATTTATATGATATATAATAATATTTCATATATCTTCGCGTTACAGCCCTTTTTATTCTAGGAACTTTTTAGAAACCCGCGCGTCATCGTCGCCATCACGATACTTGTCCTTTACATATAATATACGTATGTACTCATTTGCAATCCCCCCCCCCCAAAAAAAACCAACAAATTATTCAAGTACTGGCTAGTTCTCCCAGCGACAGTGTACAAGTCGATTTTCATCATCTTTCTCTTTCTCTCTCTCTCTCTCTCTCTCTCTCTCTCTCTCTCACGCTCTCTATTTTTTTTTCTTATTTTTTTTTTATTTCACTTACTTTCTTTCTCTCTCTTTTCTTCTCTGTTTATCTATATCTATCTTTCTATCTTTCTCAAATTATCATACTCGATTTCGATTATACCCCATCGAATCCTTCCTATCTTTGATAATAAGGTATATCTAATTTAAAAAAATAAATAAATATAAGAAATAAAATAATAATAATAAAAAAAAAGCGTACCGTCGCGACGAAGATTCTTCGATCTTGAAAAATCGGTTGGAGAATAATTTTTGTTCACACGGTGTGTGTACGAGATTCCGTAAAGAAAATAATAAAAACAATAAAAAAGAAAAAAGAAATAAAAACATAAATAATAAACAAACAAGAATTAGGAAAACAAAAATTTTAGGACGCAAAGTGGAAGGCGACTAATCGTTCTGAGATAAAGTATCGACTTTGACGGATTTAACGACCGAATTAATAAATAATCACGACTGTTGACCGTCAACGTACATGACGTTATTCCAAAAATCACATATCACAATCATACCCATAATTAATACTATCGCGTTTTTATATCTATGTGAAGGACGAAAATTCTTACTATCCGAAGGCACCGGCTAAAATGATAAACATACATAGTAGAGCTAGTAGAAATTAATCCCCTTCCCCCACTCCGTCCCCTGTTATTTTTTTATTTTCTAGCTTGCTAGTCCCTTACGAAAAAAACTAAAAAAAGAAAGTGCCAGTCGAACGACAGTTCCCCAGTTAACAATTTTAATTTCCCATTCCATGTCGCCCACATTCCTGATGTGCAACAGATTTTGTTTATGTCAAAACGGATATGAGAAAGGTAGTACAAATTTACATATATTTAACATAAGTTTATAATTTTGACTACTACTACAATTATACTATTACTATTACTACTGCTCTACTACATGGTGATATTTGCAAGAAAACAAAAAGAAAATATATACGTAACATGAACTCGATCGTCTTGGCGTTTCGGGGATTCGTATATCATCGAGTCGGAATTACATAATAAACAAAATAATAATAATATAACAAGCAAACAAACATTCAACCCTTTAAAAACTTTATTATGAACTACCCAAAACGTATGTTTATTACTATTATTATCACTACTTTTCATCTTCATAATCATCATTATTATTAATCCTCCGTCGGCAAGGTGGTTTTTTTACTAAAGCCGCCGTGGGTGGGTGTTTTTTATTTTTTCAATGATATTGTTATTTAAAAAAAAAAAAAAAACAGGAAAAAATTTTACTAATACTCTTTAAGGTTTTTAAAATATTGTCTAATATTTGATTACGTTATTTTATAAATTTTGATTTAAAATAAAATAAATTATTCGAACACGACGCTGTGTCAGTCCCACGTTGCCGACGGAGGGTTATTATTATTATTTAATAATAATAATTTATTATTATTGTTCCACAATACCCCTTGAAACGTTATTATCAAATCCAGTGAAGCCCCTCACCCAGATCCAGCCCTTCGAATAACCTGCAATTTAAAGCAGCTTGCTTTTCGGGTAACGTCGCAAAACAAATTTCATCGATTAAAAAGCTACAAATTTAGCAATGGTCCACGCAGTCCTCGGCTAGAACTATTTTTTATATTTATATTTCTATTTATCTCTCTCTCTCTCTTTCTCTTATTCTCTATTTCTTATTTTCTTTTTTTATGTAATGTATCTTTATCTCTATATCTATATGTTTTTAGAAATAATCTATTTTTATTTTTCTCTCTCTCTTTCTCTCTCTCTCTCTCTCTCTCTCTTTGTCTTAGCAATCAAATCTAGGTAAACTTTGAGAAGAGAAGATATCGCGAAACGTTCATTTTCATTGAAATCATTTTTGATTAGTATTAATCATCGTTATCTTTTTATACGTAGAAAAAAAGAAAGAAAAGGAACGTTTTTCAAAGATTCTTTTTTTTTCTTTGTGTAATATATATATACTTTATATATACGTTTTTATATATACTATATATATATTTTTATACGTTTTTTTTCATTTATATTTCTAATCTATCTAATGAATTTAAATCGCGACTTCTCCTATCTCCATTAATCGTCCTGCTGCTATTTTTTCTTTCTCTATATCTCTAAGTGTTCTTTCACATAAATTTTGATCTGACTCTCTTTTTATTACCCTCATTAAATTAAAATTCTCCTTTCTCCTCTCCCCCATTCTCTTTTTCACGATTCTTGCGATTTATATATGTTACTGTTTAATTGTTTTATTTTGTTATTTTATAGAATAACTGGGTATTGCATAAAATAACTAGACGTTTTATGAAAATCATATGAAAATAATTTTATTATACAGTTAAACTAGTTGTTTTAGGGATATTACTACAATAGATTATTTTTACATTAATTCGTGAGAGGCGAATAGTTAAAGCATAAAATTGAAATTTAATCCCAAGTATATAAGATAAATATTTTTAGATTTTGTTTCAATATTTATTTCTACCTACGGTGATTATTTGTACTGTATTTTAAAAGGCGATATTTTAAATCTTATGAAAATTAGGTTTTAGAAACTAAAATTAATCTCTTAAAAAATATACAGAATATTGAAAAGTATTAAAATTAATTTAAATTAAACTGGTTTAAATATTTTTTTAAAAAGTTTTTCAAATTTTTATAAGCATTTGTTTGTTTTTTTAGTCAAGTTTTGGTTCAACATATTCGAATGCATTTATGTATAAAAAGATAAGTAGATCTTGCTATATGATTTAATAATTTAATTTTTTGTACTGTATGCTTGTCTAGAAATACTGGTTACAGTACCTATACTTCACTGTTGTATAAAATCCGGATAGGTTTTTTAAGCGAATGTTATTTAATCTCGAGATAGAATTTGTTTATTGATTTAAAGGGATTAAATAACACATATTTATTGTTTTTGGATTTAAAAGAGTACAATATAAACAGATATTTAAACAAAATTGAAAAATATTTTTTTTATACTTGAGATCAAATTTTAATTGCATATTCTAACTAATTTCTTTTTGTAAATGTATATAATAACTATTCGAAGTATACAATCTTGTTTTATGTTATACTTTAACCGATCTCTTTGGATATTTCATGAAAAACAAAGTTATTCTACAGATTAACAAATTTGACACATTAACAGTAACGTATGCATATATACACAATATACCACATTTTTTTTTTCTTTATTACTTACTTCGACTTTTTATGCGAGCCTTCAAGAAACTCGCTGAATAATTTTCTCCGGATGAGAAAATCTATATATATATCAAAGTTACGAACAAATAATTAAAAAGAAATAAGTTAATTAAAACAAAACAGAAATATACAACAGCGACCGTATTTGTTAGATCATGCAAGGGAATAATGAACCGTAAGAAGGAAGCGAAAAGAAATAAAAAAGGGATAACGAACCAAGAACAACAACAACAAAAACATAAAAAATAAAAAAGACAGAAAAAAATGAAAAGAAAAAGAAAACACTATTAAAAAATCGATCACATTTACTCTCTTTAGCTAATCATCAATGTAAAACTGTATGTGTGACCTACTTTCAGACGAGCAATAGAACTCTGGTGCAGAATGTATCTGTGACAGGCAGATCTCCCTCTCAGGATTACCATATGGTTAGTTATCGCAAAAAATCCACTCTCCGCACTGTTTGGCCGTCTTGATGATCTGATATTAACCGTTTCTATTTTGCGTATATTACATAATTAATTAATCTGTTATTATTATTATTCATTTTAGTATCACATGTATGTTTATTTTTATTTTTATATTTATTTTTATTTGTTTTTATTTTTATTTTTATTCTTATATTTATTTTTAATTTTTTTGTATACATTTTGTTTTTATTTATTGTTATCCTATGGTTTCAAAAAACCGATTATACTTTATTTTTTATTTATTTATTTGTTTTATTATTGTCGACATAATTAGATCATTATTATGATCGAATATGAATGGTTCGAAACCTGTGTTCTGTCCAGAGGATACTATCTTTTTAGTTTTATGCTTTTATTTCCTAATTTTCTAATTGTTTTTTTGTTTAAATTTTTGTTGTTGATTTCTTTGCTTTTCCTCTTTGTATCTTTCTACCTTTTTCTCTCTGTATGTGTATATATATGTATACATATATATATACACATTAAATTCTGTTTTTCTGTGTGCCTTACACACGTCCCTTATTATTATATATATATTGGATGTTGAATTTGTTTCATACACTAACTGCTTGCGAATCGCGCGGGCCTCGGCTAATTTCGATTCGTATTATCAATTATTATTATTATTGTTATTATTATTATTATTATTATTATTATTATTATTATTATTATTATTATTATTATCATTATATACATATATATGCGTACGTATATACTGCTTCGTTTACATATTGCAAAAATTCAAAATTGAATTATATGAACGAATACGCAAGTAAATCGTCGCAGTGCTATCGTCGTATATTATATTATTTTATACTACAATTTTGATTTCAGTCACACGTTAAATTTAATTACATGAATTAAGTCTCATTTTTTATAATACACGATTTTCATTATCTTCGAAATATTTTTAATATTATTATTAATATAATAAAAACTATCGAACTTTTTTAACGTAAATCTGTTTATTTTTTAAGAAGATATTTTACTGAAATAATATTTTATCGTAATCGTGATATTATAAAAAAGAGCATCAAAATGATTTGTTAGGGGGAGCACGCGCGTTACCTCCGAACAAATATACATATATATCTTTTTATTTTCTACTTTTTTTTTCGTATTCTTTTTCTCTTTATATTGATTTTTTTATAAAAGCTTATCGTCGTACACGAGCTACAGCAGTTTCGAGAAGGTTTCGATGAAAGCTGATATATTCATTTTTGCAAGTAAAATTGACGGTCGTTTTGGCTGCTGCCATATGCTTCTTGAACTTTTATCATTTTTCATTTTTGTTTATTTTTGTTTTAATCTTTATTTCCTATCTCCTCGTATTCGTTTCATTCCAATCTGTTCCGTGTTTTATATCATATATGTATACACACACATATTATATATATACAGGGGCGGTAAAAAAAAGAAGTTCGGTATTTGAAGAGTTTTTAGTACTCGAAGACGATTAAAAAATATTTAAGTGACCATATGGGTCCCAAAATCAACCCTTTTTTTGTAAATTAATTTTTATCATTTGTGAACGTTCGATATCGTAAACGAGTCTTTTGATAATATATTGAATTTTTAATACTAGGTAATTATGCATAAAATGTTCGATTTCGAATTAATACTAATCGGAAGTTTCATATTTAATGATCTAATACGTACAAATCATAAATTAACGTACATTGTCAAATACTCCTAGAACTAATGTATTTTTAAAGAAAATATTTATCTACAAATTCAATTGCAAAATATTTTTTTGCAAAATATCGAACGCTAATAAATAATAAAAGTTTATTTACGTGTAGTTCAGGGTTGATCTTAAGACTCATGTTAATCAGACATTTTTGACTCGTTTCAATGAATACTATAAGCCTTTCAAATATTGTACCACCTTTTTTTTACCACCCTGTATATATATACACATATATATATATATGCATATATTGATATTTTTAAGTTTATCGATATTCAGTGTCGCACGTGCGCGCACTCGTGCCAACTTTGTTCGGACATTTTTATTTATTTATTAATTATTTCATTAATTTGTTGTTTAATTGAATGTTCACACGTTCGAGATAAAGTTAATTTTAAATAATATAAAAATGAAAAATGTCCGAATTAAGGAATCACGCGATTCGTGCATCGCCGCCTAAGTACGTGTGTCCTGTGTTTTTATTAGACTATCTCTTTCTCTTTCTCTTTCTCTTTCTCTTTCTCTTTCTTTCTCTCTCTCTCTCTCTCTCTCTCTATCTATCTATCTATCTATCTATCTATCTCTATCTATCTATCTATCTATCTATCTATCTCTCTTTATCTAAATATTTAAAAGAAAATATTCTTTTAAAATCTGTGTTTCGCTTTCTAGTGAGTAAAACTCATCCATCCTTGTCATTTTCATCAGTCTTGTATCATTTGTCTCTTATTTATAATTTTTTTCTATCCTTTTTCTAACGATTTTATACCCTTTTCTCTCTCTATCTCACTCTCTCTCTCTTTCTCTTCTCTTCTCTTTTTTTCTCTTCTCTTCTCTTCTCTTCTCTCTCTCTCTTTCTCTCTTTCTCTTTCTCTCTTTCTCTGTCTCTTTTTTTTTATATATATAACGCAGTGTGGTATTTTGTTGTGATATTAACAGTGATCGTCGTACGATGTTATATAGATTATATATACATTGTATCGATGTGTGTGTATATGCGCGCGCGTGTGTGTGCGTGTGGTTTTTTGTGATACGAAAAAAATACATTGAGAACTGTGCGTTTGTTTGCACGCTCATACTCGAATCGACCAAAAATAATTGGATTTAGAGTCGATACAAAAATGAGCGTTGCCCTTCCGTACATCAAGAAGAAGAATAATAATAATAAGAAGAAGAAAAAGAAGAAGAAGGAGAAGGAGGAGGAGGAGATAACAATTGAAAAAAATATAAATAATTACATTTTTTTTTAATTATTACATTTTGTAAGTGAATGTATTCCAAATACCGTTGAATGTCATTCTTCAACGGGAGTCTTTTACAAACATCTCTAATTTTTTTTGCTTTTTCTTTTTATACGTTTTTTTTCTCTATCCCATTTTTCTCTCATTTCGTTCGTTCTTGAGAAAGAGAAATCTTACATTAGTTGCAGTTCAAAGAGACAGATTTATCCATTTGAAGCTTCTTTTTTCTTTTTTTAAGTTTACCCGTTTGCGATTAATATCGATATACTCATTCATCGTCGATGTCGCTAAGAGAAAACAGGCTTCCCTTTCAATTTTCAATGATTACTTTTTCTTTTTTGAAATCTTTGGACAAACGATACTTTTTTTCTTACTCGTTAGAAACATATTATTATTGTCTTCTGGATAAATACTAACGAAGCACGAGCTATGCCTTTTGTCCTTTTTCATCGTGTTTCTTGCGAATTTCTTCTTTTATGGGGTAATTCTTGATATTGAAAAATGATTAACAAAAATTGTTTAAATTTGAAAAAAAAAAAGATAAAAAAGAAAAATGCAAAGAACGCGTTAGAACGTAGAAAACGATAGAAAGAAGACTGATAGTATGATTTGTGATTTGTTAGCCAGCGGAACCCATTCGAGAGACTGAGGTATAACGAGGCGGCAGTCTTGCCAGCCGCCACACTTTTCCTGTCGGAGTACAAACAAGTACGTAGCTATATAACGTAGATCGCCTGCCGTAAATACGTTGTATTATATGAAAGTTTACGTACGCATACACAAACATCGGCGGATCGTCGATTCGCGTACGTACGAGCATCGTCCTTATTCCCAAATATCGTAATATCATTATGCGTCGTCTTTAGGGCCGTTCATTTTCGTCGTTTAATTTGAGACATTTCTAACCTCGTTTTAAAATATACCCAAACGAGTTTTTCAATAGAATTTGTTCTCATATTAAACTCGATAATTTCGTCCTAAAGAACTCCCCCTATTTTAAACCCTTTGAGTATCAATGTCACCTGGAATTTTCGTTTAAACGGTGTGGGGGCGGGTGGTTACAACCAATCAAATTCAAGTTTGTCGTTATATTTTATGTTAGAATGTAGTGGTATAGTCAGGCTAGTTTGTCGTGTATCTTTTTTTTTTATCTTTTGTTTGAGAAATCAGTGCTGTATGACAGTAAAGTCGACCACAAATGTTGTTCTGCAAAAAATTAAATACATACTGTTTTAAAAGAAAAGTCAATTAAAATCAAATTCTTCACCTAGTAAAAAACTAAAGAGAAAAATATACAAAATTATTTTCCATCGGAAAATAATATTAACGAAAATATTCAAATGGGCAATGTCACAAACAACAACATAAAATTTTGCTGCTTTTAAGCTTATATTGTATTGTAAGTATTTTGTGCGACAAAATATTAGAGCTTACTGTTCCTCGACCTGAAAAAATTGAGAACCACTGTTATAATGAATAATTGGTAAAAAGATAGATTAAGTAGGTTATAAATTTAAGTATTATTATTTAAGGTTATAAACAGTAATAGGTAAAAAAATGTAATTAGGAATTACTTGAAGAAAAGAAAGAAAGAAGAAAAAGATAAAAGAGAAGAGAACAAAATATTGTGTTCACTTTCCTTGTAACTTTATTTTTGGTAAGCTCGTGTATTAAAAACTTGTTGGAACGGCCATATTTGGTTATGACAGGAGTGGTAAATTTTGTTGATACTCAAAGGGTTAAGAGCCAATTACCCGTCGAGTTATTGCATTTTTATTAATCATTCTGAATTGTCATACACGCGTATATGGGACGAAGAAGTCTATATCTCGACGGAACGTGGCTCGTTTCCGTAGGGGTAAGAAAAATTTCTAATAAAAAAAAGCAATGAAGCATGAAGAGCCATTTTCGTGTGCTCGATTTTCGGGATGCGATGCATCGATACGTCGCCTACGACGTTTCGTCGCGTGGCAATGTGTTTTTTTTTCTTTGTGTAGCGGATGTGGGATGGTCGGTGGGGATA